>NC_134687.1:445110584-445417402 GCF_050947455.1 Rhinoderma darwinii
AAAAAAAATCACATTCTCTTTTTTAAGGCAGTTTGTTTAATTAATAATATTTAGGCTTTTTTTAATTTAAGCGTGAAGGTTGGAAAAGCTACCGACGTACACGCTAAACATGTCTAAAGGACTCCATCGTCAGACAGAGGCCAAAAGAATGTTCTTTTGGTCCCCGTATGGCTGGTATACATCAGTATACTACAAAAAATGTATGGAATAGCGTAGTAGACTATGCTATTCCTTCTCGCGGAGTAAAAAAAACAAATGTATACGTCAAACGTATATGTTCTTACCATCGTAGCATTTGGGTGACAGATGACACTGTATGGCATCGCATATAGACAGATGTAAAAACAGCAACCTATGTATAGCTCAAAGGTGCACGCCGTCTCAAATGGGATAGTTCCTTCCCAGTCAACTCATCAAATTAAAAATAGGGTAGACGACACTGAAATTTTTTACTTGACTGTATGGCATCGGACACAGGCTACTGTTAAAGGTAGATGTCATGGGGTTTTCAATAGCTTTTTATGATGTATACGTTAAACCGGTGCCCTTATAGCCTATGGGTTACGGATGCATTAAACGGTAGTAGCATCCGACACCCATAGGTATAATGGTATCCCTTTAACGGATACTTCATAAAAAGGGTCATGAGAGTTCATGACGTATATGTTAATCGGATACGTTTATATCCTATGGGTGACGGATACCACTTTTAGTCCTCCAACACAGCCTATGTTTATCGTATACATCAGGAGCTTTTCCCGTCATATACATCAAACGTAGGCCAAAATACTTGATGTGAACATTGCCTTACAACAATAATAAATCATCTAATTCTCTTCTACATAATGATGTCAAATATCTGCACATTGTGTGACATGACATTGCAATAGCGCAGAGCACTTGACTACCATGCAAAATGCATGTGTCATGTAAGATGTCTAATATTGGTGCATGTGGGTTAGTTTGCAGAGCCATGCACTTTGTTTACTTTCTTATATATTTTATTTTATTTTATGAACAATTAAATAAATATAATGAATGAATGAATTGATGAATTCATTATAATGAACTATTAATTGACTAAGAATATACCTAACACTTAAAGTGGTTTTCCCTCAATTAACAGGATAGCTGTGTTTTTATAATTTTATGATGGAGAATTTTGGGATGTGGCATGTGCTATAACACTGTATCGGCTGCACTGTATGTGTCTTCTCCCTCCCTCCTCACGATATGACAGGATAGAAGGAGGAGAGAGAACTACATATACGGTGCAGCCAGAAGAAAGTTGCTACGGAAACAAACTTTACCCGTGATTACCAGGATTGGCTCCTTAATGGTTATCATGTCATTGGGACCAGAATCTGTGAGTAATAGCCACATCTGGGCACTCTTGTGCTGCAATCGCTGGGAAGAGAACTGTAAATAAATATGGCACCTCTGTAGACTAGTACACTGCTAGCTCCTGTATATTTATGTAATGCGGTCAGGAAGGGGTTTACAGGGAAATACTTAAAGGGGTTGTTCACTTTCTGAAAACTGATGACCTATCCACCGGATAGATCATCAGTATATGATCGGTGCGCATCCAACATCCGGACCTCACACCGATCTGCAACTCCGGCTGCTTCCGTGCACCGGATGTTTGGAACGGGATGCAGTAGTTCGAGCCGGAAGAAGTTGGCTCCGACCACTGCATAGCGGCTGTTTGGCAGAACTGCAGCTCTGCTCATATTCACTTGAATAGGAGCAGAGCTGCAGTACAGCAGCCCAGTCGCTATTCTTTGACCGGAGCCAACTGCTTCCGTCAATATCATCCGGAGCCCGGAGGCAGCCGGAGTGGTGGATCGGTGCGGGGTCCGGGTGTCGGACCCGCACTGATCATATACTCATGACCTATCCGGTGGATAGGTCATCAGTGTCCGAAAGTGGAAAACCCCTTTCAAAGAGGACCTTCTGTTATGTGCCCACGATTTATGGGGGGAATTTAACAACTTTTCAAACGCCATTTTTCTGGCATAGAAAAGTGGCAAATGGACCAAAAATGTAAAAAAAAAACTGCAACTTCGGGATGTTTCTACCCCTCTCGCCTCTTTTTTTTCTAAAGGCAGAAAAGCTTGGCCAAAGTGGACAGGGTCACCAGCGGCCCAAAATATTTATTATAATTTCCGCCAGAAACTGGCCTAAATTATAGCAGGAGAAATGCACGGTATACATTTCACTCAGTGGCGCATGGATAGTGGAAGATGTGACAAATTTATAAAGAGGTGTGTCACATCTTACTCCAACTGGGTTCCTTTTAAGACTGGCGTATAAGACGTCAGTCATAATAAATTCTGCTTCTGTGTTTTAATAATGTTTACTTCGGTCAGTATTATAACTATTATCCTCTTTTGATATAACCCCCTGCATCCAATATGACTGTACAATTAAGATATTGTGCAAAAATTTTATAAAATAACATAAAATACGAACAATTTGTAATAAACTTGCAATCTTCAGTTATATTATTCTACCAGTATAAGGCTTCAAGCATCACAACGATTCGACCTGACTGGTCTAATCTACATTCACTCAAGCCTCTGGTCTGACTTCTTGTACTTATAGCCTGGCTGCTGCTCCTTTGCTGATCAGGCATCAGCCGAAATGAGATCACTTCTTCCTTGAACTCCTAAATTGGGTAACACAGCCGCCCCTCAGCCTCAAACTGGACAGCTGAAGTTTTCTGGATAGACCAATTTCTGTACACTGATTTTTCCATGTCTCAAACTCCATGCAATCCGGAAATCAAAAGGGCTTTAGAAAAAAGCCCGGAAACTAACATAGAAGATGAATCCACGCATGGTCCTACGCCAAGCAATTACCTGATCCTTTCAATATTTTCCTGTTTTTGCCCGGCTTACCCAATAAACATCGTTGCATTCGTTTTTTCTATAATGGTAAGTGCCAATAGTTATTTCTATTATACAAATATGTAGCCACATGAATATAATCTCAATCCTGTAGCCAATAGGCTTTAGTTTTGTGATGTCTTATTATTTAAACAGCTTTCTATAATGTTATTATTATTCATATTATTATTGACAGGTAAAATACATTGATAATTCAGTTGAGCATATTGAGTTCTAGTTCGTGCTTGTTGACTTAGTAATTATAGCCATCCCACTATGTGACAGTAGTGAGCCCAAGATAGAAGTAGGGATAATACTGTGAGGGAGAAAGTAAGCGTGCATTAATTTAATGGCTATTATCACCATTTACTGGGAAAAATATATCTGCTTGCTGTATTTTTGGAGCAAATTAATTTCTAAATGAGAAGGTCCTTTATGTGCCATTTGTGCAACATAGGGCCCCAAGATAAAGTTTGGATAATGGCTCTCATCTACGTAAATGTGGATTAATCTTAACCTAAATATCTGTTGTAAATGTAATTGTCTTATCTGTTTATCTTTAAGATGTAATTTATCCATTATACAGATCAGGGGCGTAACTAGAAAAGGCTGGGCCCCATAGCAAACTTATGTAGGGGCCCCTCCCCCTCAAGCAAGAACATTTAGGTTAAGGCCACGCGGAGCGGCCCTGACACGGTCGCGACACTGCCAACAATCGCGCTGGCACTATGTTAGGCGTGTGTAATGATAGGGGTAGGGAAAAGGACAAGTGAGCCCTAATCTACCCGCCACTCTGTCCCTGCCTACTTGCAACGACCCGCCCTAGGCGACGGGGTACAACTGGACGGCGGTCCCTACGCTCAGTAAGTGCACGAGACAAACAGACAAGGGTACACAAAGATAAGGGAAATGGGACAGTTGCCCACGGCAACACCGAGAGCAACAAGAGAGGTGAACGAGCCGAGTCAAACCAGGAGTGTACGAGGTACCAAACGCAGAGCAGGAGAGTAGTCAGTAAGCCGGGGTCAATATGGAGCAGGATCAAATAGTCAGAAGCTGTAGCTGGGCCAGGAAACCACACGAGAAGAATCACAAGCAAGGAGGAACAGGAAAGGCAGGTATAAATAGACAGAGGGCGGGAGCTAGCTGAGTCCTAAGCCTGCCAGCCTGAGTGGTGGAAGCTGGAGTCAGACTCAGAGACATAGACTCAGGTGAAGACTGATTACCTATGGGCATTAACCCCGAAGCTGTGCCTGGCAGATCCTTTACAGCGTGGCTGTTAAATACCTTGTTAAGGGGTATTCCGGTTACAACAAGTTACCCCCTATCCGTAGGGTAAGGGGTAACTTGCTGATCGGTAGGTGTCTGACAGCTCGGACCCCCACCGTTTGCGGGAACGGGGAGCCAGGAGTTGCCCGAATCCTAAGTTTGAACCGAGCGGCAGGTCGCTCATGCGCACTACCGCTCAATTAATTCTCTATGGCAGCACCGGAGATAGCCAAGTGCAGTGTTCGGCTTTTTCCGGCGCTGCCATAGAGAATGAATGGAGCAGCAATGCGCATGAGTGACCTGCCGCTCGGTTCAAACTTGTTGTAACCTGCAAAATTGTGCGGCCACAAAGAGTGTTTTAATTCATGGTTCCAAGATTTTGCAGATAAAGGGACGTTTTACCCGCATTAATGTGCGGCCACTAACAGGCTATTTGACAGCCGCATCGAAAATGGTGCCAGCGCGGTTGTCGGCCGCGTTTCGACCGTTTCAGGGCTGCTCCGTGTGGCCTTACCCTTACCACATCAATGTAAAAGTTTTGACTTTTATTGCATTTAATTATCAGACCGGGAAAAAAAAAATTAATCCCCAGATTAGACCCCGATATAGCAGTCTCAGTGGCCTTCTTAGTCCTTTTTTACTTCTTAGTTCTTTTTTACTTTAAGGTGCCAGGATTTTTTTTTTTGTTTAAAGACAGTATAACTATAAGACAACTTTTCAAACACATGATGGGCTTAGATACACCTTCCCAGCAGTACATTGACGCTGGAAATTACTTGATAATGAAAATCAGAATTATGGTGCCTGAAGCCTGTATCCATAAATGCATCAGCCCTGCCCCCAAATACGTTGCCCTGTCATAAACACTAATGGATATATGATAGTTTTCCTTTTAATAATACAGTCATACACTTACTAAATAATACCAGTGTACAAAAACCAAATAATACTGCCACACCATGACCACATATACCTACCACAAAAACCAATACAACCAATAATTTAACCATACAGTGCCCATATAGTGGTCGCATACCAGTTCTGCACTGGCACTTTACAAAGTATTATCAGGCTGTCAATACAGTGCAATGAATACAGTACAATTAAATCCAGTGACTCACAAGGGACATTGTCTCTGTTTGGACTCATTCACTTGAGTTATCTCGTGAGAGTTTACTGCCTAGATATCTTTATCTTTTCTCTTTTTCAGTAAATCCTCACCTGGTACAGAAAATGTCCATCCTGCTACCGCCTTTAACAGAGTTCTACTGCTACAAAAATAGTGCCACAGGGCTCTGTATGAAAGAGTGTTTTAAAATTTATCATACATTTCTTGATTTTTAATTTACCCCAATTTTATTTACCCTGATGCACTCCGCACAGCTTATTCTCCTCATCTTTCCCTTCTGAGCCCTGCTGTGTGCCCAGGTAGCAGATAACAGCCACATGTAGGGTATTGCCGTACCCAGGAGAACCCACATTACAATTTATGGGGTGTATATCTCTGGTGGCGCATACTGGGCACAATATATTGGACACTGAAATGGCATATATATATATATAAAATTGCAAATCTCACACTGCACCATCTGCTGCGCACAATACCTTTCACACAATACCTGTGGGCTCGAAATGCTCACTACACCTCTAGATGAATGCCTTAAGGGGTGTAGTTTCCAAAATGGGGTCACTTCTGGTGGGTTTCCATTGCTTTGATATCTCGGGGGCTCTGCAAATGCGACATGGCACCCGAAAACCAATCCAGCAAAATCTGGATTCCAAAGAACACATAGTGCTCCTTTCATTCTGAGCCCTCCCATAAGCCCAAACGGCAGTTTATCCCCACAAATGGGGTATTGCCGCACTCAGGACAAATTGGGCAACAAAATGTGGTCTTTTATTCCTTGTGAAAATAAGACATTTTGAGCCAAAACTATACATTATTGGAAATTTTTTTTTAATTCACAGCCAAATTCAAATTAATTCTGTGAAAAAACTGTGGGTCTAAATGGTCGCAACACCCATAAATGAATTCCTTGAGGGGTTTAGTTTCCAAAATGGGGTCACTTCTAGTGGGTTTTCATTGCTTTGATACCTCTGGGGCTCTGCAAATGCAACATGGCACCGGAAAACCAATCAAGCAAAATCTGGATTCCAAAGAACACATAGCGCACCTTTCCTTTTGAGCCCTCCCATGAGCCCAAACTGCAGTTTATCACCACAAATGGGGTATTGCCGCACTCAGGACAAATTCGGCAACAAAATGGGGTGTTTATTCCTGTGAAAATAAGACATTTTGAGCCAAAACTATATATTATTGGAAAAAAAATTAAAATTTTTTAATTCACAGCCCAATTCAAATAAATTCTGTGAAAAAATTGTGTAGTCTAAATGGTCATAACACCCATAAATGAATTCCTTGAGGTGTAGTTTCCAAAATGGGGTCACTTCTGGTGGGTTTACATTGCTTTGATACCTCTGGGGCTCTGCAAATGCGACATGGCACTCGAAAACCAATCCAGCAAAATCTGGATTCCAAAGAACACATAGCGTTCTTTTCCTTCTGAGCCCTCCCATGGGCCCAAACGGCAGTTTATCACCACAAATGGGGTATTACTGCACTCAGGACAAATTGGGCAACAAAATTGGGCATTTTGTTCCCTGTGAAAATAAGAAATTTTGATCAAAACTAACATCATATTGGAAAAAAAAAAAAAAATTAATTTCACAGCCAAATTCAAATACGCGCTGTGAAAAAACTGTTGGGTCAACATGGTAACAACAACCATAAATGGATTCCTTGAGGAGTGCAGTTTCCAAAATGGGGTCACTACTTGGGGATTCCTACCATTTTGGCACCTCAACAACTATTCAAACCTAGCATGCTGCCTAAAATATATTCTAATAAAAAAGAGGCCTCAAAATGCACTAGGTGCTTCTTTGCTTCTGAGGCTTGTGTTTTAGTCCACGAGCACACTAGAGCCACATGTGGGACATTTCTAAAAACTGCATAATCTGGACAATACATATTTAGTATTGTTTCTCTGGTAAAAAAAAAAACCTTCTGTGTTACAGAAAAAAATTTAATACAATTGAAATTCAGCAAGAAAAATGACATTTGCAAATTTCACCTCCACTTTGCTTTAATTCCTGTGAAATGCCTGAAGGGTTAAAAAAAACGTTCTAAATGCTGTTTTGAATACTTTGAGGGGTCTAGTTTTTAAAATGGGTTGTTTATGGGGGTTTCTAATACATAGGCCCCTCAAAGCCTCTTCAGAACTGAACAGGTACCTTAAAAAATAGGCTTTTGAAATTTTCTTAAAAATATGAGAAATTGCTGCTTATGTTCTAAGCCTTGTAACGTCCAAGAAAAATAAAAGAATGTTGAAAAAATGATGGCAATCTAAAGTAGACATATTGGAAATGTGAACTAGTAACTATTTTGGGTGGTATAACCATCTGTTTTACAAGCAGATGCATTAAAATTCTGAAAAATTCTATTTTTTCAAACTTTTCTCTAAATTTTGCAATTTTTCACAAATACACCATGAGTATATCAACCAAATTTTACCCCTAACATAAAGCCCAATGTCTCATGAGAAAACAATCTCAGAATCGGTTGGATAGGTTTAAGTATTCCGACATTATTACCACATATAGTGAAATATGTCAGATTTCAAAAATGGGCTCTGAGCCTTAAGGCCCCAACTAGGCTGCATCCTTAAGGGGTTAAGGAGCACACGATTTCCATAGAGAATTTAGGGAAAAACCCTTGCCACCACAGGCATAATTTGAAGCTCCTGGGCTACAATGCAAAATCTGTAGCTACCTACCATGTGCCATTTATAATGCTGGTGTCTTCTTATGTGACAGAGGGGCCTTTGTGTCCCTTCAGACACCAGGGTCTGGGAGTGACTGCTACTTCTGATCACCTTATAGCTAAACCATACTTCCCAACCGTCCCGGATCCGGCGGGACAGTCCCGGTTTCTCACCGCTGTCCCGCCGTCCCGGGCGGTCTGTAAATGTCCCGCTGGGCGCTGCATCAGAACAGCTGATCGCTGCTGACTGCAGCAGCAATCAGAAGAAGGCAGGAGTCTTGCGGCGGTGTTCTCACTGGGATCGATGCCGGTCCGTGAGTGGACCAGTCCAGTCACCTGACCTGTCACCTGACCTCACCGGTCAGGTGACTGGACTCGTTCACTCCCGGGCCGGCATCGACACCAGTGAGAACGCCGCTGCAAGACTCCTGCCTTCTTCTGCCAATGAGCGATGGAGCTTTTCACACGACCGATTTTTTGACGGCCCGGGAAACCTGGCTATTGACCATGCCCTATTTTCAGAAGTCTATGGGGTCAGGTAATACACAGCCATCACCGGATGTGTCCCGAGTGACGGCCATGTATTCCGTCGCTCGCGCTCTCCTCCTCCTCCTCACAGTGCAGAGTTCGTGTGAGGAGGAGGAGGGTCTTTTTTTGCTCCCTGTAGGAGTCGGAATCCCTAATCCCCGGCCGCGGATTGGGGATTCCGCTACAGGAGAAGTGAGTGACTACACTGTCCATATATGGACACAGCGACATCACTCACTTCTGAAGCGGAATCCCCGACCCTGTGGCCAGGGATTCCGCTACAGGAGAAGTGAGTGACTACACTGTCCAAATATGGACACAGTGACGTCACTCACTTGTGAAGCGGAATCCCCGACCATGTGGCTGGGGATTTCGCTACAGAAGAAGTGAGTGACCACACTGTCCATATATGGACACAGTGACGTCACTCACTTCTGAAGCGAATCCCTGACCCTGTGGCAGGGATTCCTCTCCAGGAGGTCAGTGACTACACTGTCCATATATGGACATTGAAGTCAGTGACTTCCCCTGGAAGGGTGGGATGGGTGCAACCTACAAGGGGCTGTGTGGCATTACCTACAGGGGGCTGGGTGGCATTACCTGCAGGGGGCTGGGTTGCACTACCTACAGGGGGCTGGTTGGCATTACTTACAGGGGGCTGGGTGGCATTACCTACAGGGGACTGGGTGGCATTACCTACCAGGGGGGCTGTGGCATTATCTACAGTGGGCTGTGTGTCACAACAAATTTAAATGAACTTCATCTGATTTTAAAACGGACAGGGAAAAAACGGATGCAAAACGGGTCAAAATCGGCTGTTAAAAACAGCAACATGGCCTGGAACAGAATCGGAACGGATGCAAAACGGCCGGGAAAAACGGCCCAAAACGGCCGTTTTTATCGACCGACAATCGGACCCTGTCAGGTGAATAGAGCTTATCTCTACCGCTCTCCGCTCTGGCGGCAATGTGGCACCTACAGGGGGACTGTGTGTGGGGACTGTGTGTATATCTATCTAGAGGGGTGCTGTGTGTGACGCTATCTACAGGGGTGCTGTGTGTGGCGCTATCTACAGAGGTGCTGTGTGTGGTGCTATGTACAGGGGGCTGTGTGTGGCGCTATGTACAGGGGGCTGTGTGTGGAGCTATCTACAGGGGGCTGTGTGTGGCACTATCTACAGGGGGCTGTATCTGATGCTATGTACAGTGGGCTGTATCTGGCGCTATGTACAGGGGGGCTGTGTCTGGCGCTATCTACAGGGGCTGTATCTGACGCTATGTACAGGGGGGGCTGTGTGTGGAGCTATGTACAGGGGGGCTGTGTATGGCGCTATCTACAGGGGGGCTGTGTGTGGCGCTATCTACAGGGGGCTGTGTCTGACGCTATCTACAGGGGGCTGTGTGTGGAGCAATCTACAGGGGGGCTCTGGTGGATGATTTTTCCATTGACCGGTAGCAGAGTTACACAACTGGAAAAAAAAATCCCCATCATGTAACTCTGCTACCTGTCAATTGAAAAGTCATCCACCACAGGGTCTCCCTCTTGACTTTCATTGTTCTCAGCCTTTGGGTTTGTCCTGCAGCTGCTGCCGTGATGAGCAAATGTTATACCCAAGATAGGAAAAGTAACACAAAGACGATATGACCGGATCCATAATATCTGTGATATCCAGACAGTCTAGAGATCCGCAGTGAGAATGTGCGCGCGTTATGTGCAGAAGAATCTGGCCGTGATTTGATGTGTTTATGCGGAATATTGGGCGTGGTTAGGGGCGTGGCTTAAAATGTCCCTCTTTTCCGAATTCAAAAGCTGGGAGGTATGGCTACACCCCTGGTTAACTCTTATATCACACAAACGTATCATTATTTAACTATACTCATGTGCGACAAAAAAACATCTAACCATAAGCTAAATCTTATTTTTGTGTGGGAACAGGGCCCAATTATAAACTAGTAATGATTGCATTCACACTGGCCTAGAGGTAGGAAACACTGGTAGATGAGGTGCTACAGATAAAAAATAATATGACACAATGATAAAGGATAGTCTTTCCTCTTAATAACATTCCCTGCAGTGGAAACCTGAGCTGAGAATACATCAGTATCTTTTTTTCAGCTAGTGATGTGACATAAATATGGATTCTTTCAGACGCCCCCTTATTTGACCTCAGTAATGATAGGCAGGTGCAGCCTAAGAAAATAAATATATATTTGTTCTGCATTTCAGCTGAATTTTTGCACATGTACATTGATTTTTTAGAGAATAAGATGGCATTGTGTAGGGTTACAAGCCAAGACAAAAGGAAAAATATCATTTGAGGGGGTTGTAAGTGATTAGAAAAACATGGAGGAACTCTTCCAGAAATATCCATGGTATGTGTCTGGTATTGCAGCTTAGCCCTATACACTTCAATAGGGCTGAACTGCAATACCAGACAGAGCCTATAGACAAGAGTGGCGCTGTCTCTGGAAGAGTGCATCCAACCTTTTTAATTTAGCATTTAATATTGAATGAGCCAACAAGTGCTATATTATTAATCATTACTTGCTATCAAATGGGCATAGAAAAATCAGTAGCACATGTCAAGAGTTATCTTCAGTAATTAACCTATTGTTTAAATCTAATTTTCATATTAAAATATTTTTTTGTAATACACTTTTTATTCATGTTTTACTTAACCCCTTAAGGAGCAGTGTCGTAATAGTACGGCCCTGGAAGGAGTTCTCAAGGAACTGGCGCTCTGACCGCGTGGGAAATATCACTGTGCCCGTGAAACCAGCAGCAGGACCACAGCTGTAAGGCTGGGTTCACATGAGCATGTTACGTCCGTAATGGACGGAACGTATTTCGGCCGCAAGTCCCGGACCGAACACACTGCAGGGAGCCGGGCTCTTAGCATCATAGTTATGTACGACGCTAGGAGTCCCTGCCTCGCTGCGGGACAACTGTCCTGTACTGTAATCATGTTTTCAGTACGGGACAGTAGTTCCACGGAGAGGCAGGGACTCCTAGCATCGTACATAACTATGATTCTAGGAGCCCGGCTCCCTGCAGTGTGTTCGGTCCGGGACTTGCAGCCGAAATAAGTTCCGTCCATTACGGGCGTAACATGCTCGCGTGAACCCAGCCTTATACAGACATGGTACTGCTGCAACTGCCGGGATTGTTAATGACTCCGATCCCTGCAATTTAACCCCTTAGGGTATGTCCACACGCAATGTTTTCAGCCATAATTCGGGCATTTTACGCCTAGAATTACGCCTGAAAAAACGCCCCTAATACGCCTACAAACATCTGCCCATTGCTTTCAATGGGAATTACGATGTTCTGTTCCCACGAGCCTTTATTTTACAGCTCCGTATTTTCAGACGTTTCTGCTCACTGCGTGTGAACATACCCTAAGATGCCTTGGTCAGTAGCAACTTTGGCATCTTATGTGTTTGACAGAGGGAGGTGCGATATATTCAGTGTTTATTGGTGAAAAATTGCAAAATTTAGAGAAAATGTTGAAAAAATAGCATTTTTCAGAATTGAAATGCATCTGCTTGTAAAACAGACGGTTATACCACCCAAAATAGTTACTAGTTCACATTTCCCATATGTCTACTTTAGATTGGCATCGTTTTTTGAACATTCTTTTATTTTTCTTGGACGTTACAAGGCTTAGAACATAAACACCAATTTCTCATATTTTTAAGAAAATTTCAAAAGCCTTTTTTTTAAGGTACCTGTTCAGTTCCGAAGTGGCTTTGAGAGGCCTATGTATTAGAAACCCCCATAAACACCCCATTTTGAAAACTAGACCCCTCAAAGTATTCAAAACAGCATTTAGAAAGTTTATTTAACCCTTCAGGCATTTCACAGAAATTAAAGCAAAGTAGAGGTGAAATTTGCAATTGTAATTTTTCTTGCTGAATTTCAGTTGTATTCATTTTTTTTCTGTAACACAGAAGGTTTTACCAGAGAAACAATACTAAATATGTATTGTCCAGATTCTGCAGTTTTTAGAAATGTCCCACATGTGGCTCTAGTGCACTCGTGGACTAAAACACAAGCCCCAGAAGCAAAGAAGGACCTATTACAGTTTGAGACCTCTTTTTTTATTAGAATATATTTTATGCAGCATGCCAGGTTTGAAGAGGTGTTGAGGTTCCAAAACAGTAGGAATCCCCCAATAGTGACCCCATTTTGGAAACTACACCCCTCAAGGAATTAATTTATGGCTGTTGTTATCATTTTGACCCCACAGTTTTTACACAGCACGTATTTGAATTGGGCTGTGAAATTAAAAAAATGACATTTTTTCCAATAAGATGTCATTTTTGATAAAAAATTCTTATTTTCACAGGGAACAAAATACCCCATTTTGTTGCCCAATTTCTCCTGAGTGCAGCAATACCCCATTTGTGGTGATAAACTGCCGTTTGGGCCCATGGTTGGCCTCAGAAGTGAAGGAGCGATGTGTGTTCTTTGGAGTGCAGATTTTGCTGGATTGGTTTTCGGGTGCCATGTCGCATTTGCAGAGCCCCAGAGGTATCAAAGCAATGGAAACCCACCAGAAGTGACCTCATTTTGGAAACTACACCCCTCAAGGAATTCATTTATGGTTGTTGTTACCATTTTGACAGCACAGTTTTTTCACAGCACCTATTTGAATTGGGCTGGGAATTTTAAAAAAAATATTTTTTTCCAATAATATGTCGTTTTGGCTGAAAATTTCTTATTTTCACAAGAAATAAAATACCCCATTTTGTTGCCCAATTTCTCCTTAGTGCGGCAATGCCAAATTTGTGGTGATAAACTGATGTTTGGGCCCATGGGAGGGCTCAGAAGGAATGGACCACCATTTGGTCTACTGGGGATTTTCTGGTGCTAAGACATGTATGCAGAAGCCCCTGAGGTACCAGTACAGTTGAAACCCCCAAGAAGTGACCACGTTTTAAAAACGACACTCCTTAAGGCATCCATCTAGAGGTGTAGTGAGCATTTTGACCGGAGACATACACCCCATAAACTGTAATGTGGGTTCTCACGGGTATGGCAATACCCTTAATGTGGCTGTTATCAGTTGCCTGGGCACACGGCAGTGCTCAGAAGGGAAAGATGAGGGGGATAAGATGTGAGGAGTGCATCAGGGTAAGTAAAACTGGGGTAGATTAAAAATCTAGGGATGTATGATACATTTTGAAGCACTCTTTCATACGGAGCCTTAGTTTTTCGGGACACGTGTCACATTGATTTATTGTGCCCTTCCTTATCCCCCTCTTATAGCAGACTTTGTACCTCTTTTGACTTTTTTCTTTCTTGCCAGTTTGGGGAACTTCTCCTGGAAAGTGTTGCCCTGGTACGATGCGTGTGGCCCCGCTTCCAAAAGTACTGGGTGCCCCCCCCTCTTGGTCCCTAAAAATTAGTTTATTGATAACCACCTCTTGAAATTCCAGGAAAGTTCCCATCTGGCCTGCACATCGACGTAGCATGTACACATTTTACAATGCCATGTGTATGATGTGCACGGCCAGCTTCTTATACCACACCGCATCGTGCTGTAGGGCTTCAGGGCTTGATCTGACAAGTCCACCCCTCCCATATACCTATTGTAGTCCAGGATGCAGTCTGGTTTGGGGGTCTCTATACTGGTACCTCGTACAGGTACATGGGTACTGGTGTGACATCTCTCTTGTCCTTGTACTTGACACACAATATATTGCTGCTAGAATGTGCCCTGCTATCACCCCTTCTGAGTGTTTGCCCAAGCAGAGTCTTAGGGAGGCCTCTCAGATTTCTTCTAGCAGTGCCGCATGCCGCAGTACTTCTGGAAGCGAGGCAGTTGAAGAGTGGGACGCTGGTATAAAAATTATCCAGGTAGAGGCGGTAACCCTGGTCCAGCAGTGGGTGCACCAAATCCCACACAATTTTTGCATTAACTCCCAGTTAGGGGGGGGGCATTCTGGGGGCTGAGCACTGGTGTCCTTCCCTTCATATATCCTAAATTTGTAGGTAAACCCTGTTGCACTCGCACAGCTTATACATCTTCACGCCATACCTTGCCCTCCTACCCGGCAGGTACTGGCGGAATTGAAGCCTCCCTTTAAAATGTACCAAGGACTCATCAATAGAAATACACGTCTCGGTGGTGTATGCTTGGGAAAACCGGGCACTGAAACGGTCTAATAGGGGTCTCCGTTTATACAAACTGTCAAAACTGGGGTCGTCTTGGAGTAGACATTAGGAGAAGCGAAGTATTGCCTCATTTTTTTTTTTTTTTAGGTTCCAGTTCTGAAGTTGCTTTGAGGGGCCTAAATATTAGACACCCCCATGAAACACCCCATTTTAGAAACTAGACCCCTCAAAGTATTCACAACAGCATTTAGAAAGTTTATGAACTCTTTAGGTGTTTCACGGGAATTTAGAGCACAGTAGAGGTGAAATTTACAGTTTTTTTGTCAGAAAATCCTTTTTATACCATTTTTTTCTATAACACAAAAGGTTTTATCAGAGAAACGCAACTCAATATTTATTGCCCAGATTCTGCAGTTTTGAGAAATATCCCACATGTGGCGCTAGTGCGATACTGGACTAAAGCACCGGCCTCCGAAGCAAAGGAACACCTTGTGGATTTTGAGGCCTCTTTTTTATTAGGCACCATGTCCGGTTTGAAGAGGTCTTGTGGTGCCAAAACAGTGGAAACCCCCCCAAAAGTGACCCCATTTTGGAAACTAGACCCCTTGAGGAATTCATTGTAGTTTTCATGGAGTGCATGCGGCTTTTTGATCAGTTTTTATTCTATTTTTAGTTGGCGTGGTGACTAAAAAACAGCAATTCTACTATTGTTTTTTTATTCTATTCTTTTTACAGCGTTCACCGTGCGCTATAAATGACATATTCACTTTATTCTGCATGGCGATATGATTACGGCGATACCAAATGTTTATAGTTTTTTTTATGTCTTATGGCGTTTGCACAATAAAATATGTTTTGTAAAAAATCATTCACTTTTTGTGTTGCCTTATTCTAAGAGCCAGAACTTTTTTATTTTTCCATCAATAAAGCCGTGCGAGGACTTATTTTTTGCGTAACGAACTGTATTTTCCATCAGTACCATTTTTAGGTACATGAGACTTTTTGATCTCTTTTTATTCCATTTTTTGGGAGGTGAAGTGACCAAACAATTGTGATTCTGGTACGGTTTATTATTATTTTCTTTTACGGCGTTCACCGTGCAGGATAAATAACGAAATAATTTTGTAGTTCAGGCCGTTACGGACGCGGCGATACCAATTATGTATAGTTTATTTGTTTATTTATCTATTTTTATTAATAATAAACGACTGATAAGGGAAAAAGGGGGATTTTTACTTTTATTACTTTTAAAACTTTTATTTTCTTATTTTTACACATCTTTTTTTAACTTTTTTTTTACTTCATTACTTTGTCCCACTAGGGGACTTGAGGGCAGGAGGCCCTGATCGCTATTCTAATACACTGCACTACTGCGTAGTGCAGTGTATTAGAGCTGTCAGCTACTCACTAACAGCAAGCATAGTGGGCACTGACTTTGTCAGGACCCACTAGGCTTCCATCGATGGCATTGCCAGACGCCATTGTTTGGTGTCCGGTTGCCATAGTTACCATCGCCGGCCGCTATCGTGTAGCAGGCCGGCGATGGTTGCTTAACCCCTAAAAAGCCGCGATCTCTATTAAACGCGGCTTTTAAGGGGTTAATCAGCGGGGACACAGCGATCGGTCCCCGCTGTAGGAGCTGCGGCAGCTGCTGTACGAGACAGCAGCTGTCACAGCTCCTGTATGTGTCGGGAGGACGGCCGAAACGGCCGTTACTCCCGAGACGTACTATTAGGTCATGGAGCGCGAACGCTACAGCTACCATGACCTAATAGTACGTCCAGGAGCGGGAAGGGGTTAACAGTATTTAAAGAGAATCTGTCACCACATTATAAGTGGCCTATCTCCTACATAAGGAGATGGGCGCTGTACTGTAGGTGACAGCAGTGCTTTTTATTTAGAAAAACGATCTATTTTTACCACGTTATTAGCGATTTTTAGCTTTATGCTAATGAGTTTCTTAATGCCCAAGTGGGCGTGTTTTTACTTTAGACCAAGTTGGCGTTGTACAGAGGAGTGTATGACGGTGACCAATCAGTGACCAATCAGCGTCATACACTTCTCTCCATTCATTTACACTGCACTAGCGATATAGCTATATCACTATATCGCTATGTGCAGCCACATAAACACACTATAACATTACTGTAGTGTCCTGATAATGAATATACATCACTGCCAGCCAGGAAGTGATGTGTATTCAGAATCCTGACACGTCTGAATCTTTTCTGTGAGATTACCAGCAAGGCAAACGTAATCTCGTTTAAAATGACAGTTTACATCGTAATCTCGCGAGATTACGTTTGTCTTGCTGGAAATCTCACAGAAAAGATTCAGACATGTCAGGATTCTGAATACACATCCCGTCCTGACTGGAGGTAATGTATATTCATTATCAGGACACTGCAGTAATGTTAGTGTGTGTGTATGTAGCTGCAGATAGCGATATAGCTATATCGCTAGTGCAGTGTAAATGAACGAAGACAAGTGTATGACGCTGATTGGTCCGCGTCATACACTCCTCTGTACAACGCCCACTTGGTCTAAAGTAAAAACATGCCCACTTGGGCATTACGAAACTCATTAGCATAAAGCTAAAAATCGCTCTTAAAGTGGTTAAAATAGATCGTTTTTCTAAATAAAAAGCATTACTGTCATCTACATTACAGCGCCCATCTCCTTATGTAGGAGATAGGGCACTTATAATGTGGTGACAGAGTAAACCATAAAAAAAACACATATTTGGTACCGCCGCAACTGTAATGACCTGTAGAACAAAGATAACTTATTAATTATACTGCAAATTATAAGTTATATTATTATTATAATTATTATTATTATTAATTATAAATTATAAGTAGCCCAAAATGGTACCAGTGAAAAACACAACCAGCAAAAAAAAAAAAAAGTCTTCATACGGCTACATCAATGGAAGAATAAAAAATTGTTATAGATCTCTCAACACAAAAATTATGTATTTCCATAAAACATGTTTTTTTATTTTGCAAATGTCAGAATTGCTGTTTTCCCTCCCCAAAAAAAGTGTACCCAAATATTCTACGTAAAAATAAAAAAGTTATGTCTCTAGAAATGTGAAGATAAATTTTTTTTTTTTTTAAATTGCATGGTCCTTAACCCCTTAAAGGGTAACTAAACGTTTGACAAACTTCTGACATGTCATAGTGACATGTCAGAAGATTTGATTAGTGGGGGTCCGAGCACTGAGACACCCACTAATCGCTAAAATTAAGCGAGAGAAGCGCTTGTGTGAGTGCTCAGCCGCTTTGTGTCTGTTCGGCTTTTTCCGAAAATCAATGTATCGGTGTACAGGCTCAATAGAAAGTCTATGAGCCCATCCTCCGATACATCGGCTTCCCCGATACATCAGCTTCTCACATGAGCACTTCTGAAGCTTCGTTTTAGTGATTGGTGGGGGTCTCAGTGCTCGGACCCCCACCAATCAAAACTTCTGACATGTCATTATGACATTCCAGAAGTTTGGCAAACGTTTAGTTGCCCTTTAATGATGCAGCTTAGTTTGGGCCTTAAGGCTCAGGGTATGTGCACACACACTAATTACGTCCGTAATTGACGGACGTATTTCGGCCGCAAGTACCGGACCGAACACAGTGCAGGGAGCCGGGCTCCTAGCATCATACTTATGTACGATGCTAGGAGTCCCTGCCTCACTGCAGGACAACTGTCCCGTACTGAAAACATGATTACAGTACGGGACAGTTGTCCGGCAGCGAGGCAGGGACTCCTAGCGTCGTACATAAGTATGATGCTAGGAGCCCGGCTCCCTGCACTGTGTTCGGTCCGGTACTTGCGGCCGAAATACGTCCGTCAATTACGGACGTAATTAGTGTGTGTGCACATACCCTCAGAGACCATTTTTCAAATCTGACCTGCCAATTTATGTGGTAATAACTTTGGAGTGCTTTTATTAATTCAAGCAATTCTGAGCTTGTTTTCTCGTGACACGTTAGACTTTATGTTAGTGGTAAAATTTGGTCAATACCTTCAGTCTTTATTTGTCAAAAATAGCAAAATTTAGAGAAAATGTTGAAAAATTAGCATTTTACTGAATTTAAATGTATCTGCTTGTAAGACAGATAGTAATACCACACAAAATAGTTACTAGTTAACATTTCCCATATGTCTACCTTATGTTTGCACTGTTTTTGAACATCCTTTTATTTTTCTAGGACGTTACAAGGCTTAGAACATAAGCAGCAATTTCTCATATTTTCAAGAAAACTTCAAAAGCCTTTTTTTTGGGGGGACCTGTTCAGTTCTAAAATGGCTTTGAGGGGCCTATATATCAGAAACCCCCATAAAACACCCCATTTTAAAAACTAGACCCCTCAAAGTTTTCAAAACAGCATTTAGAATGTTTCTTAACCCTTTAGGCGTTTCACAGGAATTAAAGTGGTGGTGAAATTTTAAATGTAATTTTTTTTACAGAAATTTAATTTTAATCCATTTTTTCCTGTAGCACAGAAGGATTTACCAGAGAAACGCAACAAAATATTTATTGCCCAGATTATGCAGTATTTAGAAATATCCCACATGTGGCCCTAATGTGCTTATGGACTGAAGCACAGGTCTCAGAAGCAAAGGAGAACCAAGTGGATTTTGGGGCCTCCTGTTTATTAGAATATATTTTATGTCCGGTTTGAAGAGGTTTTGTGGTGCCAAAAGGGTATGTGCACACACACTAATTACGTCCGTAATTGACGGACGTATTTCGGCCGCAAGTCCCGGACCGAACACAGTGCAGGGAGCCGGGCTCCTAGCATCATAGTTATGTACGATGCTAGGAGTCCCTGCCTCGCTGCAGGACAACTGTCACGTACTGAAAACATGATTACAGTATGGGACAGTTGTCCGGCAGCGAGGCAGGGACTCCTAGTGTCGTACATAACTATGATGCTAGGAGCCCGGCTCCCTGCACTGAGTTCGGTCCGGAACTTGCGGCCGAAATACGTCCGTATGTAACGGACGTAATTAGTGTGTGTGCACATACCCAAACAGTGGAAACCCTCCAAAACCTCATTTGGCAAACTGCACACCTCAAGGAGTTTAGTGAGTATTTCGACCCCACAGGTTTTTTTGTTGCATTTAGTGGAATTAGGCTGTGAAATTGAAAAACACATATTTTTCCGATAAAACATGTTTTTAATTTTTACAAGGAATAAAGGAGAAATAGACCACAAATAAATTGTAATTTAATTTCTCCCGAGTACGGCAATACCCAATATGTGGTCATACACTGCTGGTTGGACAAACGGCAGAGCTCAGAAGGGTTAGGAGCGCTATTTGGCATGTAGATTTTGCTGGATTGGTTTCTGGGCGCCATGTCACATTTGGAGAGCTTCTGCGGTACCAGTACAGGGGAAACGCCTTAAAAGTGACCGCATTTTGGAAACTAGAACCCTAGAGGAATTCATTGTAGTTTTCATGGGGTACATGCGATTTTTGATCAGTTTTTATTATATTTTTTAAGAGGCGTTGTTACTAAAAAACAGCAATTCTACTATTGTTTTTTATCCTTTTTTTTCACAGCGTTCACCGTGCGCTATAAATGACATATTCACTTTATATGATTACGGCGATACCATATGTACATAGTTTTTTTTTATGTCTTATGGTGTTTGAACAATAAAATACTTTTTTTTTTAAATCATTTACTTTTTGTGTTGCCATATTCTAAGAGCCATAACTTTTTTTTATTTTTCCATCAAGAAAGCCGAGTGAAGGATTTTTTGCGTAACAAACTGTCTATTTGATTAGTACCATGTTTAGGTACATGTGACTTTTTGATCTCTTTTTATTCCATTTTTTTGGAGGTGAAGCTACGAAAAAAATAGTGATTCTGGTATGGTTTATTATTTTGTTTTTTACTGCGTTCACCGCGCGGGATAAATAACAAAATACTTCTGTTGGTCAGGCCGTTATGGACGTGGCGATACCAATTATGTATAGTTTATTTTTTTATGTATTTTTTTAAATAATAATGGACTAGATATGGGAAAAAGGGCGATTTTTACTTTTAACCTTTTTTTTTTGTTACATAGTTAGTACGGCTGAAAAAAGACACATGTCCATCAAGTTCAACCAAGGGAAGGGAAAAGGGAAGGAAAAATTTCTACACATAGGAGCTAATATTTTTTTGTTCTAGGAAATTATCTAACCCTTTTTTAAAGCCATCTACTGTCCCTGCTGTGACCAGCTCCTGCGGTAGACTATTCCATAGATTCACAGTAAAGAAGGCTTGTCGCCTCTGCAGGTTGAACCTTTTTTTCTCCAGACGGAGGGAGTGCCCCCTTGTTTTTTGAGGGGGTTTTACAAGGAACAGGATTTCACCATATTTTTTGTATGTGCCATTAATATATTTATATAAGTTAATCATGTCCCCCCTTAGTCGTCTTTTTTCAAGGCTAAATAGGTTTAATTCTTTCAATCTTTCCTCATAACTTAAATTCTCCATGCCCCTAATTAGCTTCGTTGCTCTTCTTTGTATTTTTTCCAACTCCAGGGCATCCTTTCTATGAACTGGAGCCCAGAACTGGACTGCATATTCTAGATGAGGCCTCACTAATGCTTTGTAAAGTGGTAATATTACATCCCTGTCCCGCGAGTCCATGCCTCTTTTAATACACGACAATATCCTGCTGGCCTTTGAAGCAGCTGATTGACACTGCATGCTGTTATTGAGTTTATGATTTACAAGTACACCCAGATCCTTCTCAACAAGTGAATCCACCAGTGTAGCTCCCCCTAGGACATATGATGCATGCAGGTTGTTGGTACCCAGATGCATAACTTTACATTTATCTACATTAAACTTCATCTGCCAAGTGGACGCCCAAACACTTAGTTTGTTTAAATCTGCCTGTAATTCATGAACATCTTCCATAGTCTGAACTATATTACATAGCTTGGTGTCATCTGCAAAAATAGAAATAGTGCTATTAATCCCATCCTCTATATCATTAATAAATAAGTTGAATAATAGTGGTCCCAGCACTGAACCCTGGGGTACACCACTTATAACCGGTGACCATTCAGAGAAGGAATCATTGACCACAACTCTCTGGATACGGTCCTTGAGCCAATTCTCAATCCAATTACAAACTATATTTTCTAAACCTATAGTCCTTAATTTACCCATTAGGCGTCTATGGGGGACAGTGTCAAATGCCTTAGCAAAGTCCAAAAACACTAAATCCACAGCGGCCCCTCTGTCTAGACTTCTGCTCACCTCTTCATAAAAACAGATTAGGTTAGTTTGACAACTTCTGTCCTTAGTAAAACCGTGCTGGCTGTCACTTATAATACTATTTATTGTCACATAATCCTGTATATAGTCCCTCAATAGCCCCTCAAACATTTTCCCCACGATGGATGTTAAGCTTACTGGTCTATAATTACCTGGGGAAGACCTAGAGCCCTTTTTGAAAATAGGCACCACATTTGCCCTGCGCCAGTCCCTTGGCACTATACCAGTCACTAGAGATTCTCTGAATATTATGAAAAGGGGGACAGAAATAACTGAACTAAGCTCTTTAAGAATTCTAGGGTGTAACCCATCTGGTCCCGGGGCCTTGTGCACATTTATTTTATTTAATATAGCTTGGACCATCTCTACATTCATCCAATTCAGTATATCAACTGATATATTAACAGCACTGGCACCGGCTACATCAGCTGCTCTTTCTTCAGTTGTATATACAGAGCTAAAGAACCCATTTAGTAACTCTGCCTTCTCTTGATCCCCTGTGATCAACTCCCCATTACCATTATCTAGGGGTCCTACACGTTCAGACCTGGACTTTTTTGCATTTATATGCTTGAAGAATTTTTTAGGATTTGTTTTACTATCCTTGGCCACCTGCCTTTCATTTTGTATTTTTGCTAATTTTATTACATTTTTACAGATTTTATTAAGCTCTTTATATTTTACAAAGGCTACAGCTGTACCCTCAGATTTGTATTTTTTAAATGCCCTTTTTTTGTCATGTATTGCCCCTTTCACAGAAGGTGTAAGCCATGTGGGGTTTAATTTGAGTCGTTTATACTTGTTACCTATAGGAATACATTTTGCACTATAATAACTCAAAGTAGATTTGAAAATCTCCCATTTATCATTTGTTCCATTATTTGACATTAGTTCTTCCCAGTCTATATCCTGAATTGCCGCCCTCATCCTGGGGAAATTGGCTTTCTTAAAATTAAATGTTTTTGCCCTCCCAGCCTGCGTTTGTTTTTTACAGTATAGGTAAAATGTAACTATATTATGATCACTGTTACCGAGGTTTTCACGAACATTGACATTCCCAACAAGATCTGCATTATTAGAAATGACCAGATCCAACAGAGCTTCACCTCTAGTCGGGTCTTCCACAAACTGGCCCATAAAATTTTCCTGCAACAGGTTGAGGAAATGTCTCCCCTTTGCAGTTGAAGCCGAACCATGACACCAATTAATATCCCGGAAATTAAAATCTCCCATTATCACTACAGTACCCGCCTGTGCAGCCTGCTCCATCTGTTTATATATCTGACCTTCCATCTCCTCAGTTATATTGGGGGGTCTATAGATTACACCAAAAGTAATTTTTTCAGTGTTTACCTCCCTTTCTAGTTCCACCCACAAGGTTTCAACCTCCTCACAGTATTCACCCACTATTGTCTCTTTCACACTCGCCTTCATATCATTTCTCACATACAGACATACACCACCACCTTTCCTATTTGTCCTGTCTTTCCGAAAAAGTGTAAAACCCTGTAGATTTACAGCCCAGTCATGTGAAGAGTCCAGCCATGTTTCAGCAACACCAACTATATCTATATTTTCTTCCAGTATCAAGGCCTCCAGCTCCCCCATTTTGCTTGCTAGACTTCTAGCATTTGTGAACATACACTTTAACTTGCCTGTCAGTTTTTCACTTTTATTATCAGAAATGTGATTTGACATTAATCGGGCCTTTTTATTTACACTGATGTTTTGTAACGAAAGGATCTCCTTATCTTGTTGTCTAGTCCTCTCCCCACATTCTGTTTCTCCCCCCACCAATATAGTCTGACCCCTCTCTAACCTGGCTACCCCTTTTTTTTCTACATTGACCTCCCTCCTCAGCCCTAGTTTAAATACTCCGCCACCCCAGCTAGAATTCTCTCCCCCAGCACAGCGGACCCCCTTCCATTTAGGTGCAAATCATCTGCAGAATACAGTTTGTACCCCAATGAAAAGTCAGCCCAGTGCTCTAGGAACCCAAATCCTTCTCCTCTACACCAAGACTTCAGCCATGCATTTAACTCCCTGAGCTCCCGCTGTCTTTCCTGTGATGCGCATGGCACAGGCAGTATTCCTGAGAATACTACTTTGGAGGTCCTTCCCTTCAGTTTGTAGCCTAGTTCTTTAAAATTATTCTTAAGGCTCCTCCACCTACCATTTATTCTGTCGTTGGTACCGACATGGACCACGACAGCTGGATCATCACCAGCCCCTCCCAGCAATTTGTCCACCCGTTCCACCACATGCCGAACCCTGGCACCAGGGAGACAGCAAACCATTCGGTTGAGGTGGTCTTGGCGACAAATTATTCTATCCGTCTTCCTGATTATAGAATCCCCTACGACTATCAATTGTCTTGGCTTACCTGCATTACCATCCGGCCGACTACTAGCTGGGCTGTTCTCCCGGCTGTTAGGGAGATCAGTATCCACTAGGGCTGCCATTTCTGAGACTGACACCCTCGCATCATCACCCAACTTGGCAATTTTGCCTTGAATGCCACTAGGGGACTTGAAGGCATGAAGCCCTAATCGCTATTCTAATACACTGCACTAAATATGTAGTGCAGTTTATAAGGGTATGTTCACACGCAGTGAGCAAAAACATCTGAAAATACGGAGCTGTTTTCAGGCAAAAACAGCTCCTGATTTTCAGACGTTTTTTTAACAACTCACGTTTTTCGCTGCGTTTTTTACGGCCATTTTTGGAGCTGTTTTTCAATGGAGTCAATGACAAACGCCTCCAAAAACGTCCCAAGAAGTGTCCTGCACTTCTTTTGACGAGCCGTCATTTTACGCGCCGTATTTTGACAGCGACGCATAAAATAAAGGCTAGTGGGCACAGAACATCGTAATTCCCATTGAAAGCAATGGGCAGATGTTTGTAGGCGTATTAGGGGCGCTTTTCCAGGCGTAATTCGAGGCGTAAAATGCCCGAATTACGTCCGAAAACACTGCATGTGAACATACCCTCAGAGCTGTCAGCTACTCACTGACAGCAAGCATAGTGGGTCCTGCCTTTGTCAGGACCTACTAGGTTTTCGTAGATGGCATAGCCGGATGCCATTGTTAGGCCTTTAGTTGCCATAGCACCATCGGCACCCGCTCTCACGTCGTTGGGCGTCAATGGTGTTGTAACCCATTAGAAGACACGATTGCTATTGAACGCAGCTTCTAAGGGGTTGATCAGCGCGGACCACCGTGATCGGTCCCTGGGGAAGAAGCTGCGGCAACAGTTGTCACAGCTCCTGTATGTGCCGGGAGGGGGGCCGGAATGGCGGTTACTCCCACGACGTACTATTCCGTTACTGAGCTTGAACGTTGCGCTCAGCATGACCGAATAGTACGTCGTGGAGCGGGAAGGGGTTAAGGCCCAAAATAGGTTAGTCTTTAAACCTGGAAACACATTTTCTGATGCAGATTTTGATGCAGTTTTTTGAGCCAAACCAGAAATGGGTCCAGGAGGAAGGAAAAATATAAGTTATTCCTTTATGTTTTCCTTTATATTTTCCATTCCTTTTGAATCCACTCCTGGTTTTGGCATAAAAAAACTGCATCAAAATGTGCACCAAAAACTTGATGTGTATTTCCGGCCTAAGGCTATGTTCACACAGAGTTTTTTGCAAATTCTGCCTAAAAATTCAGTTTGGAAGTTTGAGGCAGATTTTCCTCTCCCTGCACGCCGTCTTTCGCGGCATTTTTGGCCCACGGCCATTGAGCGCCGCGGGCATAAAACGCAGCAAAATACGCTTTCTCTGCCTCCCATTGATGTCAATGGGAGGTCAGAGGCGTAAACCCCAGAAGATAGGGCATGTCCCTTCTTTCTCCCGCGAGACGGTTTTACCGCTCGTGGGAAAAAGACGCCTCCGCCTCCCATTGAAATCAATGGGAGGCATTTTCGGGCCGTTTTTGACGAGTTTTGCGGAGCGGTTTCTGCGTCAAAAAACTCGTCAAAAAACTCAGTGTGAACATAGCCTTGGAAGACGAGAAACTTTCTCACTGCAAACGGGCCTCCTGTGAGTCATGCACAGGAAATCACAATGCTACTCAAAGCTATAAACTACCTAAAGAGGTAGCAATTATAAAGTGCCAAGTTCGCACTACAGGGCATGACCCAGTGACTAAGGGAAATCACAGAGTTGATGTAGCTGCAAAGTGAGCAGCCAGTAAAAATTTGACACATGAACTGATGACAGTAAAAATAGATGTTGTGGCAAATTTACCAGACTTTCACAAACTTCTAACTATGCAAAACAGATGTTCTCAACAGGAAAAAGCCAGATGGAAGGACAAGTGATGCACCAAGAACACCGATGGTCTCTGGCATGGTAGTAAAGGTAGGCCAGTAGCACCAAAATAAATTTTGTCGGCATTAGCTGAGCCCATCCTTCACATCTTCCATCAACAACTGGTCCTTTTCACATTCTCCAAATTGATTACATACAGCTACCAAAGGTGGGAAGGTTACAAATGTGTTGGTATGTGTAGATCAGTTCTCAGGATGGGTTGAAGCCCATACAACAGTATCACAAACTGCTGCTAAAATTTGCAAAGAGTTTGTTTGTAGATATGGTATTCCACAGTTTTTTTCCAGTAATCAAGGTCCGTTCTTTAGGCTCTATTTACACGACAGGGTCCGAGTGTACTGTTTTTCCCGTCCGTTTTGCATCCGTTTTGCATCTGTTCCGATTCTATTCTGGGCCGTGTTGCCATTTTTAACGGACAATTTTGACCCGTTTTGCATCAGTTTTTTTCCCTGTCCGATTTAAAATCGGATGAATTTAATTTGTACATTTCCTGCCACACACTGCCCTCTGCAGATAATGCCGCACACTACCCTCTGTAGATACTGCCACAGCCCCCTGTAGGTAATGCCACACAGCCCCCCTTATAGGTAGTGCCACACAGCCCCCCTTGTAGGTAGTGTCACACAGACCCCCTTGTAGGTAGTGCCACACAGCCACCCAGTAATTAGTGCCACACAGCCCCCTGTAGGTAGTGCCACACAGCCCCCTGTAGGTAATGTCAAACAGCCACCTGTAGGTAATGCCACACTGCCACCTGTAGGTAATGCCCCACAGCCCCCTGTAGGTAAGGCCACACAGTCCCCTGTAGGTTATGCCACACAGCCCCTGTAGGTAGTTCCTTACAGGAACCTTTTACATAGCACCCCAACCCCCTCCTTCCAGGAGAAGTCACTGACTTCAATGTCCATATATGAACACTGAAGTCAGGGACTTCTCCTGGAGCAGAAACACTGGCCACAGGGTCGGGGATTCCGCTTCAGAAGTGCCTGACGTCACTGTGTCCATATATGGACAGTGTAGTCAGTGACTTCTCCTGAAGCAGAATCCCCAATCCCCGGCCACAGTGTTGCCGAAGTTGTGGCCTGGGATTGGGGATTCCACTTCTATAGGGAGCAAAACAATACCCTCCTCCTCCTCACATGTACTTCGCACAGTGAGGAGCAGAAGGAGAGAGCGCGAGCGACGGAAGACACGGCCGTCACTCGGGACACATTCCAGTGATGGCCGTGTATTACCCTGCCCCATAGACTTCTATGGGAGGCGGGCGGCCGGGAGAACGGCCGAAAATAGGGCATGTCCCATTTTTTGACGGCCGGGTTTCCTGGGCCGTCAAAAAATCGGTCGTGTGAATAGCCCCATTTGGGGTCTATTGTTCCTACTGCGGCCGTGTGACGAACGTTTTTTGAACGGCTGTCACACGGCCGGGAAACCCTGTCGTGTGAATAGGGCCTTACTGGTAAGGTATTTCAAACAATCTGCTCTATGCTAGAGATAAAACAACAATTACAGATGTAGCTGTCTTTATCTTGACTTTTAACGCATTAAATACACAGTGGCAAGATCTTTTATATTTACTTTTTCAATTACTTTTCAATGGCTTTTGATGTGTGATATCACGCTGCCGCGAGTTATCAGAGTCAAGATAATGATGGCTACATCCGTACAAACACCTTATCGCACAGAAACTAGTGGTAAGGTTGAAAGGTATAATCGAACCATTAAAGAAAAGCTGGCTAAATGCTACAAAGAGACCGGTATGTAGTGGCCTGATGCTTTACCACTTGTACTCATGGAACTAAGGACCACACCTCGTGGTTCAATTTAAATGTCACCTAGGGGCGTAGCTAAAGGCTCATGGGCCCGGGTGCAAGAATTCAGCTTGGGCCCCCCTACCCCAACACCACCATCACCAGACCCCTGCATGCGCCTATGCCCAGACGCCTTGCCCAACAACCCCCATAGTATAATGCCCCCACACAGTATAATGCCCCATAACTGCCCCATACAGTATAATGCCCCCCATAACAGCCCCATACCGCATAATGCTCCCCATATCAGCCCCCACAGTATAATGCCCCACATAGCTGCCCCCACACAGTGTAGTGCCCCCAATATCAGCCCCCATACAGTATAATGCCCCCCATATCATCTCCCCATACAGTATAATGTCCCCATATCAGCTCCCCATACAGTAATATGCCCCCCCTATCAGCTCCCCATACAGTATAATGCCCCCCATATGAGCTCCCCATACAGTATAATGCCCCCCATATGAGCTCCCGATACAGTATAATGCCCCCCATATCAGCTCACCATACAGTATAATGCCCCCATATCAGCTCCCCATACATTATAATGCCCCCCATATCAGCCCCCATATAGTATAATGCCCCTGCATATCAGCCCACATACAGTATTATAATGCCCCTGCATATCAGCTCCCATACAGTATAATGCCCCCATATGAGCTTCCCATACAGTATAATGCCCCCCATATAAGCTCCCAATACAGTATAATGCCCCAATATAAGCTCTCCATACAGTATAATGCCCCCCATATCAGCTCCCATACAGTATGATGCCCCCCATATCAGCCCCCCATACAGTATAATTCCCCCATATCACCCACATACAGTAAAATGCCCCCATCTTATCAGCCCCTATGCCATATCAGCCCCCCATGCAGTATAATGCCCCCCCCCCCCACCATATCAGCCCCCCATTCAGTATAATGCCCCCATATGTGCATAATAGAAAAATAGCATAATTACTTACCTATCCTCATTCCCACGCCGGGTGGAGGATCATTTGCCTCCTCCGGTGTGTGCTATGAGTGATTCGGCGCAGACAGGCGCGATGATGTCGCTACTTCCCGCCTGCCTGCGTCGAGCCGCTCGGGGCACAGTGAACGCTGGAGCAAGGAGTCAGCCGTCAGCTCCTTGCTCCAGCATTGAATGGAACCGGGACCTCGGTGAGTGACTCGCAACCCCCCGAAGGTCTTAACACGACCACCCAGGGGGACACGACCCACAGTGTGTAATGTATTGTGTTGTATTGTGCAGTTTGCAGAGGAGAGAGGAGGGGGGGGCTGTAATTTAACGGGCCCCCCCTCTCCAACGCAAACAGAACAATACAACACAATACATTACAAGGCAACACAATACATTACAAGGCAACACAATACAACACAACACAATACATTACATTACAACACAGACTGTGCAGCTCACCTGGAGTCCTCCGCACTGGCTCTTCCACTGCACTGGCTGGAAGACGTGTCACGTGACAACATGGTCACATGGTACACAAAGTGTACCATGTGACCGTAACCAGGAAGTGCCGGCTTCACGGCACAGAAAATGTATTTAAGCATGCTGTATGGCAACGGGGGCCAATGGGCCCCCCAAGCTTAGGGGCCCGGTCGCAACTGCGACCGCTGCGACCCCTATAGCCATGCCACTGTTGTCACCTTTTGAGATACTTTTTTGGAAAACTTCCTAATCTTCCGCTTTTACCTCAAACACAAACCTGACTGTGCAAAATACTCTGAACACAGACTATGTGTTAAGATTAAAGAAGCACCTGAAAGAGATTCATCACATCAACCAGAAACAACTGTCACGACATTCAACCAGGAGACGTTGTATTGGTGTGCAAGTTTTTTAAGATTTATTTCTCAGAACACTGTGAAGGTCCATATCAAGTTCTTCTGACAACGCCTACCACCATCAAGGTTGAGGGCAGAGGTACGTGCATACATGCGTCACACTGCAAATATGAAAAATCTGCTGTTGAACCATCTGACCAAAAGGAGGAGCCGGCTAACATCCTCGACCTGTCATCCAGATCTAGAACCATTACACTCAGAGGACTGTGGTCCGAGGTAAGAGGACATAATAAAGCCTCCCTCAGACTGCCACCTAAGCCGCAGCTGTAGCAGTAAGAAAATATACTGCTCTTCCATCGCATGAAGATGACACTCTACAATAAAATATGTGGAGCAAAGCCAGATAAAGGACTTTAGAACATAGTGCTGGGAGGAAATCTCATTAGGTAGAAGACAGTTTCTTGTTTGATATAGGTTGATTACATGTGTCATGTTTCTAGCACTACCAGCTTTACTGCTAATATTCTAGATCTGCAGAAGATATCTCACGATATATCTACTAGTGGGATTAGTATTGTGATCATGGTAATTATCAGAGAGAGGAATGATAGGAAAAAATTAAGCAATTTAACTTTTTGCCAAGGTATCAATATGGAGAATGGTAACATATCTTTTAGGAAAACAGGAACTAACAATTTATTGATTCTGTTGTGGCAGTTAACCCCTTAGTGACCAGCCTATTTTAGGCCCTAATGATCAAGTTATTTTTTTCGTTTTTCTATAGTCACATTCAAAGAGCTATAATTTTGTTATTTTTCCATTGACATAGCTATATGAGGACATGTTTTTTTTTGCAGGATTAGTACTTTTTAATGACACCATTTTGGGGTACTTATCATTTTTTGATTAAACTTTACGTTAACTTTATTGTTTTGGTCATTACGGTAGCAGCAATACCATATATGTGTACTTTTATTTCTTTTTTACACTTTTACTTAATAAAACCACTTTTTATGGAAAAAATGGTTGTATTTTTGTTACTGTAATTTGTATTAATCATTTTTATTTAACATTAAGAACTTATTTTTTCAGTCCCACTAGGGGACTTCACTATGCGATCTTTAGATCGCAGATATAATGCTTTGGTATACATAGTATACCAGAGCATTACTGCCTGTCGTAAATAGGCATGTAGCATGTAGCCGGGGCTGGCATGGGGGCCTTTATTAGGCCCCCGGCTGCCATGACACTTCATCGGAGGCCCACCATTGCATTTGCGGGCCACCGAGGGGTGAGAGAGGGAGCTCCCTCCCTCTGTAAACAAGTTAAATGCCACGGTGCTATTGACCGCCGCATTTAACGGGTTAATGTACCGTTGGAGCAGGAGTCATCAGACTTCCGAGCACCCATGCAGGAATTAGACTAGGCTGCCGTGAAAAGGCGGCGGCCTAGCCTAAGGCCTCTTAGTGACCACTGTGAAAAGGCGTATTGGTGGTGACTAAGGGGTTAACAGACAGGGAGTGACAGGAATTCCATCTGTTCAACTAACCACTTTGTACATAATAAATTAACCCTATCTTTACCATATTATGTTATGTAGACATGTGCCATTGTACATGATAAATTAGATTTATCTTGACCACACTGTGTAATGTAAACATATACTATTGTATACTAATTCTCTAGGTTTCCTGGTGCACAGGTCACACATACGTCATATTGGCTATATAAATTGTTGTAATTAATAATCAGAGCTCTGTATACACAATATACCTTCTTTAACCAAAAAAAGCCAGCATCCATGTGAGTTCCTACTGGAGATTGAGAAGTTACTACATTGTCGTAACAAAAATGAGCGTCAATAATTTTAAGTAATGCTCTGGTGGGAAGAACAAAGAGATCAATTCTAGAGAAGGCAGTACGTAGTGGTGTGAAATATGTGTATTCCCTGTCAGTGCCGTGTAAAGATCTACACACATCATGTAATTCTTTCTTAAAGAAAGTTGCCTTAATGGAAGGGCGACATCTACCTTAATAAGAGGTATGTAAGTTGGGGGTCAAGGATTTAGTTAAAAGCGCCACCAATGAGAAATGTGCCCACACAAAAGGGTCTGAAAATATAAAACTTTTTGTTAAGAGACCATTTCTGTTTCCTATTCGCAAAATATACATTTAATAAATAATATGTTACGTTGTTCACTCAGCAAATGAGAATTAAATAGCGGCCTTCTGGATCCGCTTGTTCTGAGTGTAGTTAAAGAGGCTCTGTCACCAGATTATAAGTGCCCTATCTCCTACATAATCTGATCGGCGCTGGAATGTAGATAACAGCAATGGTTTTTATTTTTGAAAAATGATCATTTTTGAGCAAGTTATGAGCAATTTTAGATTTATGCTAATTCGTTTCTTAAAGACTAACTGGGCATGTTTTTACTTTTGACCAAGTGGGTGTTGTAAAAAAGTGTATGACACTGACCAATCAGTGAGCAATCAGCCTCATACACTTCTCATTGTTCCAGCCCCGCTTCTTTCACTGCACAATCACACTGTGCTGTGGATCATGCTGGGCTGAAACAATGAGAAGTGTATGAGGCTGATTGCTCACTGATTGGTCAGTGTCATACACTTTTTTACAACACCCACTTGGTCAAAAGTAAAAACACGCCCGGCTATTTGGCATCTAAAGGGGGCTGTGTGGCATCTACAGGGGGACTGTGTGGCATCTACAGGGGGGCTGTGTGGCATCTACAGTGAGGCTGCGTGGCATCATATACAGGGTGGTGTGTGGCATATACAGGGAAGCTGTGTGGCATTATATATATAGAGGTGTGTGGCATCATATACAGGCAGGCTGTGTGGCATCATATACAGGGAGGCTGTGTGGCATCATATACAGGGAGGCTGTGTGGCATCATATACAGGGAGATGTGTGGCATCATATACAGGGAGGTGTGTGGCATCATATACAGGGAGGCTGTGTGGCATCATATACAGGGAGGCTGTGTGGCATCATATACAGGGAGATGTGTGGCATCATATACAGGGAGGTGTGTGGCATCATATACAGGGAGGTGTGTGGCATCATATACAGGGAGGTGTGTGGCATCATATACAGGGGGGCTGTGTGGCATCATATACAGGGAAGCTGTGTGGCATCATATACAGGGAGGCTGTGTGGCATCATATGCACAGAGGTGTGTGGCATCATGTATAAGGAGGCTGTGTGGCATCATATACAGGGAGGCTGTGTGGCATCATATACAGGGAGGCTGTGTGGCATCATATACAGGGAAGCTGTGTGGCATCATATACAGGGAGGCTGTGTGGCATCATATGCACAGAGGTGTGTGGCATCATGTATAAGGAGGCTGTGTGGCATCATATACAGGGAGTTGTGTGGCATCATATACAGGGAGGTGTGTGGCATCATATACAGGGAGCTGTGTGGCATCATATACAGGGAGATTTGTGGCATCATATCCAGGGAGGTGTGTAGCATCATATACAGGGGGTCTGTGTGGCATCATATACAGGGGGACTGTGTGGCATCATATACAGGGAGGCTGTGTGGCATCATATACAGGGAGGTGTGTGGCATCATATACAGGGAGGTGTGTGGCATATACAGGGAGGCTGTGTGGCATCATATACATAGAGGTGTGTGGCATCATATACAGGGAGGTGTGTGGCATCATATACAGGGGTTCTGTGTGGCATCATATACAGGAGGTGTGTGGCATCATATACACTTAGGCTGTGTGGCATCATATATAGGGAGGCTGTGAGGCATCATATGCATAGAGGTGTGTGGCATCATGTATAGGGAGGCTGTGTGGCATCATATACAGGGAGGTGTGTGGCATCATATACAGGGAGGTGTGTGGCATATACAGGAAGGCTGTGTGGCATCATATACATAGAAGTGTGTGGCATCATATACAGGGAGGTGTGTGGCATCATATACAGGGAGGTTTGTGGCATCATATACAGGGGGTCTGTGTGCCATCATATACAGGGGGGCTGTGTGGCATCATATACATAGAGTTGTGTGGCATCATATACAGGGAGGTGTGTGGCATCATATACAGGGGGTCTGTGTGGCATCATATACAGGGCGGCTGTGTGGCATCATATACAGGGAGGCTGTGTGGCATCATATACAGGGAGGCTGTGTGGCATCATATACAGGGAGGTGTGTGGCATCATATACAGGGAGGTGTGTGGCATCATATACATAGAGGTGTGTGGCATCATATACAGGGAGGTGTGTGGCATCATATACAGGGAGGTGTGTGGCATCATATACAGGGAAGTGTGTGGCATCATATATGGGGAGGTGTGTGGCATCATATACAGGGGGGCTGTGTGGCATCATATACAGGGAAGCTGTGTGGCATCATATACAGGGAGGCTGTGTGGCATCATATACAGGGAGGTGTGTGGCATCATATACAGGGAGGTGTGTGGCATATACAGGGAGGCTGTGTGGCATCATATACATAGAGGTGTGTGGCATCATATACAGGGAGGTGTGTGGCATCATATACAGGGGTTCTGTGTGGCATCATATACAGGAGGTGTGTGGCATCATATACACTTAGGCTGTGTGGCATCATATATAGGGAGGCTGTGAGGCATCATATGCATAGAGGTGTGTGGCATCATGTATAGGGAGGCTGTGTGGCATCATATACAGGGAGGTGTGTGGCATCATATACAGGGAGGTGTGTGGCATATACAGGAAGGCTGTGTGGCATCATATACATAGAAGTGTGTGGCATCATATACAGGGAGGTGTGTGGCATCATATACAGGGAGGTTTGTGGCATCATATACAGGGGGTCTGTGTGCCATCATATACAGGGGGGCTGTGTGGCATCATATACATAGAGTTGTGTGGCATCATATACAGGGAGGTGTGTGGCATCATATACAGGGGGTCTGTGTGGCATCATATACAGGGCGGCTGTGTGGCATCATATACAGGGAGGCTGTGTGGCATCATATACTGGGAGGTGTGTGGCATCATATACAGGGAGGTGTGTGGCATCATATACATAGAGGTGTGTGGCATCATATACAGGGAGGTGTGTGGCATCATATACAGGGAGGTGTGTGGCATCATATACAGGGAAGTGTGTGGCATCATATATGGGGAGGTGTGTGGCATCATATACAGGGGGTCTGTGTGGCATCATATACAGGGAGGTGTGTGGCATCATATACAGGGGGCTGTGTGGCATCATCTACAGGGAGGCGTGTGGAATCATCTACAGGGAGGCTGTAAATAGTGTCTAGGTGAACATGTGACCTTCCTTTGGTTGTTTTCAGGGGGGTGGGACAAAAAAAGCCTGACCAATGAAATTCATCAGTTTTTTTAACGGCCATGAAAAACGGATGTAAAACGGATGTCAAACGGCTGTTAAAAACGGACAGACGGACTGGAAATGGATAAAAATTTAGAGACACACTGATGCAAAACGGCCATGAAAGACTGAAAGTTGATCAGTTTTTAATGGACATTTTTTTTCACTGTCGTGTGAATATAGCCTTAGGCTGTGTTCACACAGAGTTTTTTGCAGAAGGAAAATTTCTCCCGCAAAAACTGCTCCAGTAGGTTTTTGCACAGTGGTTTGACAAAAACTCGTCAAAACACTCGTTGAGATTTTTTTTCCCTCTTTCTGACTGATTGAAATGGGGTTTTGGAGGCGGAAACCGCCTCAAGATGGGTCATGACGCTTCTTTTAACCGCAACGCGTTTTTTTTACCCGCGGTAAAAAAACACGTCCAACTCCCATTGAAATCAATGGGAGGCATTTTCGGGCGGTTTTTGAGGAGTTTTTTGGTGCGGTTTCTGCGTCAAAAAACTCGCCAAAAAACTCTGTGTGAACAGGGCCTTGACTCCAAAAGCATACCTTGAGTGTGTGTATATGTAACAGTCTTTTTGTCTGCTAATTAAAAGGCTTTAGTCAGAGCTCTCAGTTCAGCTCTATGTGCAGAATGGGGAGGGTTTAGATATTCTGCATGTATGACAGAATGATCATCAACTACTGCATACCCCGAGTGTAATGGGCTTGTCTCTGTTTGTCTATGACAACTTCTATTTACATAAAACACAAGATCTGGGTTTTGCAGTGGGTCCTCTATCATGTCAGCTCGTGGTAGAGTCAGTGTCTGTGTATGTTCAAAACCGTCATGATCCGTGTCAGAATCAAAAACGTAACCCCCTTCATCATCCTCCCCTTCCTCTCTCTGAGACAAACTTGTCTCAAAAGGAAGCAAAGTAGCAAGGTTCAAATGGGAACACCGACATAGAATGATGTGGCTGTAAGAGTGTTAACTCCCAACATGTAAGTTGTGTCAGTGTAATGTGCTTTGTCCCGTAACAATTGAGAAATGCATATACTGAGTGTGGGACCTAGGGATCCAGTGTCTACAGTATCCCACAATCCTCAGAAATGTTCCCATCTGTTTTTTATTTTGTGGGATTTTAAGTTGTTTTATAGCAGCAACTCTATCTGGGAGTAGATGTCTGTACCCCTGTACCCCTGTGCTAGGCAATGCCCATGTACGTCACCTTGGTCTGACACAGCTGCATTTTAGCCTTTGTTGCTTTGTGTCTATTCTCTGCCAAAAAATGTAAAAGTATTTCAGTGTCCTGGAGACATCCCTCTTTAGAAGGTGAGCAGAGCAAAAGCTCATCTACATTGAATCAATATAGATCCAGATCAGTAAGATTATTGATGAGGGCTTGACTGAAAATGTTGGGAGAGTTTAGAAAACCCTGGGGTAGACATGTCCATGTGTACTGCTGTCCTCTGTAAGTAAATGCAAACAGATATTGTGAGTCAGGGTGTAGAGGGATGGAGAAAAATGCAGAACACAAATCAATGACTGAAAAATGAGTCCGGTCAGAGGGAATCTGCATCAATATAATAGTTGGATTAGGGACTACTGGGTGCAAGGGAACGACTACTTCAATAATAGTTCTCAGATCCTGCACCGTTCTCCATGCTTGACTATTGCCATGCTTCTTAATGGGGTAAATAGGGCTATTGCAAGGAGATTGGTTTTCTTAAGGACGTCTTATTTCAACAATGATTCAACTGTAGGGCCAATTCCTCTCTCTGCCTCTGATTTCAGAGGATATTGGGGCTTTCTGGGCATTTCAGTGAAATTTGCACTGGCTGAACTTGGCTCATTGTACCTACTCCAGTGGAATTAAAGTTCCATAAATGGGTCTGAATATTTCGTATCATGGCTTCTACTGCAGGATCTGTAATGAGTGTCATCTGCTTGTTTTCTATTAGCTGTGGGTAAACTTTGGTGGTATTGGTAGAGGTCCACCACCTGGACCAAAATGTTTTTTTATTTTGTTCTCAGTGATATTAGGACAAAAAAGGAAGATCCGGAGTGTGTATAAAATATAACTTTTACTCAATTTCTTTTTTTGAATATTTGTAAAAACATAACATTTGTACATAGAATTTTCATATGCCAATACTGCATGTGATTTTTCATATATGCATGATGCGCATTTTCATCACAATTTTTGAGACAGCAGATAGTCCACTTTTGTGCGGGTCATAAATCTGTACTGTTTTCTTGTTTCTCTTTTTTTAGAGGTTCTCCCACATTTATTTATTTTCTTTATCTTGCATGGATGACATACAGAGGTAATATAAATAAATTAGGGGCTGTTGCCCTTCTACCCCTTTTATTGGTCTTAGTAGTCCTCCATTGATTGTGTCCTTATGTCAAGGAAGTGGATAGCCTCTTAGAGATGACAGGTGGTGAATAAATTATTCACCACCTAACCACCTAACATGTTGGCTCTAACATGAGATTGTTCAAATGGCAACCCACTTCTTTGAAATACTTGGGAGTACATATTCCCACCCACTTTATTTAACCCCTTCCCTCTTTGGCCACTTTTGACCTTCCTGACAGAGCCTAATTTTTCAAATCTGACATGTTTCACTTTATGTGGTAATAACTTCGAAATGCTTTAACCTATCCAAGCGATTCTGAGATTTTTTTTCACGTGACACATTGGACTTTATCTTACTGGCTAAATTTGCTCGATACATTCAGTATTTAATTGTGGAAAAACACCAAAATTTTGTGAAAGATTGCAAAAATCAGCATTTTTCTAAATTTTAATGTATCTGCTTGTAAGGTAGGCAGTTATACCACACAAAATAGTCACTAATTAACATCCCCCATATGTCTACTTTAGTTTGGCATCGTTTTTTGAACATCCTTTTATTTTTCTAGGACGTTACAAGACTTAGAACTTTAGCAGCAATTTCTCACATTTTCAAGAAAAATTCAAAAGGCTATTTTTACAGGTTCCAGTAAAGTTGTGAAGGGGCATCGAGGGCCTTATATATTAGGAAACCCCAATAAGTCACCCCATTTTAAAAACCTAACCCCTCAAAGTATTTAAAACAGCATTTAGAAAGTTTCTTAACCCTTTAGACAATTCACAGGAATTAAAGCAATGTAGAGGTGAAATTTACAATTTTTTTTTTATTTTTTTTGCAGAAATTCATTTTAATCCATTTTTTTTGTAACAAAAAAGGTTTTACAAGAGATATGCAACTCAATATTTATTGCCCTGATTCTGCAGTTTTAAGAAATATCCCACATGTGGCCCTAGCGTGATTATGGACTGAAGCACAGGCCTCAGAATGAGAGGAGCACCTAGTGGATTTTGGGGCCTCCTTTTTATTAGAATATATTTTAGGCACCATGTCAGGTTTGAAGAGGTCTTGTGGTGTCACAACAGTGGAAATCCCCAAAAAGTGACCCCATTTGGGAAACTACACCCCTCATGGAATTTATTTAGAAGTATAGTAAGCATTTTGATCCCACAGGTTTTTTGCGGAAATTATTGGAAGTAGGCTGTGAAAATGAAAATCTACATTTTTTCAAATAAAATGTAGATTTAGCTAATTTTTTTTCATTTCCACAAGGGCAAAAGGAGAAAAAGCTCCACAAACTTTGTAAAGCAATCTCTCCCGAGTAAGACAGTATCCCACATGTGGTCATAAATGGCTGTTTGGACACACGGCAAGGCTGAGAAGGGAAAGAGCGCCATTTGGCTTTTGGAGCCCAAATTTAGCAGGAATGGTTTGCGGAGGCCATGTCGCATTTGCAAAGCCCCTGAGGGGACAAACCAGTGGAAAACCCCCAAAAGTGACCCAATTTTGGAAACTACGCCCCTTGAGGAAGTTATCTAGGGGTATAGTGAGCATGTTGACCCTACAGGATTTTTGCAGAAATTATTGGAAGTAGACCATAAAAATGAAAAACAACATTTTTTCAGATAAAATGTAGGTTTAGCTAATTTTTTTTCATTTCCACAAGGGCAAAAGGAGAAAAAAACTCCACAAAATGTGTGAAGCAATCTCTCCCGAGTAAAACAGTACCCCACATGTGGTTATAAGCGGCTGTTTGGACACACGGTAGGGCTCAGAAGGAAAAGAGCGCCATTTGGCTTTTGGAGCTCAAATTTAGCAGGAATGGTTTGCGGAGGCCATGGCACATTTGCAAAGCCCCTTAGGGGACAAAACCGTGGAAACCCCCCATAAGTGACCCTATTTTGAAAACTACACCCCTTGAGGAAATTATCTAGGGGTATAGTGAGCATTTTGACCCTACAGGATTTTTGCAGAAACTATTGGAAGTAGGCCGTAAAAATGAAAAACAACATTTTTTCAAATAAAATGTAGGTTTAGCTAATTTTTTTTCATTTCCACAAAGGCGAAAGGAGAAAAAGCTCCACAAAATTTGTAAAGCTATTTCTACCGAGTAAAACAATACCCCATATGTGGTCATAAAAGGCTGTTCGGATACATGGCAGGGCTGAGAAGGGAAAGAGCGCTATTTGGAGCCCAAATTTAGCAGGAATGGTTTGCGGAGGCCATGTCGCATTTGCAAAGCCCCTGAGGGGACAAAACAGTAGAAACCCCCACAAGTGACCCCGTTTTGGAAACTACACCCCTTGAGGAAATCATCTAGGGGTATAGTGAGCATTTTGACGCCACAGGATTTTTGCAGAAATTATTGGAAGTAGGCCATGAAAAAGAAAATCTAAATTTTTTCAAATAAAATGTAGGTTTAGCTATTTTTTTTTACATTTCCACAAGGGCAAAAGGATAAAAAGCTCCACAAACTTTGTAAAGCAATTTCTACTGTGTAAAACAATACCCCACATGTGGTCATAAACGGCTGTTTAGACACACGGCAGGGCTGAGAAGGGAAAGAGCGCCATTTGGAGCTCAAATTTAGCAGGAATGGTTTGCGGTGGCCATGTCACATTTGCAAAGCCCCTGAGGCGATAAAACATTGGAAACCCCCCAAAATTGAGCACTTTTGGGAAACAATGCCACTCAAGGAAATAATTTAGGGGTATAGTGAGCATTTAAATAAATGATCCAATTAAAAATCCATGCATGTGTGATAAACTTTGAAGCAGCTCCTTTATACACAGGCCAGGTTTTTCGGGGCAGGTGTCGCACTGATAAATGGTGTCTTTTCTTCTCCCCCTTTTGTAGCACACTTTGCACCTTTTTTGGGTCCTTCCCTTTTTACCAGTGGAGGGGATTTTGCTGGGAAAGTGTTGTCCTGGTACAATACGTGAACCATCGCTTCTAGAAGTACTGGGGCCCTCCCCTTCCTTGTTCCCAAATACAAGGGCCTTGATAACCATCTCTTGAAAATTAAGGAATGTCCCTGTCCGGCCTGCACATTGGTATAGTACGTAAGCGTTATACAATGCCATCTGTACCATGTGCATGGCCAGCTTTTTGTACCAGACCTTTGTTTTCCGCATGGCACTGTATGGCTTTAGTACTTGATCGGAGAGATCAACCCCTCCCATGTACTTATTGTAGCCTAGGATGCAATCTGGCTTGGGGGTCATTGTAGTGCTACCTCGGACAGGTACATGGGTGCTGCCGCTAACCGTGTATTGTGGTCAACATAAGGACATTCCTCTTGTCCTTATACTTGACCAGCAAAAAGTTCTCGCTATTTAGTGACCTGCTTTCTCCCTTTCTTATTGGTTGCCCAATCAAAGTTTTAGAGAGGCCTCTCTGGTTTTTGCGCACGGTGCCGCATGCTACAGTACTTCTGGTGGAGAGGCAGTTAAATAATGGGATGCAGGTGTAGAAGTTATCCACGTAAAGGTGATAACCCTGATCCAGTAGTGGGTGCATCAAATCCCACACTATTTTCCCACTAACTCCCAGGACAGGGGGGCATTCTGGAGGTTCTATCCTGGTTTCCTTCCCTTCATAAACCCTAAGCCTGTAGGTGTACCCTGTGCTGCTCTCACACAGCTTGTACATTTTAATTCCATACCTCACCCTCTTGCTTGGCAGGTATTAGCGGAATTTTAGTCCCCCCTTAAAATGTACAAGGGACTCGTCTATTGCTATGTTCTTTTCAGGGGTGTAAGATTCTTGAAATTTGGAGCAGAAATGATCAATGACTGGCCTGAATTTGAATAGGCGGTCATATGTGGGGTCATCACAGGGCGGGCACGGTGCATTATCATTATAATGCAAAAATTTCAGAATCATTTCAAAACATGTCCGGGTCATTGCCATGCGATTAAATGGGGTGGTGTATAAAACTTCCGTACTCCAGTATTTCCTAATCTCTGGCTTTTTTACTAGGTCCATATGTAGCACAAGGCCCCAAAATTTCATAATCTCTGCTACCTCTATGGGGGTCCACCTAGCAAATGATGACGTAGGGTTTTGGGCTAAAAATTGCTGGGCGTATAAATTTGTCTGGGCCACGATTACATTACCAAAATCCTCAGAGAAAAAGACCTTGAAAAAGTCAATTTCTGTGAGGCCTGCAGTCTCTAACCGAATTCCTGAGCTCCCTGTGAAATCCGAAATGTGAGGCTCATAATTCTCAGGGGGTGGGTTCCACATGATATCACTAATTTGGGGGATTGCCTGAGCTGATGTCCTGGGGCGCCTTTGTGGGGGGTTCCTCATCACTGGATGAGGATGAGGAGGAGCTAAAGAGAAATGGGGCCATTTTCTCTTCTCCCTCCCTGGCCGATTCAGTGTCAGAGGCCAGGATGGCGTATGCCTCCTCGGCTGAGTAGACCCTTTTGGATGATTGGGACATTTTTATTACGGGGGTATGTAGTTCTTCAACACGTGTAATAATTTATTTTTATAGAGGTGGTTGTGTGTGTTGTGCTTTAACACGTGTAAATGAAATTTATAGAAAAAAAAAAAAAGAAGAGAAGAAAAAGAAGAAAAGAATAAGATAAAAATTTAAGAGAAAGAAATTTACTGAACGTCCAATATAAAACTCCTGACTACCTGACACTAACAAATGAATAACTGACGCTAACTATAACGCTTTAAATTGACTCTAAAACTGTCGCTACGCTATCAAAAATTTAGTCAACGAACTTCAGTTAAAAAAAACTGAATGTCCGTCACTAACTGACGCTAACTATAACGCTGTAAATTTATACAAAAATTGTCGCTACGCTATCAAAAATTTAGTGAACGAACTTCAGTTAAAATAAACTGAATGTCCATCACTAATGGATTCTAACTATAAGCTGTACATTTACTCTAAAACTGTAGAAAAAATATATAGCTAAAACTTCTGCTATATATTTTTTTTACAAAACGAACGTCAGTAAACGTCCGCTACTCTAACGCCCTAAAGTTACTCTTTTTTAGAATTATATAAAAAAATAAAGAGGCCCAAAAAAACCTGCGTCAACAAATTACCATTGAGGCTGATTATAGACTCAGCACTCAGTAGCCACAGGGCGCACACAAAATATGGTGCAGTAAAAAAAAGGACAAAAATAAAAAACCTGCGCCAAAAATTTTGCACAAATGCTGATCAGTGATGGCGGTCACTGATCAGTGCTCAGCGGTCGCAGGATGCACACACTAAAATGGTGTGTACAATGGGTACAAAAAGACAATAAAAAATAACTGCGTCAAAAAAATTACCACAGATCCTGATCAGTGATGGCGGTCACTGATCGGCACTCAGTGGCTGCAGGGCGCACTGCAGAAAACAGAAAAAAAAGTGCTGTGCAAAAAATTGAGCGCACAGAGCGATCGGTGATGGCGGTCACTGATCCGCACTCAGCGGCCGCAGGATGTAAAAAGGGGGAGAGGGGGAGGGGGAAGGGTACAGGGATAAGAAATTTAGGGACAAAACTAGTACTGCTGCTAAAAAAAAAATCAGCAGCAGCACAGTTGATGATGATGACCACAGCAGAGGTGATCACACAGCAGCAGGAAGCAGATGGATGAAGAGGTCACAGCAGGATCGCAGCACAGGCCTCAGAACCGGTACGTATCAGCTCACAGACGGTCACAAAAGCTCTGCTCACCGTTCCTAACCGGAATGAGAAGGGCAGGGCTGGTGGAGGGTGTTTCAAACACCCGCCATGGCTGCGATTGGTCGGTCGGTGCAGACCGACCAAACGTAGCGATCAGTGGGGGTGGCGTCACCGTCATTTTTTACATGGAACATGGTAGGGATTGGTGCTGTCCTAGACAGCACCAATCACCACCATATGACTGTGTCCTGTGGCACAGTAATTGGCTAAAGCCACAAACGGCCGAAATTGGCAGGTCTGAATTGACCGGCCAATGGCGGTGATCGCCGATGCAGGGGGGAGGCGACACCCCCCTGGGCATCGTGTACAGATGGCCTGCTGTTATGAACAGCAGACTTCTTTACTTTAAAACTTTCTTATTTTTTACTATAACCTTTTTCCCGTTTGTAGTAGGTATACGACATTTTGTGGGAAGCACTGGCTTTCCATGTCGTATACTTACAAATGTTGGGAAGGGGTTAAGCTGAACTATACTCCTGTCTTGCAGCGTACTTTGCGAGACTTGGAAGTGTATGGTTGTGGTCGCATGTCGTGGTTTGGTCGTATTAACACTATTGGACATCTTACCGAAATTCTTGTACATATTTCAAACCGTCCCTCTCATAGTGCCAACTGCCTTCTTTAGGAAGTTGCACCGTGCCATTACCAAATTTGTGTGGGGTTCTTTGAAACCTCGGATTAGGTTCTCTGTCCTCAGTCATCCTAAACTTGAGGGTGGTGCGGGCTTACCGGATTTCAAACGATATCATCAAGCCGCACTCTTGGTGGACTGGTTCTGTTCACATGCTGGTAAGCAATGGGTGCGCATTGAGAAGAGCATGTCTCCTCTTGCACCTGCCTTGGCTGAATAGCTCACAAAGACCAATGTCTTCTCTACCTTTTATCACACGTCAATTTCTTGCTGTATGGGAGAGTATTATTGGCACTTCTGACCTTTCTCATAGGCGAGTCCATTAACTCCTCTCTTTGACAACCAATCCTTTCCTCCAGCCATAGCAGCGGATACATTCCTTTGCTGGGGAAGACAGGATGGTGTTTACTTGGCTCAGACCCTTGCACCTACTGGAGATATTCTTTCTCTTGCTACTGTTTCAGAGTCCTGCCCAGGGAGGCATGCAACCTGGTGGTCCTATTTTCAACTAAGGTCGTACCTTTCTTCCATGGGAGACTGCACTGCTTTTCTGCAGGATAAGACTCCCTTGGAGCTCTATTTGTCGTTGTCTTCTGCTCCTTCTCACATGTTATCCTATCTGCATGGGATTCTCCAGCCTTCTTAGGGTATGTTCACACGGCAGCGTCCGTAACGGCTGAAATTACGGGGATGTTTTCAGGAGAAAACATCCCCGTAATTTCAGCCGTAAGGCATGTGCAGGCGCTTGAACGGACGTAATTGGCGCAGCTTTTCATTGGAGTCAATGAATAACGGCTCCAAATATACGCCTCGTGTGAACAGACAAACGTCAGCCCATTGCTTTCAATGGGCAGATGTTTGTCAACGCTTTCAAGCCGTAAATTCGGACGTAATTCGGGGGTTAAAACGCCCGAATTACGTCCGTAAATCGTGTGTGTGAACATACCCTTACTCTTCTTCTCAGTTGGTGTTCACTCCGGCATGGGATGGAGAGATGGGGAATCAACATTCTGAGGAAGATTGGCAAACATCATTCCTCTTAGCTCACAAATTACCGACCTCCTGCTTTGCACAAGAAAAAAATTATAAAATTCTCACGAGATGGTACTGTTGCCCTGCCTTTCTCCATAGGATATTCCCTAATGTGTCCGAGGATTGTTGGAGGTGTGGTAGTGCCCCTGAAACTATGTTGCACATTTGGTGGGATTGTCCTAGGCTGTGTCCCTTATGGGAAAAAAAATATTTGACCTTGGGAATAAGCTTTTTGATATTTCTGTTATTGCTTCTCCTTCTATTGGTTTGCTCTCCATGGTTCCCGGGTCACCTTAAAGGGAAGGTGTCACGAAAAAAAATTTTTTTATATGTTATTGCTTTTAGTATGTCATTTAAATAAATTTTATTTATTTGTGTTTTTGTGTTGTACTTTTTTCTTTCTTTTACTTCTCTATGGGGGCTGCCATTTTTTTTTCATCTCTGTATGTGTCGATTAACGACACATACAGAGATGGAATACGGCACATATATCCCCATAGAGAATGCAAACGGGAGCCGTTCCATTCACTATGGCGTACGGCGTCTGTGTGGGAACGGCGCATGCACCGCTCCCACACAGTCCAAAAGGAAGGTTTTCGGCAGAGCGACATCCGTTGCCATTTTCATGTGGACCGGAAGCCGCGGCCGGACAGTAAGATGACTACTTACGGTCGCGGCTTCCGTCCATATGTTCAGAAGAAAGGACTAGGAGCGGAGGGAGCGGAGGCAGCGACAGCGGCGGCGGCAGGAGCAGGTAAGTTATGTTTGTGTATGTGATGTGTGTGTGTGTGTATGTTCGTGTTATACTATGTGATTACCACTGTATCTAATCCTCCTACACTGTGCATTCGCTCAAAAAATGGCGGCACACAGTATAGGAGGTTTGAACATTCAACCCCCTCCTTTCTCCTGGCACTAGCCAGGAGAAAGGAGGGGGAATTATTAGAGAACACTAGAGCGAGTGTGTCTTCTCCAATTTTGCAGCATAAAGTAATGAGGTTGCTTTACCACATGCCAATGCTGAAATTTTGGGAATTGCTCCCTCTAGTGACCAGCACATGGAAATGTTATAAATTAGAATCTAATTTATATATATTTTTCTAGCGACACATTCCCTTTAAGAGGGGCGTTTTTAGGCACTTTTTTACTTTAGCCAGTACAGCGATTCCTCGCCATTGGAAGTCCACTACTCTGTCTTCTTTACAAGAATGGGTTAATGAGATGAACAACCTCATGAGAATGGAGGAATTGTTGGCAGTTGATCATGGTAAGTCCGCTGTCTTTGTTCGGACTTGGTCAGTATGGTCCCTGTTTCGGGATGATCCTGACCTTTCTCTCTGGTTAGATGGTCTTTTCTGAAAGCCTGTTTATCCAGCGATCTACTGCTTTTCGTTTGTTTTTTGTATGTGTCTCCCCTTTGTTCATTTGTTTCTGTGTTCTTTGCAATCCTCCTAATCTATGTGTTCGGAATTTAATGTGACATGTGTATAATGCTTCTTGGTGACTAATTTCCTTACCATTACACTGCTTTGTGTCCATTGATTTGATCTCTTTAATTTGCTGTCATTATCTTGATGTCTGAGAGGTTTACCTCCTATCTCATTACATATTTTGTAATTCTTCAAAATACTAATAAAACTTGTTGAAAAAGAAACCAAAAACTTTTCATGACCAAGGGTCATTGATGCCCCTGTGTCCAGGTAAAATTTTCCATTTCTTATATGCACTTCTTTAACCCCTATGCGCACCAGGACGCAACTGTACGTCCATGTGGCCAGTGTCTTAAGGCACAGGGACGTACAGTTACTGCGTGGTTCCAGGTGCACACTGTCGGCGACAGTGTGCACCGGGAACCGGGAGGCCAGCTGTCCACTGTATGCCGATCAGCGGCTTATTTCCGCTGATTTCGGAAATTAACCCCTTGATTGCGGTGATCGATTGCAATCACCGCATTCAGGGGTTTCTAGCTCATCGGCAGACCTCACGATGAAATCGTAAGGTTTGCAGATGGCTAGCATGGCGATCGGAGGCCAAGTAATGGCCTCCGTGTCTGCCATGTACGGAAGCCTATCAGGATCAGCCTCCTGATAGACTTCCTGTCAGAGTGACAGGACGTCACTGCCGTTCGCGATGCACACTGTCGGCGACAGTGTCTGTGACACTGTCGGCGACAGTGTGCATCGAGAACCGGGAGGTCAGCTGTCCCTGACAGCTGACACTCCACTAGTTGCCGATCAGCGGCTCATTGGCGCTGATTTCGGCAATTAACCCGTTACATGCGGGGCTCGATTGCGATCTCCGCATGTACAGGGTTTGTAGCACATCAGCAGCCTCCATGCAATTGTGGGGGCTGCTGAAGCTTGTGATGGCACCTGGGGGCCAGACAACGGCCCCAGGGTCTGCCATGTATGCAAGCCTATGAGGAACAGCTTCTGGCTGGTCCTCGTAGACTAACTGTCAGAGTGACTGTGACGTCACACTGACAGTTGGAATACGTTACACTACCAAGGTAGTGTAATGTATTCTAGCAGCGATCAGAGCTGCAGGTAGAAAAAGAAAAAGTGTAAAAAGTAAAGAAAAAAGAAAAAAAGTTAATAAAAATGTTTTACGTATAAGTGTAAAAATAAAATATTTTTTTTTCCTATAATAAGTCTCTTATTATAGGAAAAAAATGAAACCGTTAAAAAACAGTACACATATTTGGTATCACCGCGTTCATAACGACCCAATCTATAAAACTATAATGTTATTTTTACAGCACAGTGAATGCCGCAAAAAAATAAACTAAAAACAATGCCAGAATCACTATTTTTTGGTCACCACCCCTCCCAAAATATAGAATAAAAAGTGATCTAAAAGTCGCATGTACCCGAAAATAGTACCAATAAAAACTACAACCCGTCTCGCAAAAAACAAGCCCTTACACAGATTTTTTGACTGAAAAATAAAAAAGTTAAGGCTCTCAGAATATGGTGATACAGAAAATAAATTATTTTTATAAAGAAGTGATTTTATTGTGCAAACGCTGCAAAACATAAAAAAACGATATACATTTGGTATCGCCGTAATCGTACCGACCCGCAGAATAAAGTAAAATTGTCATTTATAGCGCATTATGAACGCCATAAGAAATAAAGAATTTAAAACGCCCAAATCACTGTTTTTGGCCACCAAAGCTTTAAATAAAATGTAATAAAAAGTGATCAAAAATTTGCATCTACCAAAAAATTGTACCAATAAAAACTACAGCTCGTCCTGCCAAAAATAAGCCCTCACACCGCTCAATTCATGGAAAAATAAAAAAAGTTATGGCGTTTGGAAGGCGGGGAGTGAAAAACTAAAATGGAAAAGCAAAAAGGGATCAGTCCTGCAAAGGTTAATTAATTTCTATTAAAAAAATAAATTATTACCACATGTGGGGTATTGTCGTACTCGGGAGAGACTGCGTTACAAATTTAGGGCGACTTTTTCTCCTTTATCCCTTGTGAAAATGAAAAAATTCAACATTTTAGTAGACAAAAATGTTTATAATCATTTTCACGGCCTAATTCTACTAAATTCTGCAAAAGACCTGTGTGGTATAAATGCTTACTAAACCCCTAGAAAAATTCCTTGAGGGGTCTAGTTTCCAAAATGGGGTCACTTTTGGGGTGTCTCCACTATTTTGTTCCCTCCAGGGGGTTGCAATCGCTACATGGCACTAAAAACCAATCCAGCAAAATCTGTGCTCCAAAATCCAAATGGCGCTCCCTCCCTTCTGAGCGCTGCCGTGGGTCCAAACAGCAGTTTATTACCACATATGGGTTATTTCCGTAATCGGGAGAAGATGCTTTACAAATGGTAGGGTGAATTTTTTTCTTTATTCCTTGTAAATATTAAAAATGTCCATGTTATTTCAGAAAAAAAAGTAGATTTTCATTTTCACAGACTAACTCCAATAAATATAGCAAAATACCTGTGGGGTCAAAGTGCTAACTATACCCCTAGATAAATTCCGTGAGGGGTCTAATTTCCAAAATGGGGTCACTTTTGGGGAGTTTCCACTGTTTTGGCACCACAAGACCTCTTCAAACTCGACATGGTGCCTAAAATATAATCTAAAAATAAGCAGGCCCCAAAAGGCCGGTGTTTCGGTCCATTACCGCACTAGGGCCACATGTGGGATATTTCTAAAAACTGCAGGACCTGGGCAATAAATATTGGGTTGTATTTCTCTGGTAAAACCTTCTGTGCTACACAATTTTTTTTATTACAAATGAATTTCGGCAAAAAAAAGAGAAATTTGTAAATTTCCCCTCTACTTTGCTTTATTTCCTGTGAAACGCCTAAAGGGTTAAAATACTTTCTGAATGCTGTTTTTAATACTTTGAGGGGTGCAGTTTTTAAAATGGGGTGATTTATTGGGGTATTCTAATATATAAGGTACTCAAAACCACTTCAGAACTGAACTGGCCCCTGTAAAAATAGCCTTTTGAAATTTTCTTGAAAATGTGAGAAATTGCTGCTAAAGTTCTAAGCCTTGTAACGTCCTAGAAAAATAAAAGGATGTTCAAAAAATGATGCAAATATAAAGTACACATATGGGAAATGGTAACTAGTAACTATTTTGTGTGGTATTACGATCTGTTTTACAAGCAAATTCACTTAAATTTAGAAAAATGCTCATTTTTGCAAATTTTCTCTAAATTTTGGGGTTTTTCACGAATAAATATTGAATTTATCGACCAAATTTTTCCACTATCATAAAGTACAATATGCCACGAGAAAACAATCTCAGAATCGCTTGGATAGGTAAAAGCATTCCGAAGTTATTACCACATAAAGTAACACATTTCAGATTGGAAAAAATCGGCTTTGCCACAAGGCCAAAACAGGCTGCGTCCTAAAGGGGTTAAACGATAATATCTCTGGAACCAATTTGAATATCACAACTATTTTTACTTTGTTTTTTTTTTTTACAAGACTTTTGAGACTTTAATTTTCTAGATTAGTTTAGTTTATTCCATGTTTTGAATTTTTATTATGAGCAGACAAATCACAAAAAATGTGAAAAAAATACTTTTTTTTATTTTTTTTTATATATAGTTATCTGTATTATATGTATACAGAAATAGATAAAGTTTTATATATATATATATATATATATATATATATATATATATTTATACACTGTACAACTCTGTAACAATTAGTCGTCTTCTCTCTCTGTCACCCTGGATCGTTGTGAGCAGAGAGTGAAGAAGGCTTTAAGGCTATATTCACACGACGTAAAAAAAGGGAAGTTAACAACGGTTCAACTGTCAGTTTTTCATGGCTGTTTTGCATCAATGTGTCTCAAAATTTGAATCCATTTCCCGGCCGTCAGACCGTTTTTCCCCGCCATTTGCCACCCGTGTTTCATGGTCGTTAAAAAAAATGGATGAATTTTATTCGTTAGTGTTTTTTTGTCCCAGCCACCTGAAAGCACCACAGTTTCCATGTAGATAGTGATGCAATACCACTGTAGATAGTGCCACATTTCCCACTGTAGATAGTGCCAGTGCCCACATAGATAGTGCCCACTGTAAATAGTGCCACAGTTCCTACTGTAGATAGTGCCCACATAGTGCCACACATAGTGCCACACACAGTGCCCATGTAGATAGCACCAGAGTGTCCCCTATAGGTAGTGCCCATATAATGCCACTGTGCCCATGTAGATAGTGCCACACCCCCTGTATATAGCACCCCCCTGCAGACAGCACCACACCCCTGTAGATAGCACCCCCCCCTGCAGATAGCACCTTCCCCCCTGTAGATATCAACATCCCCCTGCAGATAGTGCCACCCCCTGCAGATAGCGCCACCCCTCTGCAGATAATACCGCTTCCCCTGTAGATAGCGCCAATCCCCCTATAGATAGCACGTAGAGACGTCACTGTCCACATATGGATAATGACACTAGGAGCTTCTCTAGTAGTGAAATCCCCGGTCAGAAAGTCGGCCGGGGATTTCGCTCCTAGAGAGAGCCCCTGGCGTCACTGTCCATATGGATAGTGACGCCAGGGGCATCTCCAGTAGTGGAATCCCTCGTCAGAGTGTCGGCTGCGGAATGCGCTCCTACAGAGAGCCCCTGATGGTGGACAGTGACGTCAGGGGCTCTCCCTAGAGGCGAAATCCCCAGCACAGAGCGATCTGACACCGGGGATTTTGCTCCTAGTGGGAATTTAGGTGGCGCTATCTAGAGGGGTAAGGGGGGTTTCGAAGCTATCTAAAGCGGGGGGGGGGTGTATCTATCTACAGGGGGTGGCACTTTTTACAGCAGGGATGTTGAGACGTCGGGGGCTCCCTCTAGGAGTGGAATCCGTGGCAAGAGCACTAGCCAGGGATTCTGCTCCTAGTGGGAGTTTAGGTGGCGCTATCTACAGGAGGTTTTGCGGAGGTTGTGTGTGGGGGGTCTACAGTGGGGAGTGTATTCCGGGGCTCTTAAAGCCCCGGCAGACATAAGAGTGCAGCGCTGCTCACACTGAAGCAGCACTGCACTCATTAAACCCCGTTCCAGCCTGCCAACATTTATATACGTGACAACTGCACGGGGCATTGGCAGTTGGAATGTATATAGTCGTATGGAAGTAGTAAAGGGGTTAAAGAAGTCTTATTGTGTGTACACAGAGCTCCGATTTCCTATTCAGAACTGACATAATTATTAATTACAGCAGTTTATACAGCCAATATGACGTATGTGTGACCTGTGCACCAGGAAACCGAGACAATTAGCATACAATAGTGTCAGGATCACAGGATATGTGGACCCACTAGGCCGCTACGCCGTAGCGGAGAGGCAGCTGGCCTAGTCACAGTCTATGCAAAAGTCTATAGCAGTTCGTAACACAAGGGTACCTAAAATAGTCCAGATAGTAGCCGAGGCTTCAGCTCTAATGTAGGTGGGTGCAGCAGGTTGCGACAGATGTGGCAGATAACACTGGAAGTGGTGGATGACACTGGACGTGGCAGAATAAACTGGACGTGGCAGGCGACACTGGACGTTGCAGACGGCACTGGACGTGGCAGAAGACATTGGACATGGCAGACGACAGCAGGTGCAGTAGGACACGACTCCAACACTCACAGATCCATGACTGCGGCCGCCGGGGGGTGAGTGAACCCAATGATTCGCGGCCATGGACTCTACAAATAGTATATGTTTACATTACATAATGTGGTCAAGATAAGGTTAATTTATCATGTACAATAGTACTGTAAAGGATCTGCCAGACACAGCTTCTGTGTCGACGCCCGTGGTTAATCAGTCTGCATCTGCTCCTAGGTCTGATAGAGTGACTCGATCTGCTACCACTCAGGCTGGTAGGCTGAGGAGTGGGAGAACCTATCACAGCCTGGCCAGACGGAGCTAGCTCACGCCCTCGGTCTATTTATATCTTCATTTCCTGCTCTTCCTTTGCCTGTGATTCTGTCTGGTTTCCTGGCTCTGCTGTTCCTGCTAGTACTTTAACCCTGGCTTTACTGACTACTCTCCTGTTCTGCGTTTGGTACCTCGTACACTCCTTGTTTGACTCGGCTCGTTCACTACTCTTGTTGCTCACTGTGCCATTTCCCTTAGCTTCTGTGTACCCTTATCTGTTTATCTGTCGTTCACTTATTGAGCGTAGGGACCATCGCCCAGTTGTACGCCGTCACCTAGGACGGGCCGTGCAAGTAGGCAGGGACTGAGTGGGGTAGATTAGGGCTCCCCTGTCTGTCTCCCTACCCCGACATTACATAATCACAGGCACATATACCTTTTCTACCCTGGTTCCTACACAACTATGGACCCCCTTGAGACCCTGGCTCAGCAAATGCAGGGTCTCTCCCTACAGGTCCAAGCCCTGGCTCAGAGGTGCAACCAGCGTGATGCTAACCAGGTAGTGCCCTCCACCTTACCTCTTGAACCCCACCTCAAGTTGCCTGACCAGTTCTCAGGGGACCGGAAGACTTTTTCTCAATTAGGAGGGGAGTTGTAGGCTCTATTTCCGATTAAGGCCCCACTCCTCAGGTTCTGAGAGCCAGCGAGTGGGTATAATTATGTCCCAGCTCCAGGACGGCCCCCAATAATGGGCCTTCTCCTTGGCTCCTGACGACCCTGAACTTTCCTCTGTTGACTTTTTTTTTTCTGCTCTCGGGCTCATCTATGACGAGACTGACAAGACTGCCTTTGCCGAGAGTCAGCTGGTGACCTTACGTCAGGGTAAGAGACCCGTTGAGGAGTACTGTTCTGACTTTAGGAAGTGGTGCGTAGCTTCTCGGTGGAATGACCCTGCCTTGAGGTGCCAGTTTAGATTGGGTCTGTCGAACGCCCTGATAGACCTATTAGTTAGCTATCCCTCTTCTGACTCTCTAGATCAGGTTATGGCTTTAGCGGTACGTCTTGACCGACATCTCAGGGAACGACGACTTGAACGTTTTTGTGCCTTCTCCTCTGGCTCCCCCATGATGGCTCCCGAGGTTCCGTTGCTTCATTCTTCCACAGGAATCTCGTATGAACCAATGCAACTCGGGGCCTCCGTGTCTCCCCAACAACGTAGAGAGCTCCGCAGCAAGAATGGTCTATGCTTCTATTGTGGGGGTGACAAGCATCAAGTGAACAATTGTCCAAGGCGTAAGAATAAGCAGCCGGAAATCTTCCGCGCCTAAGTGACCATCGGGGAGGTCGCTTGGGCGCACAGGTATTTCCCGTAAATATGAAACCTAATAAGATCTTGCTCCCCTTACAGGTCTCTTTTGAGGGTAGGTCTGCCACCGGCAGTGCCTTCGTGGATTCAGGGTCTTCTGCTAATATTATGTCTGTGGAATTTGCTATGTCTCTAGCTATGCCATTGATTGATTTGCCTAAACCTGTGGAGTGGGTATCGACTCCACTCCACTTGCTAATGGTTATTTTACGCAGCAAACCCCTGTTTTTTAACTCATTGTTGGCTCCATTCATTTGGATCAGTGCTCTGTACTGGTCATGCAGGGATTATCGTCCGATTTGGTTTTAGGCCTTCCCTGGTTGCAGATGCATAATCCCACGTTTAACTGGAATACTGGGGATTTTACCAAATGGGGTAATGAATGCATGACGTCCTGTTTTTCTGTTAATTTTATTTCTCTCCCTGAGGAGGTAAACACTCTACCTGAGTTTATTCAGGACTTCGCTGATGTTTTTTCTAAAAAGGCCTCCGAAGTGTTACCTCCTCATAGAGAATACGATTGCGCAATCGATTTGATACCAGGAGCTAATCCCTAAGGGTAGGATTTTTAATCTCTCTTGTCCCGAACGTGAGGCCATGAGAGAATATATTCTTGAAAGCCTGGCCAAGGGTTACATTAGCCTCTCTACTTCTCTGGTAGGTGCTGGCTTCTTCTTCGTAGGGAAGAAGGATGGTGGTCTTAGGCCGTGCATCGATTACCGAAACTTGAATAAGGTCACTGTAAGGAACCAGTATCCCCTGCCTTTGATTCCTGATCTCTTCAATCAGGTTCAGGGGGCCCAATGGTTCTCTAAGTTTGATCTTCGGGGGGCTAATATCCTTATCCGAATTAGAGAAGGGGATGAGTGGAAGACTGCGTTTAACACGCCCGAAGGTCATTTCGAATACCTCGTCATGCCCTTTGGGTTGTGTAATGCTCCCGCGGTCTTCCAGAATTTCATAAATAAGATTTTAAGAGACTTCCTGGGGGTATTTCTTGTAGTGTACCTTGATGACATACTTGTGTTTTCCAAGGACTGGTCCTCCCACATTGAGCATGTCAGGAAGGTGCTCCAGGCCCTTCGGGAAAACAAACTCTTTGCTAAATCCGAAAAATGTGTGTTTGGGGTGCAGGAGATACCATTTTTGGGTCAAATCCTCACTCCTAATTAATTCCGCATGGACCCTGCCAAGGTTCAGGCTGTGGCTAAATGGGTCCAACTTGCCTCCCTGAAGGTGTTACAGTGCTTCCTGGGGTTTGCTAATTATTACAGGAGATTTATTGCTAACTTCTCGGTCATCGCTAAGCCTCTTACGGATCTTACTCGCAAGGGTGCTGATCTCCTCCACTGGCCTCCGGAGGCTGTCCAGGCTTTTGAGATCCTCAAGAAGTGCTTTATCTCTGCCCCAGTGCTGATTCAGCCTAACCAAATGGAGCCATTCATCGTGGAGGTTGACGCCTCCGAGGTGGGAGTGGGGGCTGTCTTGTCCCAGGATACCAGGTCCCTCACCCATCTCCGTCCCTGTGCCTACTTCTCCTGGAAGTTCTCCCCTACTGAGAGTAACTACGACATTGGCAACCGCGAACTGTTAGCCATTAAATGGGCATTTGAAGAGTGGCGCCACTTCCTGGAGGGGGCTAGGCACCAGGTAACGGTCTTTACCGACCACAAGAATCAGTTTTTTCTAGAATCTGCCCGGAGGTTAAACCTGAGACAAGCTCGATGGGCGTTGTTTTTTACTAGATTCAACTTTGTGGTCACCTATAGGGCTGGTTCTAAAAATATTAAAGCTGATGCGCTGTCGCGTAGCTTCATAGCCAGCCCTCCTTCGGAAGTAGATCCTGCTTGTGTTTTGCCCCCAGGTATAATAATATCCTCTGTTGATTCTGACTTAGTCTCCGAAATTGCAGCTGATCAAGGTTCAGCTCCCGGGAACCATCCTGAGAACAAGCTGTTTGTTCCCCTGCAAATCCGGCTAAGGGTACTCAGGGAAAATCATGACTCTGCACTATCTGGCCATCCTGGCATCCTGGGTACCAAGCACCTCATTGCTAGAAACTATTGGTGGCCTGGGTTGCCTAAAGACGTTAAGGCCTACATCGCCGCTTGGACCCATATCTCAATGGATTTTATCACCGATCTGCCTCCATCTCAAGGCTAGTCAGTGGTGTGGGTTGTAGTAGACCGCTTTAGTAAGATGTGCCACTTTGTGCCCCTCAAGAAACTACCCAATGCCAAGACGTTAGCTACCTTGTTTGTCAAACACATCCTGCGTCTCCATGGGGTTCCTGTCAATATTGTTTCTGACAGAGTGGTACAGTTTGTTTCATTGTTTTGGAGAGCTTTCTGTAAAAAGTTGGAGATTGATCTGTCCTTCTCCTCGGCCTTCCATCCTGAAACTAATGGCCAAACTGAGAGGACTAATCAGTCTCTAGAACAATATTTAAGGTGTTTTATCTCTGACTGTCAATATGATTGGGTCTCCTTCATTCCCGTCGCCGAATTTTCCCTTAATAACCGGGTCAGTAACCCGTCAGGGGTCTCCCCCTTTTTCTGAAATTTTGGGTTTAATCCACGGTTCTCCTCCGTTTCACCTGGTGGTTCCAACAATCCCGAGGTAGATGTCGTTCATCTGGAACTGTGCACAGTCTGGGCCAAGGTTCAGAAGAACCTAGAGGCGTCCCAGAGCATACAAAAGACTCAGGCAGATAGAAGACGTTCTGCTAACCCCTTGTTTGTGGTCGGGGATCTGGTGTGGCTATCTTCTAAAAATTTGCGTCTTAAATTTCCGTCCAAAAAATTTGCTCCCCGGTATATAGGGCCATACAAGGTCATTGAGGTCCTTAACCCTGTCTCCTTCCGGCTGGAGTTACCCCCGTCTTTTCAAATACACGACATGTTTCATGTCTCCCTCCTGAAACGCTGCTCCCCGTCCTTGGCTACCTCGAGGAAACCTCCTGTCCCTGTTCTCACCCCTGAAGGGGTAGAATTCGAGGTGGCCAAGATTGTGGATAGCAGGATGGTCCAAGGCTCCCTCTGGTACCTGGTCCATTGGAGAGGATACGGGCCTGATGTTCACGCTGGGGTATTGCTCAGGAGGTTCCATCTTCGGTTCCCCAATAAGCCAGGTCCACCTAGGAAGGGTCCAGTGGCCCCTCATAAAAGGGGGGGTACTGTAAAGGATCTGCCAGACACAGCTTCTGTGTCGACGCCCGTGGTTAATCAGTCTGCATCTGCTCCTAGGTCTGATAGAGTGACTCGATCTGCTACCACTCAGGCTAGTAGGCTGAGGAGTGGGAGAACCTATCACAGCCTGGCCAGATGGAGCTAGCTCCCGCCCTCGGTCTATTTATATCTTCATTTCCTGCTCTTCCTTTGCCTGTGATTCTGTTTGGTTTCCTGGCTCTGCTGTTAATGCTAGTACTTTGACCTCTGCTTCAAATTGACCCTGGCTTTACTGACTACGCTCCTGCTCTGCGTTTGGTACCTCGTACACTCCTGGTTTGACTCGGCTCGTTCACTACTCTTGTTGCTCACGGTGTTGCCGTGGGCAACTGTCCCATTTCCCTTAGCTTCTGTGTACCCTTGTCTGTTTGTCTATCATTCACTTATTGAGAGTAAGGACCGTAGCCCAGTTGTACGCTGTCGCCTAGGACGGGCCGTGCAAGTAGGCAGGGTAGATTAAGGCACCCCTGTCTGTCTCCCTACCCCAACATTACAGGTACATGTCTACATAACATAATGTGGTAAAGATAATGTTAATATATCATATACAAAGTGGTTAGTTAAACAGATGGAATTCCTGTCACTCCCTGTCTGTTAACTGACACAATAGTATCAATAAATTGTTAGTTCCTGTTTTCTTAAAAGATACGTTACCATTCTCCATATTGATACATTAGCAAAAAGTTCAATTGCTTATCAATATTGGAATGATAACTGGTCAAACCACACTTTCCTTGATCCTTAAGGACAATAACTCCACTCTCTCTTTCTTTCTATAGAGACTAAATAATCTAATTTCAAACCACTCAACATACTAACAAATGTTTGAGGTCGAACTTTCCCAAAACTTTTCGATCAATGAGCCCTCTATGCCAGATCCCTTTATTTTATGGAACGCTCACAAGCCAGTAATGCAGGGCGTTCCATTAAATATAGCTCCTTAGAAAAACGCAGAAGAGAGGCCGAACTTAGTTGTTTGCTCTCAAAGATTGTAGAACTGAAGCACAGGAATAAGTCAACCCCTATTCCTGACCTTTCTGATCAATTGCTAGGCGCTTCCTTTATTCCCTGCTAGCATACAAACACAAATTTACGGTTCGCAAGGCCAAACCAAATTATTATTTAGACAATAACAAAATTAACTCCCTTCTTAGAAAATGTCTCAAAGGCCTTACGGCCAATTAACAATTTGCTTTCCTTCGTGACTCAAAGGGTACAAAGATTATCTGTCCATAACATATTATGGACCATTTTCAGGAATACTGTCACTCTCTGTATAATCTGGGAGAATATCCAACAGTCTTTTAGCCTTTGCAAGCTGATATAGACTCTTCCCTCTCCTCTATTTTCTTAGCCAAAATTTCAGCTGATCAACAGCAAGATTTGTTGGCCCCATTCACCCTTAGGAGATTCAAAAGTCAGTGGCATCCCTGATACCCCACAAAGCAGTAGGCTCTGACATGTTTTCAAACTCATACTATAAGAGGTTCCAGAATATCCTCTCTCCATATCTGATTTAATTTTTTAATAAGGTTGCAGAGATGGGCACCTTTCTGAAGGAAATGCTCACAGCCACAATTATCACTCTTCCCAAGTCAAAAAAGTCACCGGTGGTCCCGGTTCATTTTAAGCCCATCTCATTACTCAACTCTGATGTTAAGTTGTACGCAAAAATTATCGCTAAGCCTCTGTTGCCCATAGTTCATACCCTTGTTAATCCTGACCAGGTTGGATTTGTGTTAGGAAGGAAGGGATTTGTTGGAACCAGGCATCTCATAAATTTGGTACATGCATTTGCTCGCTCCCGGACGCTATTTCTGCTTATTGCCTTGGATGCGGAGAAGGCGTTCGACAGGGTCCACTGACGATTCTTCAACTCCATTCAGCTCAAGTTTGGTTCATACAGGGTTCATACAGTCAGCTATTATGGCATTATATTCTAACCTCTCTGTGAGGGTGTTGTCAACAGGTTGTATTTCTAATTCTTTCCCTATCCAAAACTGTGCCAGACAACAGTGCCCCCTCTCCCCTACAATTTTTGCACTTGTCATGGAGCACCTGGACAAGTCTATCAGACAGAATTTATCCATTCAAGTATTGTTGTTAAAGGATCTCAAAACAAAATTGGCTTGTATGCCGATGATATTATTCTCTCCAACACCTCTCCAGATTCTTCTCTCCATGAGGTAATTTCAATGTTGGATATATTTGGTTGAGGTATCCTATTTAAAGTTAATTAAAATAAATCTTGTTCTTTTAACATGGGTCTAAAGAGGCCTACAAAAAGTTGGATTCAATCCAGGTATAATTTCCAATGGAATTAAAATATCTAGTTATAAACCTAATGTCATCCACAAGTCAGTTGTTCAAATATAATTATGACCGCTTACTTGAAGACATCTCCAAAATGTTAGTTACTCTAAATTTCCCCCTAAATTCTTTCCACCATCTTCTATACTTTTAGAATGATGGGGATCCTCCTTCCCAACCTGTATTACAAAAAGCTCCAATACTTACTATGCTTTTATCTGGCAAAATAAAAGGCTTAGAGTAAACTTTAACACCTTGTCTACCACATGGAAATTAAGAGTTATGGGAGCCCCTACCACCAGGCTGCCATTTTGGCGCAGACCCGTGGCTGTTGGATGCTGTACAGATATAAAAAAGTGAGAAGCTATTGAGAAATGGCTGGTTTCTTGCCCTATAGCTTCACTTCTCAGGGTGGAAAGCCATTGTGGCCCCACCTTTACTAAAGATTATAACATTACACCAGGGGTTAAATGTACATACTCGACTTGGAACACTTTTTTAAAGGCCCAATCAGAGTATCAACAGATCCCAACAAAACATCTTCCAATAACATCTTCTTTATCAGTTGATTTATATTTAGATCTTTAGAGTTGTTGTGGAGTTTCACATTTTTGGGCAACCTCTATAAGGATGGTCGTGTGGCTCCGGTTGCACATTTGCGGGAGAAATACCCCATACCCTAAAAGGAATTTTATACCTATATGAGAGTATGTCATGTCTTAAATGACAATCCACCCTTCCCATATTTCCCTCTGGGCATTGTTCCCTTTATTTCGACCTTTCAGAAATTCAATAAAGGTATCTCTCTATTTTATATTCCTGGTAACTTTTAAAAAAATCCCTGCACATGGAAGAGTGGGAAGGTGAGTGGTCCAAGACCTTTTCTCCCTTAGAGTGGCAAAAGTCTACTATTTGGCCTAAAAAAATTGCAAGAGGTATGGTAATTTAAGAAAATGACAAAAAAAACTGACCCTTAGATTGTATCTAACACCTGCCATCCTCAAGAGATCTAATCCCACCTACGCTGATGTGTGTTGTTGTCACGATGCGGGGTGTGGACCCACTGGACCGTACCGTGTAGCGGAACGGCAGCAGACCAAACAGGTAAGTACAGAGTCTATAGTCCAGAGAGGGTACCTGTCCAACAGTAAGGCAGGCTCGGCTGGGACCAGGCGGCAGGTAGACGTCAGGTGTGGTATGCAGCACAACACGACAACAGCTCAGCACGGTACTGGAACTGGATAGCACGGGAAACAGGATACAGGAACAGGAAACACTTGGAAACTGGAAGATATTAGGGGACCATTAGCAAGACAAACTTTGAGAAACTAACAAAGCTCAAGCAAAGAACAAGAGGGCAGGGCCCTTTTTATAGCCCAGTAGCCTTCTGGGCTAGATTGCAGATTTCCTGCAATATGCGCGCTCTGGCCCTTTAAGGCCGTGCGCGCGCCCTCCGGGAGACAGTCTCGAAACCAGGAAGTGAGTGCCGGCGCCTCACAGGAGGACGACTCTGCAAGGAACTCAGATGTCCATGGCCACGGCCGTCGAGGGGTAAGTCAGTACGACGGGCCGTGGCCATAGACATTACAGTTGTAGAGGCTGTGGATGTAGAGGAAAAATATGACATGTGGTGGACCTGCCTTCTAGTCTCCTCTTTTTGGAGAAAAATGTTTGAATATATAACAAAATTAGTAGGAAAGACAATATCACTGCTTCCTCATTTAGCCTATTTTTTTCTTCAATTAGACATTATTCGTAATACGCATAGTATTATGGTTTGCCATGTTCTAGTAGCTGCTAGACCAGGGGTGGAAAACCTTTTTTCTGCCAAGGGCCATTTGGATATTTATAAAATCATTCGCGGGCCATACAAAATTATAAACTTAAAAATTAGCCTGCTATATATGGTCAAACATTGAATTAACTAACCCCTAATGTGATGTCTGGAACGGCTTCTCTTTGGTGAGGAGTGTGATGTTAGCAAGTATTCATAATGTTGTGTTGGTCAGTCTGGAGCGCAGTCGGCTCTTTGGTAAGTTTTGAAAAAAAGTGCTCGCAGCAGTAAGTTCTACCTCTCTGTGTTCCGGCTGATTTCCGACCATGAAGAAGAAAACAGCGTAGCTCGCTGAGTTTCGCAGTTTCCATAACTCCCATTCAGTTCTATGGGACTAAAGCCCCATGCACACGACCGTGCCTGTAATCACGGCCCACAATTGCTGGCATGGCCATCTGCTGACGCCGTCCGCATTTTCGGGCCGTGCTTCCATACAATGTATGGGAGCACGGCCCGTAAAACACGAAAAAACTGACATGCTCCATAATTCCCGGCACAGTTCTACGGCACGGACACCCATCCATAGCGATACGGATAGGTGTCCGTGGCCAATAGAACTGAATGTGTCCGTGAAACCGTTAAAACATTTAGGCTTCAGCTAAGTTTCTAAATTTTAGGTCAAGAGCAGGAGGAGGGCAGATGGAGCCAAGTACTGAGCATGCGGCGGTCTGAGTGAGGAGGTCAGTGTGTGCCGGCTCGGGAGCGGACCAGTACAGTCATCTGACCTCACGTTAGGTGACTGGACTGGTCCACTCCCAGGCCGGCACGCACCGACCTCACTCAGACCACCGCCATACTTGGCTCAGACCGCCGCCCTCTTCCTGCTCCTAAATGGGAATGAGAAGGGCTGACAGAGCTAAGGAGGGAATGACACGGCGGAGGCGGTGGTCAGAGTGAGGTCGGGGTGTGCTATGACGGGAGTGGACCAGTCCAGTCACTTGACCTCACGTTCCTGACGTGAAGTCAGGTGACTGGACTGTGTCAGCCCAAGAGTGGACCAGTCCGGTCACCTGACCTGAGTCACCTGACCTCACGTCACTGACTCAGGTCAGGTGACCGGACTGGTCCTCTCTCGGGTTAGAACGCACCCACCCCAATCAGACCACCACCGCCGCGGCAGCACGTTCTGAGTGATGTCGGGCAGGACCAAATGGTCTAGCCGGATGTTCCCCACCCCTGCACTAGACTTACTATCGCAAAATGCTGGAATTCGGATAAACCTTTATCTATAGTTGAAATGCAGGGGATAGTGCAACATAATTTCACCTATTTGCCATCAGACAATACAAATTTGACAAATTTAATTCAGCATCGGCCCCATATACCCAACTGAACAATATCTCCCCAAATGTTTAAATATATTTCTGATCCATATTGCACATTCTTTTTGTACTCCTTGTTATGGACCACGGAAAAGCTGGTGTGTCTTCAATATATCCTTTCTGTTAACAATGGACAACTGTATTTGCACTTTGTGTATCAATAAACTTATTGGTTTTATACTGTTTTATTGCTTTGTTATTTTATGCCAATATGGTTGCTTGGCATTGTATTATTTTAATATAATATAATTTTACCAAAGAAACAGGCATATAAACGTTTGCTTGTTACATTTTGGAAATATACTTGTTTTTTTTTCTATAATAATTGTAAAATAGAGTTTTCTTTACACATACTATACCACCTAATTTTCCAATTATATCACTTTATTATGACCTACAGGGCCATGCTACAAAACAAAGAATGATTTTTCACGCACTTTAATTTAATTCATGCAAAATTTTATGTAATTTACAAAAAATTCACGATTTTTCACGCACATCATTTAAGTAATTTGGACTTTTTGTCCTTTCTTTGAGGGTGCTGCATCATCCATATCATCCATAACAAGGTCTTTCCACTTAAATAACAAGTGTTTAACAGCCCTTTCTTACACAGTATTCTTTATCATTGAATATTCTATAATATTCCTTTGCTCCTCTGAGAGTTAATATATTAGTATCCGGAATGAATTATTTCAATTTTCTTTCATCTTTTTATCTGACTACTCATTATTTCACAAACTCCATTACTTTTCATCTACATCAAAATTTGCCGGAAACTCTGAGCAATGTTCTAAGGCAATCACTAGATAATCAAAGTCCCTAAAATGTCCAATATAAAAGGACAAATGAAAAAAAAATAAAAAATCATAAAAAGTATAGATGAAGGGACTGTTCCAATTGTTGCAACTAGTTCACAAGGAAGGCTCACATTTGTTTTTTTTTTTTTTATTTATAGCCCTGTCACCAGAATATACTATTTTAGATTAGGACATGTTACATACACTCTATTAACACCGAACGAGTAGACCCACACCAAAAAATTGTGAAAATAGTGCTTTATATATGCTAACGAAATTATGTGACACATTCTCAACTCTCTTATCCCTGTTTAATAATGGCAAAAGAACACTAGATACTTTTTGTTCATTCTGAGTCAATCGATCTAGCGACTATTAATGAATACGGATACAGCGGAGTTAACTAATATTAAGAAACACATACAGCAAACACACTGCAGCACCACTGTGTGATACCGACAGATGGGATATGTTTAAAAATGACGTGTATTATCAGTACCTTTATAAGAGTGTGTCAGCCACAGACACTATTATAAGCTCTCCAAGATGCCCCATAAGCAGCATCAGCCATAGATGATCCCTAACAGGTACCAGCCATAGATGTTCCATATCAGTATTCATACCCTGTAGCAAACAAAAATTAAAGAGGTAGAACACCCAGACACAATGATTTACTAATGTATTGCAGTATATTGTGATACTAAGGGTATGTTCACACACACTAATTACGTCCGTAATTGACGGACGTATTTCGGCTGCAAGTCCCGGACCGAACACAGTGCAGGGAGCCGGGCTCCTAGCATGATAGTTGTGTACGATGCTAGGAGTCCCTGCCTCGCTGCAGGACAACTGTCCCGTACTGAAAACATGATTACAGTACGGGACAGTAGTTCCACGGAGAGGCAGGGACTCCTAGCGTCGTACATAACTATGATGCTAGGAGCCCGGCTCCCTGCACTGTGTTCGGTCCGGGACTTGCGGTCGAAATACATCCGTCAATTACGGACGTAATTAGTGTGTGTGCACATACCCTAATAGATACTGATAGCCTCCAGCGGAGCCCTCCCCGAAGCTGCTCCATACTCCCCCCCCCCCCACCTGACCTCTTCCATATATATACGGCGGATGTCAGGAAGGGGTGAAAGGGGTTTTCTGGGATTTAAATCTCTTTGTCATCTCTACGCCAGCCACAGCATTGCGATCACCAGGACTGATGGTTTAATACTGTCAGCCTGGGGCCTAAGAGGTGTCTGCAGAGTTGTTCAGTATAAGTCCCTTGTTAGGAAATGTCCGTCCCTTTAAGATTACCTTGACTACTAGTCTAGCTTCTGGGCGTTTCTGGTTTTAGTTGTTCAGCCTTTCCCTTCTCTCTGTATTTCTTCCTATCAGGTGTAAGGGTGTAGTGCTTAAACCTGGGTTGCTTCTGTGTTCTTTGCTTGTGAATTTCCCTGCTGCATGTGTTTGATCAAGCTTCTGACTAACCCTGTACCTTTGATTATTTGGACTTTTTGGAACTGGACCTCGGCTTGTCTATGGATTACCCTTTTTCTTAAGGATTTGGACTTTCTGCTCCCGGCTGGTACTGACCTCTGCTATTCCTGACATCCCCTAGCTTTGTGAGTTGGATTCTCTGTTTACCCTCTGGCTGTCTTGTTACCTGTTCTAGTATTACCTGTATTGCAGTTCTTATCCAACACGAACTCTGTTAAAACCACCTTTGTTCTATGCAGCAAAAACCATCCTGCCTTGTGGTGCGCTCTGGCGAAAACCATAGAGTAGCCTTAGACACTGTTGATAAGAGTTGTGATGGATTTGGGGTTGCGGATTTATTTGCACGCTCAGTCCCAACAGTTTCCAGCAGCCTTTGGGGAATTGCTCAACCAGTGATTCAATAACATCCCTGTTAGGGCATACCTTTCTTTTTTATGACATTATATAACAAATGAAGCAAAAGAAAAAAAATTACAATAAACACTAATTCTTTTTAAAATAAGTCATTTTTATTGAATGAAAATGATTAAACAGTAACAATAAAGTTATTTTGTCAATTAAGGTAAAATGTATTTTTATATTATTATTACTTATTTGTAGAATAGGAAATCATACCGTTTTCTAATATACATGTATTAGAAATTCTGCTCACCTTTCATATTCAGTCAGCCTAAGATTGAATTACACAGGACTAATCTGTGGGCTATACCTTTCTTAAAGTGCATGAGGCCCCTGTCACAGTAGAATGGTATAACCCACAGATTAGTCCTGTGTCATGCAGAATTAGGCTAACTGAAAATGACTAAACATGGCATTAGTCATTTTACACCCCCCCCCCCTCACACACACACACACACACACACACATATATATATATATATATATATATATATACACACACACACACACATATACACGCACACACACGTACACACGCATACACACACACACACGGACACACACACACAAACTGTGTTGAGTCCATGGGCTAAGTGAATACGATTCACTGTTATATACCTGGACAGTGTCACCTGAATGCCAGTGGTCAAATGATTTTGGACACATGACTGACGCCAACTTTAGTCTATTGAGTTATCCTATGGGTGCATTACTTTGAACTAATTTGTGGGCTATACTTTTTTTTTTTTCTAGATAGAGGCAACTACACTGATATAAGAAAGGTATGTGTAATGACCAGCAGGTTTGTGGACCCAATGGGCTACTCCACAGGTTTGGCTTAAAGAGGCTCTGTCACCAGATTTTGCAACCCCTATCTGCTATTGCAGCAGATAGGCGCTGCAATGTAGATTACAGTAACGTTTTTATTTTTAAAAAACGAGCATTTTTGGCCAAGTTATGACCATTTTCGTATTTATGCAAATGAGGCTTGCAAAGGTACAACTGGGCGTGTTGAAAAGTAAAAGTACAAGTGGGCGTGTATTATGTGCGTACATCGGGGCGTGTTTACTACTTTTACTAGCTGGGCTTTCTGATGAGAAGTATCATCCACTTCTCTTCAGAACGCCCAGCTTCTGGCAGTGCAGATCTGTGACGTCACTCACAGGTCCTGTATCGTGTCGGCACCAGAGGCTACAGTTGATTCTGCAGCAGCATCAGCATTTGCAGGTAAGTAGCTACATCGACTTACCTGCAAACGTCGATGCTGCTGCAGAATCATCTGTAGCCTCTGGTGTCGATGTGTCCTCGCTCGTCTGACACGATGCAGGACCTGTGAGTGACGACACAGCGTGATCTCTGGAGAACACGGCTGTGTCTGCACTGCCAGAAGCTGGGCGTTGTGAAGAGAAGTGGATGATACTCCTATGCACAACGCCCAGCTAGTAAAAGTAGTAAACACGCCCCGATGTACACACACAATACACGCCCACTTGGACTTTTACTTTTAAACACACCCACTTGGACTTTTGCAAGCCTCATTTGCATAAATACGAAAATGGTCATAACTTGGCCAAAAATGCTCGTTTTTTAAAAATAAAAACGTTACTGTAATCTACATTGCAGCGCCTATCTGCTGCAATAGCAGATAGGGGTTGCAAAATCTGGTGACAGAGCCTCTTTAAGGCCACCTCTAAGGGCTTTGTCTAAGTAACCTCCCCGGTCTTCACCCTTTAACCCCTATACAGGGATCTGGTCTTTGCTGCGGGGAGGCTACCAGGTCGCTGCCTCTTGAGGTGGTCCCGGCAGAGTAGCCAATTGATAAACAGACACGAGACAGGCACAGGCAGATCGTACCTTGACAGGTAGATGCTGACAGTGGATTATTGGTCACAGGTAGATAGTGGATAGCTAGACACGGGCATGGAGCAGGTAACTGGTCATAGGCAGATAACAGATAGCAACAGCGGACTGGATACAGGCTGGTAATGGATTACCGGATGCAGGCTGACCACAAATAGTAACAGCAGACTGGATACAGGCTGGTAACGGACAACAGGATACAGACTGCTAACTGGTAGCAATAGCAGACTGGATACAGATGCATATAGGAACCTTCGCTGGATAAAACTAGGTTGTTCCAATATTGCTCAGGCACCTGGTGGATAGTGATGGTGCCTTAAATAGTCCTGGAGGCAGGCAACAGGGATTCGGGAGTCACTTTTGAATTTTAAAAAAGGGACAATGCGGCTGTGAGCAGGGAGCATCGTTATATGCCAGCGACCTGGAGAAGGGACAGGCCGCCATACAAGGTACGAGACCCGGTGACGGGTACCGCCAGGTGGAGCAAGACCCACTGTCGGCATTGCAGTATGTGAGCAGAATTTTAAATTCCTATATATTAGAAATCTGTATGATTTCCTAATCTATAAATAAATTAATAGAAAAAATAAAAAGAGGAAAACCCCTTTAACATCAACTTATATGTACTTAAAATGATGTAAAAAAAATACCTAAAATTCATCCTGCAAAGAGCAAGGCCTCAAACATTTACGTAGGCAAAAAAAACTAAAAAGTTATTGCCTTCTGGAAAGATGTAAAACTTCAAAAACAATGTGACCCTTTAGGCCAAAATTTAGGAGATTAAAAATAATTTAAGAAAACTCACTTATCTTTGTTAAACATTAAAGTGAATTATAGTTTGTTCAGAAAATATAACTCAGCACAACAGGGGTCATATGTAAAAGGAAAAGAATGGTACTATGAACTGTTGTGTAGCACATAGCATTTTCAATGAAAAATCTAGAAAATGTAAGCAAACATATTATTAATTTTTCATAGTTTCCAAGTTCAGCAAGTGGCTTAGGCCCCATGCACACAACCATAATATTGATCCGCAATTACGGACTGTAATTGCGGATCAAAACACTGGTCCATTCATTTCTATGGCCCACGGACACCTTCCAGTATATTTGCGGGAAGTTGTCCGGGCCGTAGAAACAATTCACACGGCCGTGTGCAGGGGGAATCATACTTTACATGAGTGTTGAAAGCTCTGACTGTTATCATACTTCTGATAATATAGAAACTGATCCCTCATGTTTTCATTTATTTTTAACCCGTTAAAGGCTATGTAAACCTCTGTAGTGTTTACATTTTGTCTATGTAAACCTTTGTAGCATTTACATTTTATTATAAAATGTATGTGTGATGTGATTAAACATTTCTTTAAAATTTACATTTATTAAACATGTTCTTTACTTTTTGTGATGCAGCTTCTATCTGTTGCACCGTCTGCTCGGCTGACAGCGGCTCCTGTGTGCCTCTAAAACACAGGATAACCCTAATAGTGATCACATATAAGCTCATGAATTTAATTTTATTTACAAAAAAGAGGCTACAAAGGTTTACATAGTCTTTAACCCGTTCCCGACATCCACCGTATATATACGGCACAGGTCGGGTGGGGGAGTGTGTTGGCTTTGTCGAACAGCCAACATTTCAGTGTAACGAGCGGCAACCCGCTCGTTTAACCCATTAGATGCCGAAGTCAAAATTGTAATGGTTTCTTTGATCCATCTGGATAAGGTAGGTTTGTGGCTTTATTGCCTATATTACTGCCCACAAACTGTAGAAACAAAGCTTTAGATTTTTTAACATCACAAGTTCTATCCAGGTAAGTCTTTATAGCTCTCTTGATTTCCAGAGGATGAGGAACTGGATATCATCTGCAGAATTAGAGATAGAAAAAATTGGCAAAACAATTTCTGAATTGATATTGTTGACAGAAGCGACTTTAGGTAAAAAACCTGGCATGGTTCTTAAAATGACAGTCTGAGAGAATTTTTAAATATGGCTCTTTATAGGATAACACTTGAAGTTCACTAATTCTTCTTGCAGAAGATGTAGCAATCAGAAACAGTGTTTTGTAGGCAACAAAAATTTATGTCCACATTTTCAATAGGTTCAAACAGAGGAGCTGAGAGGCAATTCAGAACCAATGATAAATCCCAAGAGGGAACAGGATTGTGATAGAAAGGCTTGAGTTTATTAAGGGCCCTAAAGAACCTAGAAATAAAAGGACTACTGGAGAATTTCCCTTCTAATTGTGCGTTGATAGCTGTAAAGTGCACTTTAAGTGTGTTAGGTTTCAGATATTACTTAAAAAACTTGTTGCAAAAACTAGAACTGAATTTAGACTTTAAAGGCCTTTCTATTAGAAACACACCACTTCTTGTAAATTTCCCATACTCTGGAATAAACCCTTAGGGCTTGTCCACACGTAACAGATTTGCTGTGGAAAATTTCCACAACATTTATGCATCAACTAGCAGACAATCCACTGCTGAAAATCCGCACCATTTCACGTGTTTTTTACTGCAGAAAATAGTGTGGGACCTTGATATGGTTTTGTGGTGTTTTTTTTTTCAAGGGCTGTGTGATGGTGTTATTTGTTCTTCCTGCGATGTCATTTCCACACCCTGTAAAAAATTCTGCAGCGTTTCCGCAGCAAATTACGCAGAACATTGTAGTTTGCTGCGGAATTGTTGTTCCTCATTGATTTCTATGGGGAAAAATGCAGGAAATCAGTCCACATTCCGCAGCAATAGATGACATTCTGCAGAAATAAAATGACGCACCGCAGGTGAATTTCTGGACTGACTTTTTCCGCAGCATGTGGATGACATTTATTAAGTCACATCCACTTTGCTGCTACTGTATTTCCGGACAGAAAATACGCAGCAATTCCATTACGTGTGGACAAGCCCTTACAGTAGCTGGTCTCCTCGAAGCCATGAGAGTTTCAATAAGATCATCAGAAAAACCTTTCGATTTTATTTTGATCCATTCACCATCCACACAGTGAGATGTAATCTGACAGGGTCCAGATGGAACATTCCCTTCTGGATGAGCAGGTCTTTCCTGTAAGGGAGCTTCCAGTAATTGCTGTTACTTGCTCTGTGGCACTTTTGGATAGGAATATGTAAATCTTAAAGATCTATGGATGTCAAAAAAAATTGCCCTATTGAATAAGACTGGTTACTGTTCGGATCGTTTCCATCTTGAACATCTTTTTCACAAAATGTTTTTTGAGGTATGTTAAATTTATAATGAGATGCCACTTTCCTCCTGGCTTTGGTAACACAAAAATTCAGGAGTAAACCCCTCGACCCTCTTGATGACTTGGGACTTCCTCTAGAGCTCCTTTCTCTATGAAGTCTTGAAGGAAATGAAAGATGATCTGATCCAAGCCGGGATTTAGGAAAAACTTTTCCTTTGGAAGGTTTTTTAGTTCTAGGGAATACGCTTCACGAACTATAGAATTGACCCATTCAGCTGATAAAGACTTTAACCAAATGGGAAGAAAGATGGATAATCTTCCACCTACTCGAGGAACACTGGCTCTGGTTAATTTCTTGAAGTTAGCATTAGAATCTCTTCTGCCTCTGTATGGCCTTTGTTTAAATTGGCACAAAGTTTTAAACTGAAGTTAGGTTTAAAAGAAGGTTTCTTAACTGGTTGTGGAAAAGAAACACCTTTACCCTCATTAAGTTTCTCCAGCACCCCTTCTAAATCAGTACCAAACAGAGAAGATGGTTCAAAAGGCAAGGAGCAGAAGTTGTTCATGGAGGATATATGCCCCTTCCATGGTTTAATCCATAGCGCTCTTCTGGCCGCATTGGAAAGAGCTAGGGATTTGGAAGAAATTGTTAATTCCCAGTAATGAATCAATGGGCTGGTTCCCGTTATACCTCCCAACTTAAAACAAATATATTGTGGAAGGGTAAATTTATAAAATATAACTTTACATTTTTCCCATAAAAATGGAATAACAATGTAACTGTGTATAGTATTGTATTGCATATACAGCCTGCGATATTCAGCTTAATGAGTATAGGATAGATATTCCTAGAATGAGTACAGCAGGGTAGCTTAGGATGGTAGGGTTGTACAGTGATATTCTGCCAGTCCCCAGACTAGATTTCTGCCCTTACTGTTGACAATGATATCAGGCACTCGTTCTAACAAGAACGACAACGTTGTCTCTGGAACCTATCCACAGTTAGTTCCGTAACTAAGAGTACATACAGCAGGGTTCATCGGGATTGTAGGAGTATACAGTGGTATTCTACCTGACCCACAAAATCTTAGCCCTCACTGTTGACAACGATATCGGGCACTCGTTCCAAAAAGAACGACCCCGTTCTCTCGGGAACCTATCCCTATACTGATTAGATAATTCTGCTAGAGGTCATACTCCTACGCGTTTCCCCAGATGTTCTGGTTCATCAGGGAGTTTGTGAGCCTCACGGCTTGATAGATCATGTGGCAATGACAGCGATCACTTAAACGCACGCTCTTTTGTATATGTGTTGGCTCCGCCTCTTCCGGGGGCTCGATCGTCGGACAACCAATAGGAAAGGAATGCTGCTACGTCATCACATTCCAATCTGTATTGCGTCCTCCATGCCTCCTAGATAGGCTGGATATATGGTAACGTATAGGGGGTTAGTTCAGCCATACCCCCAAAAGGCTATTTTGCTTTACAAATCATAGTTACATAAGCACATTAGTTCATATTTAAATAGTGTTTGAATTGTTGCCTAGATCTAGATATTAATTAGATGTCATGCTACAGCAGTTTATAAGTAGATTTGACAATCTTATATACCTTTAGCTAAATGCCCAGTTCAGACCATGCAGGTATTAGGACGTGTTTTCTAATATTGGGACCACCCATTTATATAATCAAATTTTTAGTGTCTCGCATATTTTATTAGTGACACCTTTTATTAGATGCCTACATCCTTGATTATTCTTAAAAAGATGTGTGTGTATCTGGTGGCTCTTTCAGGACTGACTTTATCATAGGTTTTTAGAGAAAACATGCACAGTTGAGGTTTTCATTCAAACCATCTGGAGCCACTGATCTCATTCTGTGAATCCAGCGGCTCTCCACTTGTAGTAGATCCCTGTCCCAGTTTCCACCTCTTGAGTTCGGTTCAATGTGCTGTATTCCCTGGAATTTGATGACCTTAGGGTTACCTCCATGCATTGTCCAAACATGTCTTGCAATAGGCGTATCTTTTTTGTTTAAGATGTCATTATAGTGGTCCCTAATACGTCTCCTAAATTCACGAATAGTTTTACTTATATAGTCCATAGGGCATGTACATGTGGCCATATATATGACCCCTTTTGATGACAGTTAATAAATTCTCTAGTGGTATATTCTCTGCCGGTTGTTGTACTCACTACAGTCTTTGATGTCATTAAGGAGTCACAGGCCAAACATTTGAAGGTCCCTATAGGTCTTCTATTAAGCCAGCAATCATTGACAGGTACTGGTTTATAGTGGCTTTGTACCAATTTGTCTCTCAGACTATTGTTTCTTCGAAAGGTGATCAGAGGTCTTTCACCCAAAGCTTCCTTCAGGTCAGCATCTTCCATGAGGATCCCCCAGTGTTTTTGGGCAACCTCTCTGACCTGTTCGTGTGCCCCATCAAATGTCCCTATGATGCGCATCTTATTATTCTTTATAGGTGTTTTTACTTTGGGCATTAGTAGATCACTTTGTTTGGTTTTGATTGCATTAGTGAAGGCATCCCTCAGAATATGATCTGAATAACCTCTTTCACGAAATCTATCTCTCATATCTGCAGATTGTGTCATAAATATCTTAGTGTTTGAACAGTTTCTACTGAGACGGAGGTATTGTCCCTTGGGTATGCCTCGTTTGAGGGCATATGGGTGGCCACTCTCCCATCTCAAGAGACTATTCGTTGCAGTAGATTTTCTGAAGACCTCTGTTTCAATCTTGCCTCCCAAACCCCTAGAGAGTCGGACATCTAGAAATGCCAGGCTGTCCGGGTCACTCACTGAAGTGAAACTGAGACCCACTTGGTTGACATTCAGTTCAGAGACAAACTGTTCAAAGTCAGTATGAGTTCCTGTCCACAAGATGAACTCGTCATCTATAAATCTTAGCCATAGGACAATTGATTCTTGCCATTTATTGTTAGTGTCTGAGAAGACCACATTTTTTTCCCACCAGCCCAGTAGTAAATTAGTGTATGAGGGGGCACAAAGTAGCTGTACCCCTGAGCTGGTGTTAATAGTGCCCACCGAATAGAAATAAGTTTTTTGTAAGATTAAAGGAACAGTGTCACGACCAACTTTTTTTTTAATATGTTATGTGTTTTAGTGTGATAGATCAATAAATTTTATTAATGTATGTTGCTGTGTTGTACTTTTCACGTTTTTAATTGATTTACTTCTCTATGGGGGCTGCCATTTTTGTTTCCATTACTGTGTGTGTCGATTAACGACACACACAGACATGGAATACGGCAGCCACAGTCCCATAGGGACTGCGAACGGCTCCCGTCCCATTGACTGCCGTGTACGGCGTCTGTGTGGGAACTGCGCATGCGCCGCTCCCACACAGTCCTATTCGAAATTGGCGCCGTCCGGCGCCATTTTCCTGTGGACCGGAAGTCGCGGCCGGACAGTAATATTACTACTTCCGGTCGCGGCTTCCGGACTTGTGCACATGGAACAGCGGCAGCAAACGGAGCGGACGGGCCGGAGGGAGCCGCGGCGGCAGGAGCAGGTAAGAGATTTCAATGTATGTTCGTGTTTACTACTGTATGTAAACCTACTACGCTGTGTGTTAGCTCAAAAAATGGCGACACACAGTGTAGGAGGTTACACCGTTCAAACCCCTCGTTTATCCCGGCACTAGCCAGGATAAAGGAGGGGGGGATGCTGAGAGCTCACTAGAGCGAGAGCTTTTAACCCAATGTTGCAATGCTGCAATTTTGGGAAATAGCTCCATCTAGTGACCAAAAATGGGTAGTATTATAAATTAGAATTAATTTATAATATTTCCTGACTATTTCCTGACTCGTGAAAAAAATAAAAAAAATTTGAACAATGTTTAATCACCCACACACTAAATGTTTAATTAAAAAAAAACAAACATGTTTTTCGGGCAATACCATGCCTTTAAATTCCATAAGTTCTAGAACAAATGAATTGTGTTCATTGAGATGGTTACCTCTTGTTTTTAGAAATTGGGATATAGCCTCAAGTCCTATATTGTGTTGGATTGAGCTATACAGTGCTTCTGTAAAAAATCTGCCAGGCACTACGTCTGTGGATACTCCCAGGGTTAATCAGTCGACACCTGAGGCCAGACCTCTTAGACTGACACCGGCTCCCACCAATCAGGGTGGCAGGCTCAGGAGTGGGAGAGCCTATCGCGGCCTGGTCAGTCGGAGTTAGCTCCGCCCCCTGTCCATTTATACCTGCCGTTTTCTCTTCCTCATTGCTTGTTATTCTTCTTGGATTCCTGGCCCCACTGCTGCCTTGCTCCAGCCTGCTTCTGCCGTGCTTCTGCCTTGCTTCAGTTCCCGCTTATCCTGCTTCGCTCTGCCCCTGGCTTGCTTCCTGCTCCGTGCTCTGCGTTTGTATACTCCACTACATCCTGATCCTGACAGGCTCGTTCACCACTCCGTTTCCTCACGGTGTTCCGTGGGCTACTGCCCCTTCCCTTGCTTGTTCCCTGTTTGTATCCCCTTGCACTTAGTCAGCGTAGGGACCGCCGCCAAGTTGTACCCCGTCGCCTAGGGCGGGTCGTTGCAAGTAGGCAGGGACAGGGCGGTGGGTAGATTAGGGCTCACTTGTTCCCTTCACCTCCTTCCTGCCATAACATAATAACAAGCCCATACCTAGTCTACCATTTCTCCTACGCTGACGCTATCATGGACCCCCTTGAGACCCTGACCCAGCAGATGCAGGGCCTCTCCCTACAGGTCCAGGCCCTGGCTCAGAGGGTCAACCAGTCTGACGCTGCCATAGTAGTACCCCTCACCTCACCTCTAGAACACGACCTCAAGTTACCTGACCGGTTCCGGGAGAGTTGCAGACTTTACTTCCGTCTAAAACCTCACTCCTCAGGTTCCGAGAACCAGCGGGTGGGTATCATTATATCCCGACTCCAGGAAGGGCCCCAAGAGTGGGCCTTCTCCTTGGCTCCTGACGCCCCTGAGCTTTCCTCCGTCGATCGTTTTTTCTCTGCCCTCGGACTAATTTACGACGAGACTGACAGGACTGCCTTAGCCGAGAGTCAGCTGGTGACCTTACGTCAGGGTAGGAGACCTGTTGAGGAATACTGTTCTGATTTTAGAAAGTGGTGCGTAGCTTCTCGGTGGAACGACCCGGCCCTAAGGTGCCAGTTTAGGTTAGGATTATCTGACGCCCTGAAGGATCTGCTTGTTAGCTACCCCTCTTCTGACTCCCTAGACCAGGTTATGGCCCTAGCAGTACGACTTGACCGACGTCTCAGGGAACGTCAGCTTGAACGTTTCAATGTTTTCCCCTCTGACTTCCCTGCGATTCCCCCCGAGGTCCCGTCTCCTCGCTCTTCCACGGAAGACTCTGAGGTACCTATGCAACTCGGGGCCTCCATGTCCCCTCGACAACGTAGAGAGTTCCGCAGGAAGAATGGTCTCTGCTTCTATTGTGGGGGTGACAAGCATCTACTGAACACCTGTCCCAGGCGCAAGAATAAGCAGCCGGAAAACTTCCGCGCCTAAGTGATCATCGGGGAGGTCACTTGGGCGCACAGGTATTTCCCGTTAATATGAAATGCAATAAAATTTTGCTTCCCTTTCAGGTCTCGTTTGCTGGCCGGTCTGCCACTGGCAGTGCCTTCGTGGATTCTGGCTCATCTGCTAATATCATGTCTGTGGAATTTGCTATGTCTCTAAAAATGCCTTTTATTGATTTGCCTTATCCTGTCCCGGTAGTGGGTATCGACTCCACTCCTCTTGCTAATGGTTATTTTACTCAGCATACTCCTGTTTTTGAACTCCTTGTTGGCTCCATGCATTTGGAGCAGTGCTCTGTACTGGTGATGCAGGGATTATCGTCCGATCTGGTATTAGGTCTTCCCTGGTTGCAGCTGCATAATCCCACGTTTGATTGGAATACTGGGGATCTCACCAAATGGGGTAGTGAATGCCTGACGTCATGTCTTTCGGTTAACTCTATTTCTCCCCGTGAGGAGGTAAACACGCTACCTGAGTTTGTTCAGGACTTCGCTGATGTGTTTTCTAAGGAGGCCTCCGAGGTGTTGCCCCCTCATAGAGATTACGATTGCGCCATCGATTTGGTACCTGGAGCTAAGCTTCCTAAGGGTAGGATATTTAATCTTTCATGTCCTGAACGTGAAGCTATGAGGGAGTATATCCAAGAATGCCTGGCCAAGGGCTTCATTCGCCCCTCGACTTCTCCTGTAGGTGCTGGCTTCTTCTTCGTAGGGAAGAAGGATGGTGGTCTTAGGCCGTGCATTGACTATCGGAACTTGAATAAGGTCACAGTAAGGAACCAGTATCCCCTTCCTTTGATTCCGGATCTTTTTAATCAGGTTCAGGGGGCCCAATGGTTCTCTAAGTTCGATCTACGGGGGGCATATAACCTTATCCGCATCAAAGAGGGTGATGAGTGGAAGACTGCGTTCAACACGCCCGAAGGTCATTTCGAATACCTGGTCATGCCCTTTGGGTTGTGTAATGCCCCTGCCGTCTTCCAGAATTTTATTAATGAAATTCTGAGAGATTACCTGGGAAATTTTCTTGTAGTGTACCTTGATGACATACTGGTGTTTTCCAAGGACTGGTCCTCCCACGTGGAGCATGTCAGGAAGGTCCTCCAGGTCCTCCGGGAAAATAATCTGTTTGCGAAAACCGAAAAATGTGTGTTTGGGGTACAGGAGATACCATTTTTGGGTCAAATCCTAACTCCTCATGAATTCCGCATGGACCCTGCCAAGGTTCAGGCTGTGGCGGAATGGGTCCAACCTGCCTCCCTGAAGGCGCTACAGTGTTTTTTGGGGTTCGCTAACTATTACAGGAGATTTATTGCCAACTTCTCGGTCGTCGCTAAGCCTCTTACGGACCTCACTCGCTGATGTCCTCCACTGGCCTCCTTAGGCCGTCCAGGCTTTTGAGACCCTCAAGAAGTGCTTTATCTCGGCCCCCGTGCTGGTTCAGCCCAACCAAAGGGAGCCATTTATTGTGGAGGTTGACGCGTCCGAGGTGGGAGTGGGGGCCGTCTTGTCCCGGGGTACCAGCTCCCTCACCCATCTCCGCCCCTGTGCTTACTTCTCTAGGAAGTTTTCGCCCACGGAGAGTAACTATGATATTGGCAACTGCGAACTTTTAGCCATTAAATGGGCTTTTGAAGAGTGGCGTCACTTCCTGGAGGGGGCCAGACACCAGGTAACGGTCCTTACTGACCACAAGAATCTGGTTTTCCTAGAATCTGCCCGGAGGCTTAATCCTAGACAAGCTCGATGGGCGCTATTCTTTACCAGATTTAACTTCTTGGTTACCTATAGGGCTGGGTCCAAAAATATTAAGGCTGATGCACTGTCACGTAGTTTCATGGCCAATCCTCCTTCTGAGGAGGATCCTGCTTGTATTTTACCCCCTGGTATAATCGTTTCTGCCACTGATTCTGATTTAGCCTCTGACATTGCGGCTGATCAAGGTTCAGCTCCCGGGAACCTCCCTGGGGACAAGCTGTTTGTCCCCCTGCAATACCGGCTAAGGGTACTCAGGGAAAACCATGACTCCGCACTATCTGGTCATCCTGGCATCTTGGGTACCAAACACCTCATTACCAGAAACTATTGGTGGCCTGGGTTGCCTAAAGACGTTAGGGCTTACGTCGCCGCTTGTGAGGTTTGTGCTAGGTCCAAGACCCCTAGGTCCCGACCTGCAGGCTTACTACGTTCTTTGCCCATTCCCCAGAGACCTTGGACCCATATCTCCATGGATTTTATCACCGATTTGCCTCCATCTCAGGGCAAGTCGGTGGTGTGGGTGGTAGTAGACCGCTTCAGCAAGATGTGCCACTTTGTGCCCCTTAAGAAACTACCTAACGCCAAGACGTTAGCTTCTTTGTTTGTTAAACACATTTTGCGTCTCCATGGGGCCCCAGTCAATATCGTTTCTGACAGAGGGGTACAATTTGTTTCCTTATTTTGGAGAGCTTTTTGTAAAAAGTTGGAGATTGATCTGTCCTTCTCCTCCGCCTTCCATCCCGAAACTAATGGCCAAACGGAAAGGACTAATCAATCCCTGGAACAATATTTAAGGTGTTTCATCTCTGACTGTCAATTTGATTGGGTCTCATTCCTTCCCCTCGCCGAATTTTCCCGGAATAACCGGGTCAGTAACTCGTCAGTGGTCTCCCCGTTTTTCTGTAATTTCGGGTTTAATCCAAGGTTCTCCTCCGTTTCTCCTGGTTGTTCCAATAATCCCGAGGTAGAGGACGTTCATCGGGAACTGTGCACAGTCTGGGCCCAGGTTCAGAAGAACCTAGAGGCGTCCCAGAGCGTACAAAAGATTCAGGCTGATAGAAGACGTTCTGCTAACCCCCGGTTTGTCGTCGGGGATCTGGTGTGGTTGTCGTCTAGGAACTTGCGCCTTAAGGTCCCGTCCAGGAAGTTTGCTCCCCGATTTATTGGGCCTTATAAGGTCATTGAAGTCCTCAACCCTGTATCCTTCCGTCTGGAGCTGCCCCCATCCTTTCGCATACACGAAGTCTTTCATGCCTCCCTCCTTAAACGCTGCTCCCCGTCCTGGTCCCCCTCGAGGAAACCTCCTGTTCCCGTTCTCACCCCTGAGGGGGTGGAATTCGAGGTGGCCAAGATTGTGGACAGTAGGATGATCCAGGGCTCCCTCCAGTACCTGGTCCATTGGAGAGGATACGGGCCGGAGGAGAGGACTTGGGTACCTGCTCGAGATGTTCACGCTGGGGTATTGGTCAGGAGGTTCCACCTTCTCTTCCCCACTAAACCGGGTCCTCTTAGTAAGGGTCCGGTGGCCCCTTATAAAAGGGGGAGTACTGTAAAGGATCTGCCAGGCACTACGTCTGTGGATACTCCCAGGGTTAATCAGTCGACACCTGAGGCCAGACCTCTTAGACTGACACCGGCTCCCACCAATCAGGGTGGCAGGCTCAGGAGTGGGAGAGCCTATCGCGGCCTGGTCAGTCGGAGTTAGCTCCGCCCCCTGTCCATTTATACCTGCCGTTTTCTCTTCCTCATTGCTTGTTATTCTTCTTGGATTCCTGGCCCCACTGCTGCCTTGCTCCAGCCTGCTTCTGCCGTGCTTCTGCCTTGCTTCAGTTCCCGCTTATCCTGCTTCGCTCTGCCCCTGGCTTGCTTCCTGCTCCGTGCTCTGCGTTTGTATTCTCCACTACATCCTGATCCTGACTGGCTCGTTCACCACTCCGTTTCCTCACGGTGTTCCGTGGGCTACTGCCCCTTCCCTTGCTTGTTCCCTGTTTGTATCCCCTTGCACTTAGTCAGCGTAGGGACCGCCGCCAAGTTGTACCCCGTCGCCTAGGGCGGGTCGTTGCAAGTAGGCAGGGACAGGGCGGTGCGTAGATTAGGGCTCACTTGTTCCCTTCACCTCCTTCTTGCCATAACAGCTTCAACATCAATAGAGGCAAATATCATGTTTGTCTCCAGAGTGATGCCTTCCAGTTTCAGGAGGAGGTCAGTGGTGTCTCTAATATACGATGGGAGACTAAGGACAAATTGACGTAGGTTTTGATCAATATAAACCCCTATGTTTTGGTTGAGGCTATCTATGCCTGAGACTATAGGTCTCCCTTTTACTGGACATGTCCCCTTGTGGATTTTTGGGGTAGTGTAAAAGGTTGCTATTTTTGGCGCTTCAGGGTACATGTATTGATATTCTACTTTGTTGATCAGTCCCTTAGATAGAGCCCTGTCAAGAATATCTTTCAATTGCCCCTTGAAAATCTCCATTGGATTTTCTCTTAGGAGATGATATGTGTCTTGATCATCCAGTACTCTTTTACACATTTCAAGGTAGTTATTAGTGTCCATTAGAACCACATTCCCCCCTTTAGCAGAGGGTTTGATTATTATTTCTCTATTGTTGGATAGTGTCTGTAAAGTACTTCTCTCTATTCTGGACATGTTGGCATATTCAATTTTATGATTCTCCAGTGTTCTCAAATCTTTCTCAACTAATTTTTTAAAGATCTCAATGTTGGGATTGTTGCAAACAGGTGGCATATGTTTGCTTGTAAGTTTTAAATTAGTAAATGGCCCCTTTGTCCTATCTCTAATGTTGTCCTCCAGTAGATCAGATAAGAATCTAGCTGTTGCTAGATCTTCAAGTTCAAGATTGTGTTCCTGACAAGTTCTCTTGTCCTTATCTTTGAAGAACTTATGCCAATGAAGTTTTCTGGAAAACAAGGCTATGTCCTTAGTCCAGGCGAACGAAAAATTCAGCTGCTGATTCAAGCATAGATATATCTTCTAGAATTTTTTTCTGTAGGAACACCTTCCTCAAGATCTCGGGTTAACTAACTAAGCCAGGTATGAAGGACTCTAGCTACCGGCACTGAAGCAAAAGAAACTTTAGCTGAAGCTGCAGCAGGGGCATAAATCTTTTTGAGGAGAGGGTCTGTGTTACGTTGGGTGCGTGTACCCACTGGGCCATTCCGCCTTGATGGTATAGCAGCTGGCCAACAGGGTACAAGTCAAATTCAATAGTTCTGATAGGTGTACCTGTGGTAACATCAGACAGTAGCGAAGAGGCTCAGATGGGACCTTGGCAGCAGGCAGACACCAGGCATGGTGCAACCAGGAAGGCGTAGTACACAGCGCAACACGACTCCAACTCTGAACGGCACTTGAACCAAGATAGCCAGGGATACAGGATACAGGTAACAGGAACGGGAACACTGGGAACTGGGAAACACTTAAGGGACCATTTGTAGAGACGAACATAGGTAAAAGACAACAATGCTCAGGCAATGCAGGAAGGGGCAGGGCCCTTCTTATAGTCCAGGCTGCTCATGGGCTAATTTGGTAACAAATTCATGTGCGCGCGCTGGCCCTTTAAGACCGGGCATGAGCGTGCACCCTACGGGACACAGCAGAGACAAGTGAAAGTGAGCGCTGGCGTCTCCTGAGGATGAAATGCGGGCCAGCGCTCATAGATTCATGGCTGCGGCCATCAGAAGGTTAATAATCCTGACGGCTCGCGGCCATGGGTGTTACAGTATCCCCCTCTTTTGCCCCCTCTTCTTGGGACCAGAGCGAGAGAGAAACTTCTTCAGGACCGCAGGGGCATTGTGGTTCTCCTCTGGCTCCCAGGACCTCTCTTCAGGACCAAACCCCCTCCAATCCACCAAATAGAAAGTTATTCCTCCTACTCTCTTGGTGTCCAGGATCTCCTTAACCTCAAATGTATCCGATGAACCGCTGGGAGCAACTGCAGGACTAGGAATCTTGGTGTAGCGGTTCAGGACAACAGGCTTCAGGAGGGAGACATGGAAGGAGTTGGGGATCTTGAGGGTAGGAGGCAGCCGAAGCTTGTAGGAGACAGGGTTGATCTGTTGCAAGATCTCGAATGGTCCGAGGAACCAGGGAGCAAACTTGTATGATGGCACATTCAGCCGGATATTTCTAGAGGACAGCCAGACCTTGGTACCTGGAAGAAACTGAGGAGGTTCTCATCTCCTCGTGTCCGCCTTACGTTTCATGCGGTCGACCGCCAGCAGAATAGAGGATCGGGTCTGCTGCCAGATCTGCAGGAAGTCCCTAAAAGCAGAAACAGCTGCGGGCACTTCGGACATAACGGACACCGGGAAAGGAATTCGTGGGTATTGGCCGTAGACGGTGAAGAACGGTGTAGTTTTTGTGGACTCGCTTGTATGGTTATTGTACGAGAACTGCTGCCTGGAGATGAAGTGTCATAGGTAGTTCTCCATGATCTGATTGATCCTCTCGACTTGACCATTGGACTGGGGATGGTAGGCTGAGGAAAAGTCCAACTTTACATTGAGGAGTTTACAGAGGGCTCTCCAGAACCTTGAGGTGAACTGCACCCCCCCCCCCCCCGATCAGACACGAATTGCCGAGGTAAGCCATGCAGGCGGAAGATGTGTTGGATGAAGAGGTTTGCCAGTTGAGAAGCAGAAGGTAGACTGGTCAGCGGAACGAAGTGAGCCATATTAGAAAATTGGTCCACCACCACCCAGACCGCAGAGGGAGGCAGATCCGTAACAAAGTCCATTGCTATATGCTGCCAGGGAGCATCGGCCACAGGCAGCGACTGGAGCAGGCCAGCGGGTTTGGAGAGAGCAACCTTGTCAGCTGCGCACACCGAGCAGGACGAAACAAAGTCCATGATGTCCTTGGCCAGCATGGGCCATTATAAATGACGGGCAATGAGGTCTCGGGTCTTACAGGTACCCACGTGACCTGCCAGTCTGGAGCTGTGTACCCAGCGGAGGATTCTCCCTCTGTCTGCCAGGCGCACATAAGACCTCCCCGGACTTGCAGGGGGTTGACAGAGACAATGCAGGACGGATCAATAATATTTTGTGGAGACTCCATGGTGTTCTCTGTCTCGAATGACCTGGATAAGGCATTGGCCCCCACATTCTTGTCCGCCGGACGGTAGTGGAGCTCAAACTGGAACCGAGTAAAGAACAGCGACCACCAGGCCTGACGAGGGTTCAGCCGTTGGGCCGTCTGGAGATAGGTGAGATTCTTGTGGTCAGTGAATATCAGGATGGGATGAACTGCGCCCTCTAGTAGATGTCTCCACTCCTCCAGGGCCAATTTGATGTCCAGTAACTCCCAATCCCCAATCGAGTAGTTGCGTTCTGCAGAAGAGAAGAGTTTAGGGTAATAGCCACATATTACTGCCTCGCCCTTGGTACCTCTCTGGAACAGGAGTGCACCAGCACCAACAGAGGAGGCGTCCACCTACAACGAAAACTGTCGAGGTACATCAGGATGATGGAAGATAGAGGCTGCCGGGAAGGAACTCTTCAGGCTATTAAATGCGGATTCCGCATCTGGAGTCCACACCTTGGCGTTCATGCCTTTTTTGGTGAGGGTAGAGATAGGAGATGTCAGTGAGGAGAAGTTTGGGATGAATTGCCTGTAGAAATTGACGAATCCCAGGAAATGCTGTATGAACATTAAGCCTTGCGGACGTGGCCATTCCAGGACAGCCTTTACCTTCTCAGGATCCATCTTGAGGCCTTGATCTGAGATTATGTAGCCCAGGAAGGATAGAGCATGTCTCTGATGAGTCATCGGATCTGGAGAAAAAGTCAAGATGTCATCAAGAAAGATTACATCACAGACATAGAAAAATGTTTTGGCTCCTCGTATGCGATCAAACAGTTCTGAAATCAATGGCAACGGATATCTATTTTTTACCGTGATCTGGTTGAGACCCTGGTAGTCGATGCATGATCGCAGAGAACCATCTTTTTTCTTGACGAAGAACCTGGCTCCTGCCGGGGAGGAGGACTTCCGTATAAAGCCCCTCCCCAGATTCTCCTTAATGTAGGTGGACAAGGACTGAGTCTCTGGCAAGGAGAGAGTACATTTCGAGATGTTCTCGAGAGATCACGCTGTGTCGTTACTCACTTCCTGCATCGTGTCGGACGAGCGAGGACACATTGGCACCAGAGGCTACATTTGATTCTGCAGCAGCATCGGCGTTTGCAGGTAAGTCGATGTAGCTACTTACCTGCAAACGCTGATTCTGCTGCAGAATCAACTGTAGCCTCTGGTGCCGATGTGGCCGACACGATGCAGGACCTGGGGCAGGAAGTGAGTGACGTCACAGCGTGATCTCTCGAGAACACGCTGCGTGTCTGCACTGCCAGAAGCTGGGTGTTAACGAACAGAAGTGGATGATGCTGATTCGTCAGCATCATACACTCCCATTCCTAACGCCCAGCTAGTAAAAGAAGTAAAAACGCCCCGATGTACACACACAATACACGCCCAGTTGTACTTTTACTGTAAACACGCCCAGTTGTACTTTTGCAAGCCTCATTTGCATAAATACAAAAATGGTCATAACTTGGCCAAAAATGCTCGTTTTTTTTAAATAAAAACGTTACTGTAATCTACATTGCAGCGCCTATGTGATGCAATAGCAGATAGGGGTTGCAAAATCTGGTGACAGAGCCTCTTTAAAGAGGCTCTGTCACCAGATTATAAGTGCCCTATCTCCTACATAATCTGATCGGCGCTGGAATGTAGATAACAGCAGTGGTTTTTATTTTGAAAAACGATCATTTTTGAGCAAGTTATGAGCAATTTTAGATTTAGTTTCTTAATGCCCAACTGGGCGTGTTTTTACTTTTGACCAAGTGGGTGTTGTAAAGAAGTGTATGAGGCTGACCAATCAGTGACCAATCAGTGACATACACTTCTCATTGTTCCAGCCCAGCTTCTTTCACTGCACAATCTCACTGTGCTGTGGATCATGCTGGGCTGGAACAATGAGAAGTGTATGACACTGATTGGTCACTGATTGGTCAGCCTCATACACTTCTTTACAACACCCACTTGGTCAAAAGTAAAAACACGCCCAGTTGGGCATTAAAGGGAATGTGTTGCCAGAAAAACATGTTTGTTTTTTTTTAATTAAACATTTAGTGTGTAGGTGATTAAACATTGTTCAAATTTTTTTTATTTTTTTCACGAGTCAGGAAATATTATAAATTAGATTCTAATTTATAATATTTCCCATTGCTGGTCACTAGATGGAGCTATTCCCAAAATTGCAGCATTGCAAAATTGGGTAAAAAGCCCTCGCTCTAGTGAGCTCTCAGCATCCCCCCCTCCTTTATCCTGGCTAGTGCCGGGATAAACGAGGGGTTTGAACGGTCTAACCTCCTACACTGTGTGTCGCCATTTTTTGAGCTAACACACAGTGTAGTAGGTTTACATACCGGAGTAAACGTACACAAACACGAACATACATTGAAATCTCTTACCTGCTCCTGCCGCCGCGGCTCCCTCCGGCCCGTCCGCTCCGTCTGCTGCCGCTGGTCCAAGTGCACAAGTCCGGAAGCCGCGACCGGAAGTAGTAATCTTACTGTCCGGCCGCGACTTCCGGTCCACAGGAAAATGGCGCCGGACGGCGCCAATTTCAAATTGGACTGTGTGGGAGCGGCGCATGCGCAGTTCCCACACAGACGGCGTACACAGAAGTGGATGGGACGGGAGCCGTTCGCAGTCCCTATGGGACTGTGGCTGCCGTATTCCATGTCTGTATGTGTCGTTAATCGACACATACAGAAATGGAACAAAAAATGGCAGCCCCCATAGGGAAGAAAAAGTGTAAAAATAAGAAAAAGTAAAACACAAACACACAAATAAATATAAACGTTTTTAATAAAGCACTAACATCTTTAACATATGAAAAAAAAATTTGTGATGACACTGTTCCTTTAAGAAACTAAATCTAAAATTGCTCATAACTTGCTCAAAAATGATAGTTTTTTAAAATAAAAACCACTGCTGTTATCTACATTCCAGCGCCGATCAGATTATGTAGGAGATAGGGCACTTATAATCTGGTGACAGAGCCTCTTTAAATCACCTTCCCCCACTCTGTACCCGCCCGAACTAACGAGCAGGTAGAAAGCTCAGAATGTCACATCCTGTGATGCAAAACAGGAGCCAGCTTACCAGTGCACGCTATACACGATGCCTCAGCGACGCGTATTAGCGATGGATGTCACTTCCGGTGTGACACCACTTGGAGGCTGAATGCAGCGACTTCTGGGAGGCAGCGATACAGCATGTGACGTCAGGTCGCAAATTCCAAAGCATGGCACACAATACTGAGGTAAAAACACAGCAGTCATACTTACCATAGGAATGTAAGTTACCCGGCTGACTTGTATCAAAGTGTAGACTCCATAAGCCAGAGTAAATATATACATGCCGAGGGACAGCCCAAAGACTGTATACAGCGATGTACAATCAGGGGAGAGGGACAGAGACATTTTCTGTATAAAACCCAGAGTCTACTGTTTGTAATGAAATGAAGAACTTCTATCCAACTAGAAGAGAAGAAAATGTGTTTGATCCTTGTGTTGGTGGTTGCTATAAAGGAACTTAATTGGTTAATAATTTAATTGTTATAATTTATTGATTATTAACACTCTCTTCTATCCACACTAGTCCTACGGATATTAACCCATCATGTGATGTAGTAGGATGTCCAAGAAATGTAATAAATCATGCAAACATGACTGCTGAATATTTTGGTGACATACGCTGCTAATACATATATATATATATATATATATATATATATATATATATATAGAGCAAAAAACAGGCAGCACTCCGTTTGTAAAGGTGAAAAAAAGAGGGTACTTTTATTGTCCCATAGGCCTATGGGACAATAAAAGTACCCTCTTTTTTTTTCACCTTTACAAACGGAGTGCTGCCTGTTTTTTGCTCTATACGTAATTGGGATCTTGGTCTATCCCTTTGGGCCTGCACCCACACTATACCGGTGCTGCTGGATCCATTTGTCTATATATATATATATATTTATATATATATAGGGTTGAGATCAATTTGCGTAACTAATCTCATTAGACTACAAATAAAGTGCATAATGCAAAAAATAATTGTCAACAAATAGTATAATGTATCAATAAAAACGTCAGTTTGATACATAAAGTGCAATTGTGCATATTAGATATCGTGAACAACAATATACAATACAAAATTTATTAAAATCAAGTGATTATGACATAATCACATATGCCTCAGTTGTGTTGGAGTAACATCTCGTAGATCCGCTCACCAATCAGAACTTCGGGTCTTCATTAGTGTGTATAGCCATCAGGCTTCTTGACGATGCTCAGCTGTACACCGTATTGTGATCAGAATATCCTGGTGTGGAGTGCGTCTGCGTGAAGGACAGAAGCGGAAGTGTACCGTTGCCAGGCAACAGGACGGTCAAAGGACGTGGTGACGACATAATGCGTTCTGCTGTGTAAACATTGTAAGTGACGGCGTCCTCGGTTGTCAAGCAACCGATCCGAATCCACCGCACACACTTGACTACAATATCAATATCATTCTCATGCAGTCTATAACATTGGCAGCATTGTTATAACGAGTAACCCAGTCAATAATGGAAAGAACCATATATAATAGTGCTCCAAAAGGTAAGTGACGGAGATATATAAAAGAAAGGGGAGGGGAAAGCAACACATAAACGTGTCTATCCTTCATCATTGTAGTAAAGGGTTACTATTGTGGATCCACACGTGGGTATGTGGATCTCTGACCACTGTCACGTGGTCAGAATGATCACACCCCCAGGATTCCAGGAATCGCTAAGTGACATCTTCATGCACCCAGGATATTCCATCAACCACTCACGTGTAATGAACCAATAGTGTTTCTTTGTAACGCCACGATATGGCAGTAAAAATAAAGGTATAAATAATTCCTCAATATCTCAACGTCATTTATCCTTAAATGGAGACTAGGAACAAATTCCCGTTAAAAAATACTTTATTAAGATGTTTAGGACAAAACTCGAAATACAACAATGTGTGTTATCTGAGTACCAAATTAGTTACTGATAGATATCATATGCAAGAGATCCCGAAGTTCTGTTGGGAGTGTTGTTTGGATCTATAAAAATACAAAAATACAAAAATTCAGTGTTAATAAGAAATAAACATAAAAACAAAAAAAACAAAATATGTCACAAATCATCGCCAATGAGAACATAGGAGAACCTCCAAATGGAGAAGAGAAATAAAGACATCACATAGCAATCCTGTCTACATTGAATTCAACGTTGAGACCATCTGGTCTCAATGAATTTAGTAAAAATATCCATTTCAATTCTCTCTTATGTAATGCCATATGCCTATCACCGCCGTACTGTAGTGGAGGGATATGATCAAGGATCATAAATTTTAGATCTCTTTCATTATGACCCTGTTCCGAGAAGTGTTTCGCTACAGGCAAATCAAGTTTCTTTTTTCGGATAGAAAAACGGTGGTTATTTAGACGCATTTTAAAGGCACAGGTGGTTTCACCCACATATAGGAGGCCGCAGGGACACCATAGTACATATATGACCCAATCAGAGTCTCAAGTAAGTTTATGTCTGATATCGAACTGTTTTCCAGTTAACGGATGTATGAAAATGTTGCCCCTACACATTAATGAGCAATTCACACATCTGTGACAGGGGGCATTCCCAGGTTTTAAAGGCTTAAGTATGGATTGCGAACTTTTTTTACGCTCTTGTGTCCTAGTCTTAACCAATCTGTCGCAAAGATTTTGTAAACGTCTATAGGACATTAATGGATTGTTTCTCAATTCTTCAATATGGCCATAACTGACCAGTGTCTATTCATAATCCTAGAGAGATCCCCACTAACCTCACTATATGTGGAAATGAATGGGATACGTTTTTTTTCGTATTGAGGGTTTTGAAGTCTGAAACAGACTGTCTCTAGCAATATTAGAAATCTTATTCTTGTGGGATAGCAACAATGATCTAGGATATCCTCTCTGTAAAAAATTATTGGTCATAATATTTAAGGATTTGTCCAAATCCCCTTGTTTATCAGTATTACGTTTAGCCCTAATCATTTGACTATATGGTAAGGACCTAACCATATTCCTCTGGTGGCAACTCTCAAATCTCAGTAGAGTGTTTCGATCAATCTCCTTCGTGTACATCCTCGTTTTTAATGTGTTATCGTCAAGCAATACTGTTACATCTAGAAATTGGATACTGTCTGTCGAGTATGTCATTGTAAATTGGATGTCCTCATCCATAGAATTAAGAAATTGATGAAACTCATTTAATGAAAAAACTGAATCAGTCCAAATGAGGAAGATATTATCTATGTATCGCCACCACCTCAGAACATGTGAGAAGTGGTGGGATATATAGACTGACAGAGACTGATCGAAACACTCTACTGAGATTTGAGAGTTGCCACCCGAGGAATATGGTTAGGTCCTTACCATATAGTCAAATGATTAGGGCTAAACGTAATACTGATAAAACAAGGGGATTTGGACAAATCCTTAAATATTATGACCAATAATTTTTTACAGAGAGGATATCCTAGATCATTGTTGCTATCCCACAAGAATACGATTTGTAATATTGCTAGAGACAGTCTGTTTCAGACTTCAAAACCCCCAATACGAAAAAAACATTTCCCATTCATTTCCACATATAGTGAGGTTAGTGGGGATCTCTCTAGGATTATGAATAGACACTGGTCAGTTATCAGTAACAGTTATGGCCATATTGAAGAATTGAGAAACAATCCATTAATGTCCTATAGACGTTTACAATATCTTCGCGACAGATTGGTTAAGACTAGGACACAAGAGCGTAAAAAAAGTTTGCAATCCATACTTAAAGAGGCTCTGTCACCAGATTTTGCAACCCCTATCTGCTATTGCAGCAGATAGGCGCTGCAATGTAGATTACAGTAACGGTTTTATTTTTTAAAAAACGAGCATTTTTGGCCAAGTTATGACCATTTTTGTATTTATGCAAATGAGGCATGCAAAAGTCCAAGTGGGTGTGTTTAAAGTAAAAGTCCAACTGGGTGTGTATTATGTGCGTACATCGGGGCGTTTTTACTACTTTTACTATCTGGGCGTTCTGACGAGAAGTATCATCCACTTCTCTTCAGAACGCCCAGCTTCTGGCAGTGCAGACACAGCCGTGTTCTCGAGAGATCACGCTATGTCGTCACTCACAGGTCCTGCATCGTGTCGGACGAGCGAGGACACATCGGCACCAGAGGCTACAGTTGATTCTGCAGCAGCATCGGCGTTTGCAGGTAAGTCGATGTAGCTACTTACCTGCAAACGCTGATGCTGCTGCAGAATCAACTGTAGCCTCTGGTGCCGATGTGGCCGACACGATGCAGGACCTGTGAGTGACGACACAGCGTGATCTCTCGAGAACACGGCTGTGTCTGCACTGCCAGAAGCTGGGCGTTCTGAAGAGAAGTGGATGATACTTCTCGTCAGAACGCCCAGCTAGTAAAAGTAGTAAAAACGCCCCGATGTACGCACATAACACACGCCCAGTTGTACTTTTACTTTTAAACACACCCACTTGGACTTTTGCAAGCCTCATTTGCATAAATACAAAAATGGTCATAACTTGGCCAAAAATGCTCGTTTTTTAAAAATAAAAACGTTACTGTAATCTACATTGCAGCGCCGATCTGCTGCAATAGCAGATAGGGGTTGCAAAATCTGGTGACAGAGCCTCTTTAAGCCTTTAAAACCTGGGAATGTCCCCTGTCACAGATGTGTGAATTGCTCATTAATGTGTAGGGGCAACATTTTCATACATCCGTTAACTGGAAAACAGTTCGATATCAGACATATACTTACTTGCGACTCTGATTGGGTCATATATGTACTATGGTGTCCCTGCGGCCTCCTATATGTGGGTGAAACCACCTGTGCCTTTAAAATGCGTCTAAATAACCACCGTTTTTCTTTCCGAAAAAAGAAACTTGAGTTGCCTGTAGCGAAACACTTCTCGGAACAGGGTTATAATGAAAGAGATCTAAAATTTATGATCCTTGATCATATCCCTCCACTACAGTACGGCGGTGATAGGCATATGGCATTACATAAGAGAGAATTGAAATGGATATTTCTACTAAATTCATTGAGACCAGATGGTCTCAACGTTGAATTCAATGTAGACAGGATTGCTATGTGATGTCTTTATTTCTCTTCTCCATTTTGAGGTTCTCCTATGTTCTCATTGGCGATGATTTGTGACATATTTTTTTTTTTTGTTTTTATGTTTATTTCTTATTAACACTGAATTTTTGTATTTTTGTATTTTTATAGATCCAAACAACACTCCCAACAGAACTTCGGGATCTCTTGCATATGATATCTATCAGTAACTAATTTGGTACTCAGATAACACACATTGTTGTATTTCGAGTTTTGTCCTAAACATCTTAATAAAGTATTTTTTAACGGGAATTTGTTCCTAGTCTCCCTTTAAGGATAAATGACGTTGAGATATTGAGGAATTATTTATACCTTTATTTTTACTGCCATATCGTGGCGTTACAAAGAAACACTATTGGTCCGTTACACATGAGTGGTTGATGGAATATCCTGGGTGCATGAAGATGTCACTTAGCGATTCCTGGAATCCTGGGGTTGTGATCATTCTGACCACGTGACAGTGGTCAGAGATCCACATACGCACGTGTGGATCCACAATAGTAACCCTTTACTACAATGATGAAGGATAGACACGTTTATGTGTTGCTTTCCCCTCCCCTTTCCTTTATATATCTCCGACACTTACCTTTTGGAGCACTATTATATATGGTTCTTTCCATTATTGACTGGGTTACTCGTTATAACAATGCTGCCAATGTTATAGACTGCATGAGAATGATATTGATATTGTAGTCAAGTGTGTGCGGTGGATTCGGATCGGTTGCTTGACAACCGAGAACGCCGTCACTTACAATGTTTACACAGCAGAACGCATTATGTCGTCACCACGTCCCTTGAGCGTCCTGTTGCCTGGCAACGGTACACTTCCGCTTCTGTCCTTCACGCAGACGCACTCCACACCAGGATATTCTGATCACAATACGGTGTACAGCTGAGCATCGTCAAGAAGCCTGATGGCTATACACACTAATGAAGACCCGAAGTTCTGATTGGTGAGCGGATCTACGAGATGTTACTCGAACACAACTGAGGCATATGTGATTATGTCCTAATCACTTGATTTTAATAAATTTTGTATTGTATATTGTTGTTCACGATATCTAATATGCACAATTGCACCTTATGTATCAAACTGACGTTTTTATTGATACCTTATACTATTTGTTGACAATGATTTTTTGCACTATGCACTTTATTTGTATTCTAATGAGATTAGTTATGCAAATTGATCTCAACCCTATATATGTTTGCAGTATTTGATGTGTCACTATGCGTGATAAAGATCCTATTGTTGGATTGAAACGTCGCTTTTTGTTTGACTGAATAAACCACCATTTTCTTCACACTGGAGTGCTGCAAATTTTCTCTTTCTATACATGATATTTCGGCCCCGGATCAGGACGCTTTGCTGGGCACCCGTGCAACAGTCTTTTTGTGAGTGCTGCTGTTTTCTACTTTTTTATATATATATATATATATATATATATATATATATATATATATATATATATATATATATATATATATATATATATAAAACAGTGATCATAAGGGCAGACACATAGAATACATCATTGTCAGCCACCCTCCGAATGGCTGCCTACAGGGCACAATAGGCTTCATTGAACTGCACAGCAAAGAGAGAAAATAATAGGTTTGGTGTGGTGTGCTCTTAACTCCTTTCTGACCGTCTTTTGACGTCAGGCAGTGCAGGTCCCCAGTCTACAACGACGTCTTTCGGCGCCGCTGTATATGAGGCTGATGAGCGCTCATCCTCTAGGCAGGAGCTGTAACTCACAGCTCCTGATCTCAGAGCAGCCTCCTGAACACAGCTGGGGACGGAAAACATTCCAACCCCAGCTGTTTAACCCTTTGATTGCCGCAGTCCGTGACTGCGGCGATCAAAGGGAATTCCACTCTTTGATCGCATCACCAGGATTCCCTCTGCAGTCAGCCCTGGGAACCTACAAAGGACCCCAGGGCTGTCTGTTCAGTTTGCCTACTGTTCGGGCACACAGTATAATGTATTAGCATACAGGAGTATGCTAATACATTATAAGTAAAAAATAAAGTTCTAAATTAAGTTATCCCTTACTGGGATTTAAAAAAAAAGTAAAATAAATAAATAAAAAAGTCCCAAAAAAAGTAATTATTTTGCATAAAATATATTTTATTGCCCCCACATTACATAAAAACAAAAAAACCTACACATATTAGGTATCTACACGACCATAATAACCTGAGGAATTAATTTAACAGGTTATTTAGCGTGAAACGTAAACGGGATAACAAATAAACAAGACAAAACAATGCCGAGAATCGCTTTTTCCTATATTCACGCCGTAAAAAAAAAATTTTTACCCCCAAACTGCGGGGGAAAAAATACTACTTCTCTTGCACAAAACAAGGCCTCATACAGCCACGTCAATGAAAAAATAAAAAAGTTATGGCTATTGAAAGGCAGAGAGGCAAAAACAGAAAAATGTAGCTGGTCATTAAGGTCTTTTCAGGTCCGGTCATTAGGGGGTTAAAAGGTGAGTCACTGCTTGCTAGGACTGTAGTTGCGATTGTACATTTTAATTTTGTAGTTATTCTGAAGGAATATAATGTCACTAAAAGTACTTTCCTTGTGGAGATCCAACAAAAGGTAGAGAGTCTCTGGGGTAATGTCCCTGGGAAGAGTATGCAAAATAGCCCTCTTCCAAAAGGAAGAAAACTGTTTCTCTAGTGCCACCTATAGGTGAATACCCTGTAAGTCAATGTCTAACCCTTTAAAAACCCTTGACGTGATCCTGGTGATCAGCCAAACCAGAGCTATCCATCTGTAGACAGCAGTGTTTCAGAGTTGTTGCTCAACATAAGTATACCGTAGCAATATATATATAAAGAAATAAACTTGCATGTTTGAAATTGGTTATTTCCTTCAAATGTAAGGCAAGGCAGACCTAGAGAGTTTGCAATGAACACCAAGAGAACATGCATTGTGTTATGTTCGTTTCCTGGAAATTATACTATTTTCATTGTATGAGTAGATCAGACAGTTATATATGTATGGACAGAACTCCTCTATCAGGTAGTGAAACAGATATCCCCAAATAAAGAATACAAGTTCATCTGTCCCAGAAGAGATATTGTAACAGTGTTATGGGAGCAATTCTATACAAAAATTAATTTGGCAATAATGCCATTGGAAAACTATGTAGGCCTCCCACTAGAGCCAAGGGTAAGGTGTGTCATATTATCAATAGGGGTAATGTAAAAAGTTAAAGGGGTTGTCCCACCATAACAACTTATCACCTATCCACATCTCGATCATGAGAACGGAGGTCCTCTGTTTGAATGGAGAGGTGGTCACAGATGCATGCTGCCACTCGCTTCATTCTCTATAGGACCGACGGAGACAGCCAAACTCGGGACCCCCGTTCTCATGATTTCTGGGGGTCCCAGCATTGGGACCGAACAGCTATTCCTCCCGACTCCCCTGGCTCATGCCGTGCATTCATGTGTTTTCAATGGGGAAAGGGAAACAAGCTGCTTCCTGACTCCTGACTGGCAGCAGCTTATTTCCCCAGGAGTGAAGGTTTGGGTATGTTGAAACCCAAGCAAGGCACCCCAATTCACTTTAGATAGGGACCATTATGTCAACCGGTCCCACCAAAATCTGTGGGTTCGGTCAACTTTACGTAGTGTTAAGCCGCACTAGGTAAAATGGACAAAGTCTATTAAAGATATGACTAATTCACTATGGATGATGCAGCCCGGCTTAGGCAGCAACTAGCTGCAGTTGTCAGCCACGTGGCATCAGGTAACACTTCATCAAGTGGCAATGATAGCAAAAAGTGGCAGGGGACCCCAGTGACTGGCAGCAAGGAACAGCACAAATTAAACATTTTTAGCCAGTTTAAATAGATTTTATAGGCTTGGAAAACTCTTTTAAAGTATTGCAGCACAAGTCAATGGGGGTAGGGTGGTTGCAGCTGTGTAATAAATGAAAAATGTAGACTGTCACAGTATCCTTATACAGTGAAGGAAATAAGTATTTGATCCCTTGCTGATTTTGTAAGTTTGCCCACTGTCAAAGACATGAACAGTCTAGAATTTTTAGGCTAGGTTAATTTTACCAGTGAGAGATAGATTATATAAAAAAAATTAAAAAAAATAACATTGTCAAAATTATACAGTGAAGGAAATAAGTATTTGATCCCTTGCTGATTTTGTAAGTTTGCCCACTGTCAAAGTCATGAACAGTCTAGAATTTTTAGGCTAGGTTAATTTTACCAGTGAGAGATAGATTATATAAAAAAAAAAAAACAGAAAATCACATTGTCAAAATTATATATATTTATTTGCATTGTACACAGAGAAATAAGTATTTGATCCCTTTGGCAAACAAGACTTAATACTTGGTGGCAAAACCCTTGTTGACACGCACAGCAGTCAGACATTTTTAGTAGTTGATGATGAGGTTTGCACACATGTTAGATGGAATTTTGGCCCACTCCTCTTTGCAGATCATCTGTAAATCATTAAGATTTCGAGGCTGTCGCTTGGCATCTTCAGCTCCCTCCATAAGTTTTCGATGGGATTAAGGTCTGGAGACTGGCTAGGCCGCTCCATGACCTTAATGTGCTTCTTTTTGAGCCACTCCTTTGTTGCCTTGGCTGTATGTTTCGGGTAATTGTCGTGCTGGAAGACCCAGCCACGAGCCATTTTTAATGTCCTGGTGGAGGGAAGGAGGTTGTCACTCAGGATTTGACGGTACATGGCTCCATCCATTCTCCCATTGATGAGGTGAAGTAGTCCTGTGCCCTTAGCAGAGAAACACCCCAAAAACATAATGTTTCCAACTCCATGCTTGACAGTGGGGACGGTGTTCTTTGGGTCATAGGCAGCATTTCTCTTCCTCCAAAAACGGCGAGTTGAGTTAATGCCAAAGAGCTCAATTTTAGTGTCATCTGATCACAGCACCTTCTCCCAATCACTCTCAGAATCATCCAGATGTTCATTTGCAAACTTCAGACGGGCCTGTACATGTGCCTTCTTGAGCAGGGGGACCTTGCGGGCACTGCAGGATTTTAATCCATTACGGCGTAATGTGTTACCAATGGTTTTCTTGGTGACTGTGGTCCCAGCTGCCTTGAGATCATTAACAAGTTCCCCCCGTGTAGTTTTCGGCTGAGCTCTCACCTTCCTCAGGATCAAGGATACCCCACGAGGTGAGATTTTGCATGGAACCCCAGATCGATGTCAATTGACAGTCATTTTGTATGTCTTCCATTTTCTTACTATTGCACCAACAGTTGTCTCCTTCTCACCCAGCGTCTTACGTATGGTTTTGTAGCCCATTCCAGCCTTGTGCAGGTCTATGATCTTGTCCCTGACATCCTTAGAAAGCTCTTTGGTCTTGCCCATGTTGTAGAGGTTAGAGTCAGACTGATTAATGGAGTCTGTGGACAGGAGGCTTTTATACAGGTGACCATGTAAGACAGCTGTCTTTAATGCAGGCACCAAGTTGATTTGGAGCGTGTAACTGGTCTGGAGGAGGCTGAACTCTTAATGGTTGGTAGGGGATCAAATACTTGTTTCTCTGTGCACAATGCAAATAAATATATATAATTTTGACAATGTGATTTTTTTTTAATTTTTTTATATAATCTATCTCTCACTGGTAAAATTAACCTAGCCTAAAAATTCTAGACTGTTCATGACTTTGACAGTGGGCAAACTTACAAAATCAGCAAGGGATCAAATACTTATTTCCTCCACTGTATAAGTATCCCTTTTATGCAACATATGAACTTTACCTTGTGTTGTTGGTGTGCCCCACTGGTTTGTGGTCTTATGATAAGACTAAGAAAAGCATAAAATGTATCACCAGTCCAAACAGTAAAATTATAATGCCGCTTAAGCTCAGATCACATTACATTCAGCCAGAGGCGTAGCTAGGGGTTTAGCACAGGGGGGGTGAAATACATGTGAGTGGGCCCCAACCCAGTGGGCCCCCCAATGCATGTTTACAACTGCAGAGCCGCATCCGGCGGGGTCAGATTTACGTAATCAGCGTAGTTTGCTTTGTTTCTGAAAACTTCCACAGAGGTGAATGGGTGTTAAAGAGCTGCACTATTTCCGTTACTGCTATACTGTTTACGTAACTTTCATTCACAGTGTGCCTCCCCACACAGTATAATACCTCTTTAGCTGCCCCCACACAGCTGCCCCAACATAGGATAATGACCCTATAGCTGCCCCCACACAGTATAATGCTTCTTTAGCTGCCCCCACACAGTATAATGCTGTCATAGCTGCCCTACACAGTATAATGCCCCTATAATGACTCCCCACACAGTATAATGCCCCTATAGTACCTCCCACATAGTATTATGCCCCTATAGTGCCCACACAGTATAATGCCCCCATAGTGCCCCCACACAGTATAATGCCCCATAGCTGCCCCACACACAGTATGCTGCTCTTACAGTGCCTCCCCATACAGTATAATGCCCCTATAGCTGCCGCACACACAGTATAATAGCCATATAGTGCCCCCACACACAGTATAATGCCCATATAGCCAAGCCACACACAGTATTCTGCCTCATAAAGTGCCCACACAGTATAATACCCCCATAAGTGCCCCAATACAGTGTAATGCCCCTACAGTGGCCCCCCACACTGCATAATGCCTCTATAGCTGCCCCTATAGAGTATAATGCCACCAAAGCTGCTCCCACACAGTATAATGACCCATAGCTGCCCCCACACAGTATAATGCCCCATAGCTGCCCCTATACAGTATGATGCCCCATAGCTGCTCCCATATAGTATAATGCCCCCATAGCAGCCCCCCACAGTGTAATGCCCCCCATATCCAGTATATTGCCCTCAAAGTTGCCCCCAGACATTATAATACCCCCACAGTGCCTAATAAAAAAATAATTACTCACCCATCCCCGTTCCCACGACGAGTGAAGAAGATCCCTCTGCTCCTCCAGTATGTGCTCTAAGGCTCAGCACATACAGGCTCGATTACGTCACTGCATCACGCTTGTCTGTGCCCAGCTTCTCACGGCTGGCATTACACAGTGAATGCTGACGCAGGGAGCTTACAGCTCCCTGCTCCATCATTGGGTTCAACTGTATCTGCTATCTGAGGATGCATATACAGTTGAGACAGGGACACACCACCGCGGCCTAGCCCCCCTGTGACCATCTCAGTGGGCACGGGGCCACCACCACGCCTACTAGCTACGCCTCTGCATTCAGCATATACGTCTGGAGCACTCCCTGACATACAGTTAGGTCCAGAATTATTTGGACAGTGTCACAATCTTCATGATTTGGGCTCTGCATGCCACCACATTGGATTTGAAATGAAACAACCGAGATGCAATTGAAGTGTAGACTTTCAGGTTTAATTCAAGGTGTTGAACAAAAATATCCTGTGAAACGTTTAGAAATTGCAACCATTTTTCTACACAGCCCCCTCATTTCAGGGGCTCAAAAGTAATTGGACAAATTAACATTACCATAAAAAAAGTGTTTTTTTTAATACTTTGTAGAGAATCCTTTGCGAGCAATGACTGCCTGAAGTCTGGAACCAAAGGCTGGGTTTCCTCCTTTGTGATGCTTTGACCGGCCTTTACTGTAAGCGGTCTTCAGTTGTTGCTTATTTGTGGGTCTTTCTGCCTTAAGTTTTGTCTTAAGCAAGTGTAATGCATGCTCGATCGGGTTGAGATATGGTGATTGACTTGGCCATTGCAGAATATTCCAGTTCTCTGCCTTAAAAAACTTCTGGGTTGCTTTCGCAGTATGTTTTGGTTCATTGTTCATCTGTACTGTGAAGCGACGTCCAATCAACCTTGCTGCATTTGGTTGAATCTGAGCAGAAAGTATATCCCTGAACACTTCAGAATTCATCCGGCTAATTCTGTCTTCAGTCACATCATCAATAAACACTAGTGACCCAGTGCCTTTGGCAGCCATGCATGCCCATGCCATCACACTGCCTCCACCATGTTTTACAGAGGATGTGGTGTGCTCTGGATCATGAGCCGTTCCAAGCCTTCTCCATACTTTCTTCCTCCCATCATTCTGGTACAGGTTGATCTTAGATTCATCTGTCCAAAGAATGCTGTTCCAGAACTGTGCTGGCTACTTTAGATATTGTTTGGCAAAGTATAATCTGGCCTTTCTATTTTTGAGGCTGATTAATGGTTTGCACCTTGTGGTGAACCATCTGTATTTGCTCTCATGATGTCTTCTCTTTATGGTAGACTTAGATACTGATACACCTACTTCCAGGAGAGTGTTCTTCACTTGGGTAGATGTTGTGAAGGGGTTTTTCTTCACCATGGAGAGGATTCTGCGATCATCCACCACTGTTGTCTTCCATGGACGTCCAGGCCTTTTTAAGTTCAGGAGATCAACAGTGCTCTCTTTTTTTTCAAGAATGTACTAAACTGTTGATTTGGCCACTCCTAACATTTGTGCTCTCTCTGATGGATTTCTTCATGTTTTTCAGCCTAACGACCTTTTACCTGCTTAATTGATGATGGATTAACGAGGGAATAGCACATGCAGCCCATTATATAGCTTTTGAGATAATTGTCCAATTACCTTTGGTCCCTTGAAAAAGAAGCAGCTATATATTAAAGAGCTGTAATTCCTAAACCCTTCCTCAAATTAGGATGTGAATACCCTCAAATGAAAGCTGAGAGTCTGCACTTTAAGCCCATATTGATTATATAACTGTATATTCAATATGTTTTGGTAAACAGCTAAAATGCCAAAACTTGCGTCACTGTCCAAATAATTCTGCACCTAACTGTATTTGCCAATGTGCCCAAAGACTACAGTTAGCCAAACGTATGCCGAGGTGACACCCTGGCACAGTGTTACTTTCGCATACGTTTTGCTGGTATATGGTTTGTTTTTTTAAACTGTTTTAAAAATTAATATGACTAGGCTATGCACACCGAAAATAAGCCCTGAACATGGTGTGAACAGAGCCTAAGCATTATGTGGCCAACTACCAGTCTTTCCATTTATATGTTCTTTTTATTGACATTTTATACCAATACAATATACAAAAGGGTGCAGCATGAACTGCATTTAGACTGAATACTTTTGTTTATAAATCCAGAAAAGGGAGCTATCAAATTGGACATTGTTAGTAACCTCATAAATAACGAAACGTTCCCAAAGAAAAGCAGGGCTTTCAACAAAAATACAACGGGTTGACAATTAGGCTGGGATTTGAGGGCCGACCAGGTTGGAAGGGAGCAGCAATTTATGAACAGACAGGGGGGGGTAATTTGATTGTGATAACTTTTGGTTATTTAGGTAAAATAGTCTATAATCTTTAGATAGTTGCCAGGCCCTTAGGAAAGAAAAACTGGGTTTGGATGTAATTGTGTGTAGTTCTTTCAAGAAATAAACTGTTCCACTTTGTGTATCCATTGGGGAATTTGAGGAGTCGTATCGCAACACCATGACCATGTTTAATATCAGGACCTTCATTCTGCTTACCAATGTACAGTTCTACCATGTAGAATGTAGAGGCCACCAGTATAAGATAAAGATACACACAGTTCAGTTGATTATCTCATTACAACTGTCAAGAGGTCAAAATTATATTAGTCAGTAAGTGAACAGTCAGTTATTGAAGTTGATATGTTGAAAGCAGGAAAAATGGGCTAGCGTAAGGACTTTGAAAAAGGCCAAATTGTGATGGCTGGACGACTTTTTTAGAGTGCCCATGCTGACCCCTGTCTACTGGCGAAAGCACACACAGTGGGAATGTCAGCATCAGAACTGGAATGTGAGCAATGGAAGGTGCTGGTTTGATGAACCACGTTTTCTTTTACATCATGTGGACAGCCAGGTGCGTGTTTGTCACTTACATGGGGAAGAGATGGCACAATTATGCACTATGGGAAGAAGGCAATTGGACAGAGGCAGTGTGATTCTTTGGGCAATGTTCTGCTGGAAAAACTTGGGTTCTGGCATTATTGTGGATGTTACTTTGACACACACCATCTACCTAAACATTGTTGCAGACCAAGTACACCCCTTCAAGGCAATGGTATTTCCTAATGGTAGTGGCCTCTTTCAGCGGGATAATGCGTCCTGCCACTGTAATGTCTGGGTAGGGAGACAGACAGGTGAGCCCTAATCTACCCGCCACTCAGTCCCTGCCTACTTGCACGGACCGTCCTAGGCGACGGCGTACAACTGGGCGACGGTCCATACGCTCAATATGTGCACGACAGACAAACAGACAAGGGTACACAGAAGCTAAGGGAAATGGGGCAGATGCCCACGGCAACACTGTGAGCAACAGGAGTAGTGAACGAGCCGAGTCACACCAGGAGTGTACGAGGTACCAAACGCAGAGCAGGAGCGTAGTCAGTAAAGCCAGGGTCAAAATGAAGCAAGGTCAATAATAATAGCAGGAGCAGCAAAGCCAGGAAACAGGAAAGAATCACAGGCAAAGACAAGCAGGAAATGAAGGTATAAATAGACAGAGGGCGGGAGCTAGAACCGTCTGGCCAGGCTGTGATAGGTTCTCCCACTCCTGAGCCTACCAGCCTGAGTGGTAGCAGATCGAGTCACTCTATCAGACCTAGAAGCAGGTGCAGACTGATTAACCACGGGCGTCGACACAGAAGCTGTGTCTGGCAGATCCTTTACAGCCACACAGCAAAAATTGTTCACGAATGGTTAGAGGAACATGACAAAGAGTTCAAGGTGTTGAGTTGTCTTCCAAATTCCCCAGATCTGAATTTAATCAAGCATCTGCGTAATGTGCTGGAAAAACTTAAAGGATCTGATGATCCTTGGTCTTGGTGCCAGACAACAGAGGACATCTTAAGAGGTCTTGTGGAGTTTATGCCTTAAAGGGGTTGTCCCAAGATTAAATGTTATCCGCTAACCATAGGATAGGTGATAACATGCTGATCTGGCCGCTGGGACCTCCACTGATCACGAGAACAGGGGTCCTGTTCCTCCAAATGAATGGAGTGGCAGGTCGCACATGTGCACTGAGGCTCCATTTACTGTCTATGGGACTGTCTTCAGCAGTGCCATAGAGAATGAATGGGGTAGAAGGGCGTATGCGCTACCTGCTGCTCCATTCATTCGGAGGAATAGGACCCCTGCATGTTAACACCTATCCTATGGTTAGGGCATAAGATTTAATCTTGGGACAACTGCTTTAAGGGGTCAGGGCTGTTTTAGCTACACGAGGGGGACCTAAACATTATTAGTCAGATGGTTTTAATGTTATGGCTGAACAGTGTATATATAATATATATACAATATATAAAAAAGGATCCACAATTAGGAAGTTTATCAGTACTTTTGAACATATAGATATCCATATGTATGAAACCTGTGTAACTATCTTTTTTTCACATCTGTCTACCTATGTACACTACTGTTCAAAAGTTTAGGGTCACTTAGAAATGTTCTTATTTTTGCAAGAAAAGCACAGTTTTTTTCAATGAAGATAACATTAAATTAATCAGAAATACACTCTATACATTGTTAATGTGCTAACTATTCTAGCTGCAAACGTCTGGTGTTTAATGCAATATCTACATAGGTGTATAGAGGCCCATTTCCAGCAACCATCACTCCAGTGTTCTAATGGTACATTGTGTTTGCTAACTGTGTTAGAAGGCTAATGGATGATCAGAAAACACTTGAAAACAGTTGTGCAATTATGTTAGCACCGCTGTAAACTGTTTTGCTGTTTAGAGTAGCTATAAAACTGACCTTCCTTTGAGCTAGTTGAGAATCTGGAGCATTACATTTGTGGGTTCGATTAAACTCTCAAAATGGCTAGAAAAAGAGAGCTTTCATGTGAAACTCGACAGTCTATTCTCGTTCTTAGAAATGAAGGCTATTCCATGCGAGAAATTGCCAAGAAACTGAAGGTTTCCTACAACGGTGTGTACTACTCCCTTCAGAGGACAGCACAAACAGGCTCTAACCAGAGTAGAAAGAGAAGTGGGAGGCCCCGCTGCACAACTGAGCAACAAGACAAGTACATTAGAGTCTCTAGTTTGAGAAATAGACGCCTCACAGGTCCTCAACTGGCAGCTTCATTAAATAGTACCCGCAAAACGCAAGTGTCAACGTCTACAGTGAAGAGGCGACTCCGGGATGCTGGCCTTCAGGGCAGAGGGGCAAGGAAAAAGCCATATCTGAGACTGGCTAATAAAAGGAAAAGATTAATATGGGCAAAAGCACACAGACATTGGACAGAGGAAGATTGGAAAAAAGTGTTATGGACAGACGAATCGAAGTTTGAGTTGTTTGGATCACACAGAAGAACATTTGTGAGATGCAGAACAACTGAAAAGATGCTGGAAGCAGTGGCGTAACTACCGCCGTAGCAGCAGTAGCGGCTGCTACGGGGCCCGCGGCATGAGGGGGCCCGTGTCGCCCGCCGGCACGGGCCCCCACCATGGCCCGAGGCTCCGCTAGCAGCCGCTATGGCTGCTACAGCGGGACGCCACTGAACACTACGGCAGAGCAGGGAGGTATCTCCCCGCTCTGCCATTAACTGGTTCCCGACCGCTGGCTGTGTTTTTACGGCCAGCGGTCAGGGTCCTTAAAACCCGAGCCATAGACTTTCTACGGCTCGGGTTTTTGAACTTGCTGCCCGCGCGATCGGGCAGCTGAATGTCGGGTCTCCGGCTGTCAGTGACTGCCGGGGACCCTGAGGAGAGGATAGAAGCAGCTTTCGCTGCTTCTGTCTTCTCTGATCACTTGTACACAGCGCTGAATGCGCGTTGTGTACAGGAATAGAGACAGCAGCAGCGGCGCTGTCTCTATTCCTCCCGGTGATCATGTGACTGGTCACATGATCGCCGGGTGCCGTTAGTGGCAGACTGCTGCTGGGTCTTACTAGACCCAGCACAGCCCTATTAGTGACAATAGTCACTATGAGAGGGCTGATTTCCCCTGTAACTGGGGCTGCTGTGCAGCTCCAGCTCCAGTTACATTGGAAAAACATGGTGTAAAAGAAAGAAAAAATATATATAAACAGACCATAGTAATAAAAAAATAATAAAGTAAAGTGCAAAAAAAATTTAAATAATAAATACACATAAAATACCCACCCCAAAAAAAAACGTCCGTCCCCCCCCCCCCGCCAATCATTGTTGTAACGCTAGCGCTGACCCAATTACTGTAATATAGACATGTAATATATAAAAATTTACGGTAGACAATGACGATCACAAATAAAAGGTCTATTTTAGGGTAAAACTAAGTTATTACCAAAAAAAATATTGATGAAATGTAAAAAAGCTTATTTTTTTACTATTATTTTCAAACTTTATGAATAAAAATTCTAAAATAGCAAAAAAGGTGTGTATAAAAACGATAAAATTGTGAAACCTGCATTGTCTACGGAAAAAAGGTCGCAAAAATCACGTCGTTAGCCCAACAAATAAAAAAGTTCTCCACAGGACATCCACAGGACAGGGGATACATGTGTGATCGCTGGCATTGACAGGGAGAACGGGGGACCGAAAGTCCCCTGAAGTTCTCCATCACAAACCTCGGACTTCCGGGGTCTGTGTCCGCAGCTCCGTAGAAATGAATGGAGCGCCGGTCGTGCTTGTGCGCATGCGTGACCAGCGCTCCTTTCATTTTTATTGAGCTGCGCAGACGCCGGAAGTCAGAGGTTAGTCATGGAGAACTTGGGGGGACTTTCAGTCCCCCGTTCTCCCTATCAATGCCAGCGATCACACATGTATCCCCTATCCTGTGGAGATCCTGTGGAGAGGGGATACATGTATTTTGTGGGACACATTGTAGGTCGCATTTTTTTGGGAGGGGGGACGCTGTATGGCGTTCCCTACAGGGGGGGAGCTGTATGGCGTTCCCTACAGGGGGGGGCTGTATGGCGTTCTCTACAGGGGGGGCTGTATGGCGTTCTCTACAGGGGGGGCTGTATGGCGTTCTCTACAGGGGGGCTGTATGGCGTTCTCTACAGGGGGGGCTGTATGGCGTTATCTACAGGGAGCTGTATGGCGTTCTCTACAGGGGGGGGCTGTAAAAAAGGCACTATCTACAAGGGGGGGGGTTGTGTGACACCCAGGGGAGGGGGGCCCCAGTCAAAAGTTTGCTATGGGGCCCAGTCTTTCCTAGTTACGCCCCTGGCTGGAAGAGTGCCTGACGCCATCTGTCAAGCATGGTGGAGGTAATGTGATGGTCTGGGGTTGCTTTGGAGCTGGTAAAGTGGGAGATTTGTACAAGGTAAAAGGGATTTTGAATAAGGAAGGCTATCACTCCATTTTGCAACGCCATGCCATACCCTGTGGACAGCGCTTGATTGGAGCCAATTTCATCCTACAACAGGACAATGACCCAAAGCACACCTCCAAATTATGCAAGAACTATTTAGGGAAGAAGCAGGCAGCTGGTATTCTATCTGCAATGGAGTGGCCAGCGCAGTCAACAGATCTCAACCCCATAGAGCTGTTGTGGGAGCAGCTTGACCGTATGGTAAGCAAGAAGTGGCCATCAAGCCAATCCAACTTGTGGGAGGGGCTTCTGGAAGCATGGGGTGAAATTTCTCCCGATTAGCTCAGCAAATTAACAGCTAGAATGCCAAAGGTCTGCAATGCTGTAATTGCTGCAAATGGAGCATTCTTTGACGAAAGCAAAGTTTGAAGGAGAAAATTATTATTTGAAATAAAAATCATTATTTCTAACCTTGTCAATGTCTTCTTGACTATATTTTCTAGTTATTTTGCAACTCATTTGATAAATATAAGTGTGAGTTTTCATGGAAAACACAAAATTGTCTGGGTGAGCCCAAACTTTTGAACGGTAGTGTATGTATGTATTTATCCATGGCCGGCCTTAGATATGTTCGACCAGTGCGGTCGCACAGGGTGCCAGCCGCCACACTGCAAGAGGGGCACCAGCGAGTGTGTGTATCCCGGTGCCGTTGCAACTACCAGCGGGGATACACACACTAACTGCAGGCGCCTTTCCACCCGGGCGCTTCTTCACTTAGTGACCGTCGCTACCACTGTAGCAGCCATAGCGGCTGCTAGCGGTGGCACCGGGCATGAGGGCGGTGGCACCGCTAGCAGCTGCTGCGCCTGCTATAGCGGTAGCGACGGCACTATAACAGTGCAGGGAGCTATCTCCCTGCTCTGCTGTCTACTAGCACCACTGTAGCTCCCTGACGGAGCGGATTTTCTGTGTGGCCGGGGATTCCGCTCCTGGAGCGCTGCTTGATGTTTCTGTCCATATATGGACAGTGACATCAGGGGAAACTCCTGAAGCGGAATCCCCGGTCACAGCGTTGCAGACTCTATGACCGGGGATTCCACTCCAGGAGAAGTCAATGACGTCATGGACACAGACGACAGGAGCTTGTCTTGGAGTGGAGTCGACTGTCATAGCGTCTGCAATGCTGTGACCGGGGATTCCGCTTCTGGAGTTTTCCCTGATGTCACTGTCCATATATGGATAGAGGCATCAAGCAGCGCTCCAGGAGCGGAATCCCCGGCCACATGGGGATTCTGCTCCTTCAGGGAGCTACAGTGGCGTTATCTACACTGGAAGGGGGGGTTGCTATCTACAGGGGGCTGTGGGCTGTGTGGCACTACCTACAAAAAAGAACAACTGTGCAGGAGCACACAAAATACCCGACTTTCCCGGGTATCAAAAAAAGTGTGGAAATAAACTAAGATATAACTTTTATTTAATCTAGCTAAAAGGATTAATCCTTTACTCAGACTAAATAAAAGTTATATCTTAGTTTATTTCCACACATTTATTTGATAGCTGGGAAAGCTGGGTATTTTGGGTAGCTCCTGCACAGTTGTCCTTTTTTGAATGTCTATTGCCCACCAGCTATCAGGGTCATTTTGTAGTCCTTGCACTACCTACAAGGGGGCTGTGGGCAGTGTGGCACTACCTACCAGGGGGCTGTGTGGCACTACCAACCAGGGGGCTGTGGGCTGTGGGCTGTGTGGCACTACCAACCAGGGGGCTGTGTGGCACTACCAACCAGGGGGCTGTGTGGCACTACCAACCAGGGGGCTGTGGGGCACTACCAACCAGTGGGCTGTGGGGCACTACCCTCCATGGGGCTGTGGGGCACTACCAACCAGGGGGCTGTGTGGCACTTCCTACCAGGCGGCTGTGGGCTGTGTGGCACTCCCTACCAGGGGTCTTTGCGACACTTCCTACCAGGGGGCTGTGTGGCACTCCCTACAGGGGGCTGTGCGGCACTCCCTACAGGGGGCTGTGTGGCACTCCCTGCAGGGGGTTGTGTGGCGCACTCTACAGGGTGCTGTGTGGCGCTATCTACAAGGGGGCTGTGTGGCGCTATCTACAAGGGGGCTGTGTGGCGCTACCTACAAGGGGGCTGTCTGGCGCTACCTACAAGGGGCTGTGTGGTGCTATCCACAAGGGGGCTGTGTGGCGCTACCTACAAGGGGGCTGTGTGGCGCTACCTACAAGGGGGCCATCTGGCGCTACCTACAAGGGGGCTGTGTGGCGCTACCCACAAGGGGCTGTGTGGCGCTACTTACAAGGGGCTGTGTGGGGCTACTTACAGGGGGAATCTGTGAGTTGGGGGCTGATGGTCATTTTACTGTGAGTGGTGGGCTGATGGTCATTTTACTGTGAGTGGCAGGCTGATGGTCATTTTACTGTGAGTGGGGGGCTGATGGTCTTCAAGTGGTTTCCCCCTCTGACCTCCAATTGAAATTAATAGGAGGCAGACAATACCTGCGGCGCCCGTTTGGAGCTTTTTTTCCTGTGTCTTTTGCATTCGCTTCAACAGCTTAAGAAAAACACAAAAAAGGCAGATTTTTTTTGCCTTACAAAAAATGTGTGTGAACATACCCTACGAGTGGAGTGCTTGATCTTAGCCATTTTCTGTCTTTCTCAAAACTATTTTTGGTAGGTGGGCCCTGAGGAAATTTAGTTTTTCCAGTGATGCCTCGAGTCCGAAAAGGTTGGAAAACTCTGTACTAGGCTACAGGGTCCCATCATGGAGCAGCTCAGTTTGTCGTGGGAACGGGGCCTAGGTGAGTACAATTTTTGTTTTTGTTTGGGCGCACTGTCTACAAGGGGGAGGTGCGGGGACTGTATGGCACGATCTACAAGGGGGAGGTGGGGGACTGTATGGCACTGTCTACAAGGTGGAGGTGTGGGGGGGCTGTATGGCACAATCTACAAAAAGGAGGTGGGGGTTTATGGCACTGTCTACAGGGAGGCTGTATGGCAAAATCTACAGGGGGCACTATACTGTGTGGGGGCCACTAAGCGGACATTATACTGTGTAGGGGTACTACAGATGGCATAATAATGTGGGCACAGTTAGAGGACAAAATACTGTGTCCTTGAAGGGGTTGTAATATATTATATTATTAAATATTATTATTATTATACTGTATGGGGGCACTAAAGGGGCATTATAATTTTTTTATGGCCAATTTTTTTTAATGATGGGGTGGGGCGCCAAAAGATCATTTCGCACAGGGCGCCATCTATCCTAGGGCCGGCCCTGTATTTATCTATTTATTTATGAGCACATCTGTTTGTCCATTTGTAATTTATCTCTCATATATATTTCTACCTTGCTAAATTTTAATAGAAGAGATTAACTATTTTTGTATATTTTAATATCACAGGCCTTAAACAGCTATAATGATGGCGATATCGAAGGATCAAGAAGGCTGGGACGTAATGCCTTATATGTTGCAATTGCATCTATAATCATCGGTCTACTGGTTATTGCAACATATTGTTTTGTTCATTTTTCAACGGTATGTAATTTATTTTATATTTCATCATATTAAGTCCTTGTTTAAATAGTCTAATACACCAAAAATTCACCATTTATAGAGGGAATGTAAAATGTTTGCTGAACTACCCCATTCCTGCCATTTCATTGTAAATTATAGTTTCTGCCACCACACGCACTCCCAGTAGTATCTATTGCTCTATACCTATTTTACAAAAGTTAAGTACAAGAAAACAATGAACAAGCTGCTGTTGATGGATCTGTTGTTTGTATTATGTCTAGTTAGATTTTTGAGTACATAATGGTGTAATTGTTGACACACATTTAGCGGCAATTCACTGGTATTGCAGCCTTTTCTCCCATTCACTTCAATGGGAGAAGAAGGCTGAAACACCAGTGAATCGTCGCTACATGCGTGTCGAGGATTCAGTGAGCAAGTAGAAATGAAGGGGAACCAGTGCTCGTACGAGCGCTGAACTCCCTTCAAAACAGCTGATCGGCGGGCGTCCCGGGAGCCAGACCTCGAACTATCAGCTATTGATGGCCTACCTTCAGGATAGGCCATACATTTTTACTAGCTGGAAAACCCTTTAAGTCATATACGTCTTCAAAATGTTTATTTGCGCTTACAAAATAAAGCAGTACATTGCAGTCCGCTCATCTAGCACACCCTCTGCCCTTCTCCAGGTCTTTCCCTTGGTGACCTTCTGACATTATGAGTGCCCAATATCCATAATTCACAAATGAATACATACTGTTCAGTGTTTTCATATGTATATTTCACCTTCTGTAGTCGCCCTTTTCCCAGGGCCGTGTACAGGACCAACCCTATTGTGCCTAAAGGTAAATGTAGCCCTGCATGTACAGCAAGGGTTCATATGTTGCTCATCTGATGTTAACAAGAATCAAGTATTTCTGGTTAAGGCTGGGTTTTCACGTTGCTGTCAAAATGCGTTTTTTTGCCGTGATTTTTGTAAAATTGCATCAAAATGGCGTGGTTTTTTTTGCTGAAAAAAACCCAAAACATTTTGAGCAGAAAGTGAGAACCCAGCCTAACTGACCTAGGCTGATGTGAGTATTTGCATAAGCTGTAATTAGCACTAGTAGGAGCGAATCTGCTTGTTGACTGTTGCCATGCAGCAATAATATTTTATACACTATACAAAGTAATAAGTAGATAAGATATATTACAAATGTTAGATTTTAAATTTGATTCTATTGTGTGTATATAATTTAAAGCCCAATTGAAGACAAATATAACAAGAACAAACATTTTACAGTAGCGAATGTTTAAAACAAGGGCTTTCCTTTGGTATTTGGCAACTCTCATGCCCCATGCACACCGCCGTAAAAAATCTCCGTAATTGTGGACCGTAATATGGTCCGCAATTACGGACCCTTTCAGTTCTATTGGCCGCGGACACCTTTCCATATCGCTACGGATAGGTCAGGGGCGTAACTAGGAAAGACTGGGCCCCAAAGCAAACCTTTGACTGGGGCCCCCCCTCCGCTGGGTATCACACAACCCCCCTCCCCCTTGTAGATAGTGCCTCCCTATAGATTCCACCACACAGCGCCCCCCTATAGATAGCACCATACACAGCCCCCTGTAGATAACATCTTACAGCCCCAATCCCCCCTGTATATAACGCCATACAGCCCCCCTGTAGATAACGCCATACAGACCCCCCTGAAGACAACGCCATACAGACCCCCCTGTAGATAACGCCATACAGACCCCCCTGTAGATAACGCCATACAGAGTCCCCCCTGTAGATAACGCCATACAGAGTCCCCCCTGTAGATAACGCCATACAGAGTCCCCCCTGTAGATAACGCCATACAAACCCCCCCTGTAGATAACGCCATACAGAACCCCCCTGTAGATAACACCATACAGAACCCCCCCTGTAGATAACACCATACAGAACCCCCCCCCATAGATAACGCCATACAGACCCCCTGTAGATAACGCCATATAGCCCCCCCACAAAAAAAACCGGCCTATAGTTTGTGCTACAAAAGAGATGTATCCCCTATCCACAGGATAGGGGATACATGTGTGATCGATGGCAGCGATAAGGGTCTGCGCAGTTCAATAAAAATTAAAGGTGTGCTGGTCACGCATGCGCACAAGCGCGACCAGTGCACAATTCATTTCTATGGAGCTGCAGACAGACCCCGGAAGTCCGAGGTTTGTCATGGAGAACTTCGGGGGGACTTTCGGTCCCCCGTTCTCCTTATCGCTGGGCGTCCCAGCGATCACACATGCATCCCCTATCCTGTGGATAGGGGATGCATGTCTTTTGTAGAAACAACCCCTTCAGTGACGTCACGCTGTAGCAGCCATAGCGGCTGCTAGCGGAGCCTTCCGCCATGGGGGGGCCCGTGCCGGCGGGTGGCACGGGCCCCCTCATGCTACGGCTGCTGTAGCGATAGTTACGCCACTGGGATAGGTGTCCGTGCCGTAGAACTGTGCTGGGAATTATGGAGCATGTCCTATTTTTCGTATTTTACGGGCCGTGCTGCCGAAAATGCAGGCTGCAACCCGCGGGCCGTGATTACGGGTACGGGTGTGTGCATGTGGTCTAACTTCTGTTACCACTATGGCTATTGTATACAGAACAACTTGTTAATGTGTTCTGTAAAAAAGTTATGAGTCTCAAAATAGATGTTCCACTTCTAAATACAGGCTCATTGGATTACACTGCATGTTTAAAGAGGGACAGAACCATAAATAATAATATTAGATGAACAAGCAGAAGGGCAAGTTTAGAAGAGGCTGGACGCAGCTGCAGGCTTGAGGGAAGCCGACATGACCGTCCTGGTAGGGAAAGGGTTAATGTTAAGAGGTGAGGGAAAGGTGAAGGAGCTGAAGGAGGGACGGGGAGGAGCTAGGGGGGACGGGGGGGCCGTTACTGCGCTTCCCGCTGTTTCTCGGCATTGAGCCGGAAGCAGCGGGAGGAGTAATACACAAGAAGCAAAGCTCCCCGTTGCCCGGCTTTTTAGTATGGCAGAGGCCCTGATTTTAGAGCGGCTGCGTGCCGCTGCTGTGCACCACGGTCCCGGATGGCTGGAGGAGACCGTGGCTGCATTAACGCGGATCCCGGACGCCGTTTCGCCACGTCGGGCACGGCGTTCGGGGTCTGTTGTAAGGGACAGGCTCCCCTCCCCCGGCCCCCCTACGAGCATGGCTATGGCGGCGGGGGGGGAGTCGGCAACAACCGCTCCTGCGCTGGGCAGGCAGAGAGCGGTAGCAGGGGTGACGGCGATGCAGGCTGTGTCGACCCGTCCCTCTCGGCGGTCCCGACCTCCAGAGCGCCTGAGTCCGGAGGTAGTCCCGCGGACACGGCGTCGCAGAGGGAGCCCGATCCCGGACGCTGCAGGCCAGGCAGCTGGGAGGACCGCCCCTTCCCAGGCCCTGCGTCCTGGCAGGAATCCCAGGCCGCGACGGGGTCCGGCGGTAAGCAGGGAGTCGCAGGCCGGGCTCCCTGTCACCCCTCCCCCATCAGATGTAAGATGTCGAGAGCAAGGTACGGCCGCCCCGCATGGTGATGTTCCGGCCAGGGGGCAGGCTTCGTCAGGATCGTCTAGACGGACGACTAGATCTGCAGCGACGTCGAGGCAACAGGTCCGGTCGGAAGTCTGGGTCCCGGCGGTCGGGCGGCAGGTTGCCGGCCCATCGGTCAGCGCGTCCTCATCCCCTTTCCGAAGAGGTCGTTGGGAGGGACAGTCGTCGGCGAGAGAAGAACTGGAGGAAGGTGAACTGGACGTCTATCGTCGAGGTCAGGATGGTCCGGCTGACGGGAACACAGCGCCTGTGCAGCCCGGTGAGTGTATAACTCCATTATTGTCTTATCCAGCGATTTTTATGTCGGGTGTCGGCGGGGGGGCTGCTAGCATAGCATCGGGGGCCGGTAGTGGCGCGGGCGGACGCGACGGAGCGGGTTTGGCAGATTTAGTGGGTTGCTTACGGGAGCTGGTGGGGCGCCTGGATAGGGCCGCGGCGCCGGTAGTAACGGAAGTGTCCCCTGCGGTAGTTTGGGAAGGCCCCAGGGAAGTGGGATCGTTGCAGGCGCGTCCTGTGGTGGCGGTTAGAGAGGCGGTCGCGGTGTCGGTGCAGACTGAGGCACAGAAGGACGGCGATCGAGTGCGCATGGACGATCGTGCTCGGGGGGAGGTGTATGTTTGTTTTGAGGGTCCGTTGGGGGCGCATTTAAAGCAGGAGGTGCGTGATCGGATCTGGAAAGATGAATATGTTGAAATTTTTTCTCTCTTGCCGCTGGCTAAATTCAATTTGGATAAGAGCAAGCGGGATGAGAGTAAAAAGGACGAGGAGGAACGGCGGCGGTATAGGCTTATCCCGCAGACGTTCGTTAATTGGTCGCAGGCGTTCGCCATATTGGCTAGTGTGATAGGGGAAAAGGCGCCGGAAAATTGTTCGGCGTTATTTTGTTATTTTGATGCTATTGGGGAGGCTCATAGGGCGTATGGGGGTCAGGCGTGGCTGCGATATGATGAGCAATTCCGTCAGCGGAAGGCGGTTCGGCCGGCGATTCGGTGGGACCAGAAGGATATTGCTCTCTGGTTACGGGTTACGGCTCCGGTTAGGCAGCCCTTTCCCGGGAGCGGTGGCCAGGGAGGCCAGACTAGTCAGAGTGGACCAAGCGGCGGGGGAAAGGCGGGGTTTTGCTGGCAATTCAATGACGGCCAGTGCAAGTTCGGGGCCACGTGCAAGTTCAAGCACGTGTGCTCCGAGTGTAATGGGGCATCACACGGGGCGGCAAAATGTCTGCGGAAAAAGAGGTCCGGGAACCAGCACGGGGCTGGTCAAGGGGGTGTCGCCGGTGAGGGTGGAAAGGATGGCCCCTTATCTAAATGAGTATCCGGATAGGGCGGCAGCTAAGTTGCTTTATGAAGGGTTTAGTGTTGGTTTTGTTATTCCTCCGCCTCCTTATGAGGTTCCGGTTACGCGGAGAAATTTAAAATCGGCTTACTTGCATGCGGAAGTCGTGTCGGAAAAGTTGTTAAAAGAAGTTTCGTTGGGGCGCATGTCGGGGCCATTTGTGGAGTCGCCGGTGAAAGATTTAGTTGTGTCCCCTTTGGGTATTGTCCCTAAACGCGAGCCCGGAAAGTTTCGTTTGATTCAACATTTATCGTATCCCAAAGGTTCGTCGGTAAATGACGGGATTGATCACGAGTTGTGTTCCGTAGTTTATACCTCATTCGATAAGGCGGTGGGGTTAGTGCGGGCTGCGGGTCCGGGGGCGCTGCTAGCAAAAACCGACATCGAGGCGGCGTTCAGGTTGTTGCCGGTGCATCCAGAAAGCCAACGGCTGTTGGGTTGTTTTTGGAATGGGGCCTTTTACGTGGATCGGTGCCTTCCGATGGGGTGTTCTCTTTCTTGTGCATACTTCGAGGCGTTTAGTAGCTTCGTGGAGTGGGTAACGAGGGGAGTATCCGGGGTCGATTCGTTGATCCATTACTTAGATGATTTTTTGTGCGTTGGCCCGGGGGGTTCGCCGGTTTGCGGTAACTTGCTTCATGCCCTGCAGAAGGTGGCGAGGGATTTTGGGATCCCTTTGGCGCCGGAAAAAACGGAGGGCCCGGTAGCGACGATTTGTTTCTTGGGAATCGAAATTGACTCGTTGGCAATGGAGTGTCGGCTCCCGGCGGATAAGCTGGGTGCTTTGAGGCTGGAGGTGCGACGGGCTTGTAGAAGGAAGAAAATGTCGCTGAGGGAGCTTCAGTCGCTGCTGGGGAAGTTGAATTTCGCCTGCCGGATTATGCCGATGGGGAGGGTGTTTGGTAGAAGGTTGGCGGCGGCAACGGCGGGAGTGCGGGCGCCGCATCATTTTGTGAGGCTCAAGGAGGAGCACCGAGCTGATCTTCAGGTTTGGGATGACTTCTTGGGCCAGTACAATGGTCGCTCGCTATGGATGGCCCCAGCGCAGGATACGAGTGATCTGAATATTTTCACGGATGCGGCTGGGGCGGGTGGCTTTGGAGCTTACGGGGGAGGTCCGTGGTGCGCAGGTCAATGGCCGGCTAGCTGGGTGTCCAGTGGATTGACGCGGAATCTGGCCCTGCTCGAGCTGTTTCCCATCGTGGTGGCGGCTACCATTTGGGGGGACAGGCTCAGGGATAAGAAGGTCCGTTTTTACTGCGACAACATGGGGGTGGTGCTTGCCATTAATAACATCACGGCGTCCTCTCCTCCGGTAGTTCAATTGTTGCGACATTTAGTGTTGGTGTGTTTGTCGCTGAACGCGTGGGTGGTGGCGGTGCATGTCCCGGGTGTACGGAATTGTGTTGCTGATGCTCTTTCTCGCTCGCAGTGGGACCGGTTTCGGCAATTGGCCCCGGGAGCGGAACGTCTCGGTTTGGCGTGTCCGGATCATCTATGGGATCTGGTATCGGTCCCGTAGAGCAGCTGTTACAAAGGTCTTTGGCGCGCACGACGTGGAGGGCTTATGCTGCTTGTTGGAGGCAGTGGGAGGAGTGGGTAAGAGAGTTGGGTGATGTTAATACGGATAGAGACAGGTTGGTGGCACTTTTGTATTGGTTAGGGGATGCCTGGGAGGGGGGGTTTTCAGTAGCGAAGGTGAACCGGTTTATATCCGCGGTGGCGTTTGGGCTTAAGTTGCGGGGCTTGCGGGATGTATCGAAGGAATTTCTGGTATCGCAGGCTTTGAAGGGGTTGCGCAGAGGTAGGGTGGAGGCGGATAGTAGAAGGCCGGTGTCGTTTGCTTTGCTGGGCTTGTTGGGCGGTTCATTGGCATCGGTATGTCGTTCTTCAGATGAAAGGGATTTGTTTCGGTTGGCTTTCTCGTTGGCGTTCTTCGGAGCATTTAGAATAGGTGAGTTGGTGTCGCCAAGTACTAAACAGGCAGGGGGGCTGAGATCTGGGGAGGTGAGCCTTTTTGCAGATCGGTTGGAGGTATGGTTGCGTAGATCAAAAACTGACCAATTAGGGAAGGGAAAACTGATAGTTTTGTTCGCTCTCCCGGGGTCGGTCATGTGCCCAGTAGAGTGCATGCGGGGTTTTACAAAAAACAGGGGGTCTCCAGATTTGCCTTTGTTACGTCATGTGGACGGGTCGTTCTTGTCCAGGTTTCAGTTTGGAGCTGGTTTTAAAAAATGTTTGACGGCGGTTGGGGTTGCGGCAGGCTCATATTCATCTCATTCCTTCCGGATTGGCGCAGCAACGGAAGCAGGGCGCTGGGGGTTGGATGATGAGGGGGTGAGGCGTATTGGTCGTTGGGAGTCAAAAAGGTTTAAGTCCTATGTCCGCCCCCATATGTTGTAATTTTGTTGTTTATGCTTGCAAATGTTATATGGTGGTGCCTAACTGTGTTTTCCGTTTCAGATTCGCCTCCTTGTCTGGTGTGGTTGATGGGTCATTCGTACGTGCACTGGGGGGCTTTGAGGGCGGACGTCCGCCCGGATGGTCGCCAGTTGCGCATTCCGCGACAGGATGCGGTTGTGCATTGGCTGGGGTTTAGAGGTATGTCGTGGAACAGGGTGTTGGCGGAATTCCAGACATATGTGCGGCTTGATAGGGTTCCGGAGGTTTTAGTGTTGCACGTGGGTGGGAATGACTTAGGAGTCCGCCCTTTTCGTGAGTTGGTGCGGGATATCAAACATGATTTGTTGTGTTTGTGGGTATCTTATCCCAAGTTGGTGGTAGTGTGGTCGGACATAGTCCCAAGGAAGCATTGGCGGTTAGCTAGATCGGTGGAGAGAGTCAATAAGGCTCGGATAAAAGTTAACCGGGCGGTGTCCCGTTTTGTGGCAAAGAACGGGGGCATTTGCGTGAGGCATAGGGATTTGGAGTCAGGATTGGGGAATTTCTGGAGGAGTGACGGGGTTCATCTGACCGAGGTTGGCATTGATATTTGGAGCTTGGCTATAGCAGAAGGCATAGAAAGGGCGGTGGTGGTGTGGAGGAACTCACAGGCTTAAGGTGGTCAAGGCCTGTTTCGCGGTGGCGGGGGGAGTCCTTGAGGCCAGTCAGTACAAAATGGTGGGGGGGTCGCATCGGGGGTATGCGTCCCCCAAAAAAGGTACATGGTTGAAGACTTCATCGGGTGTTATCCCTTTGAAGTGGTCTTCTGGTAGAAGGTATGTCACTTGAAGGCTTCATCGGGTGTTATCCCTTTGAAGTGGACTTCTAGTGGTCGGTATATCACTTGAGGGCTTCAACGGGTGTTATCCCCTTGAAGTGGACTTCTAGTGGTTGGAGCCATCTGCAGAGGTGAACGGTGCTTCCGAGCTGGTTTACGGCTGGAGGTAATTAGTGGTTTGCAGATGGCTAATTCGGTGTGTTCTTGAAAGGAACATCTGAAGGGGCTTCAAGGACTTCCTCTGCTCGGGTTAATGTTAACGTTTAATTGTTATTTATGATTCTGACCCATGTTGGGTCATGTGAATTATTAGGAGGAATTCTCTGGTGGATTCCTAACTAGTTATCCGAATGTTTCGGATTTAAATTGTTTTTATAAAACTGTGAAATTAATAAACGGCTGCTGTGGCCATTTCACATCCAACCTCGGTGTCATGTGTCGTTACTAAATGGGGGTGGGGGATAGTATGGTTTAAGGTTAACACACGACTCTACCTAGGCAGGTCAAGAAGAGGCTGGACGCAGCTGCAGGCTTGAGGGAAGCCGACATGACCGTCCTGGTAGGGAAAGGGTTAATGTTAAGAGGTGAGGGAAAGGTGAAGGAGCTGAAGGAGGGACGGGGAGGAGCTAGGGGGGACGGGGGGGCCGTTACTGCGCTTCCCGCTGTTTCTCGGCATTGAGCCGGAAGCAGCGGGAGGAGTAATACACAAGAAGCAAAGCTCCCACCCTCCCACCCTTGTTTTGTTACTCCTTAGGTCTTCTGTACGTCCGTATATGAGCGTTGTGTTTTATTTTGTGTGTTTATTTAACATGTTTTTCTTTTTTCCGGAGTAGGTTCTGTTGTCATGGCAGCTGGCGGGGGGAGTCCTTGAGGCCAGTCAGTACAAAATGGTGGGGGGGTCGCATCGGGGGTATGCGTCCCCCAAAAAAGGTACATGGTTGAAGACTTCATCGGGTGTTATCCCTTTGAAGTGGTCTTCTGGTAGAAGGTATGTCACTTGAAGGCTTCATCGGGTGTTATCCCTTTGAAGTGGACTTCTAGTGGTCGGTATATCACTTGAGGGCTTCAACGGGTGTTATCCCCTTGAAGTGGACTTCTAGTGGTTGGAGCCATCTGCAGAGGTGAACGGTGCTTCCGAGCTGGTTTACGGCTGGAGGTAATTAGTGGTTTGCAGATGGCTAATTCGGTGTGTTCTTGAAAGGAACATCTGAAGGGGCTTCAAGGACTTCCTCTGCTCGGGTTAATGTTAACGTTTAATTGTTATTTATGATTCTGACCCATGTTGGGTCATGTGAATTATTAGGAGGAATTCTCTGGTGGATTCCTAACTAGTTATCCGAATGTTTCGGATTTAAATTGTTTTTATAAAACTGTGAAATTAATAAACGGCTGCTGTGGCCATTTCACATCCAACCTCGGTGTCATGTGTCGTTACTAAATGGGGGTGGGGGATAGTATGGTTTAAGGTTAACACACGACTCTACCTAGGCAGGTCATGCATTTTACATTAAATGTAATGCAAAAGAACAACCTAAGAACCTTCAGCATAGAATTTCACTGTTGATTTTGTACCTGTTATTATTTTATGAGTATTATATGCAAAGGCCAGCTTGTCCAATGGAGAAATCGATTACTAAATGTCACTCTTGAACCACATCAATAAAAAGTTACTATAGTAACTAGGGACTATGTAATAAACTACATGGGCCCCTGTTACTATAGTAACTGACAGTACTTACCCTCCTCTTTCCAGAGCTCAGCAGAGGTCCAACGCTATGTGCAGCGCACAACATCCCGACCCTGGATGGAGTCAGGACCTCCGCTGCAGCCGAAGAGGAGGGTAAGTAATTACTGTCTGCTGGAGCTAATAGGTCGGGGTCTGACTCCCGGGATACCCGCCAATCAGCTGTTTTGAACGGGGTGCTGCGCTCATACGAGTGCTACTTCCCCTTCATTCCAGTCACTTTCTCACACTGTGAATCGCCGACACGGACGTGTCAGCGATTCACAGTGTGAGCAAGGAAGGGAAATGAAGGGGAAGTATCGCTCGTACGAGCGCTGTACCCCCTTCAAACCAGCTGATTGGCGGGGTTTCTGGGAGCCGGATCCCGATCCATCAGCTATTGAGCACATCTCACAATACTTTTATCACTGAATGGGGTTGTAGGGATGTACAAGATTACTCATGAGAACTGATTCAACAGAAGTCCAGACAGGTGGTATGCTAGTGACGGTCCTTTATTATAGTATTTATGTCCCAAGAGAATCATAGATGGTGAAACCGACCAATATATATATATATATATATATATATATAAACATATAACAAGCCACTGGCTCCCTGTTTCCTCTGTTTTACCAGCTGTTATTCTTTTGGGACATGCATGCTATTATAAAGGACCTTCGCTAGCATACCAAGGTCCTTTACTAGTATAAAAACACTTAAAAGGGTTCAGCACAAAAAGTTACAAAGTCTCCGCTCATTAAACAGGTTGTCTCATGAACACAATCCCTATCCATATGCCCTATTACCCCCTCCTTGAGCCATATTTACTAGAAATATAAATACAAAGTTGAACAAAAACATGGCGGTGCGGGTAGGCTTAGTCTCAGCCCACATGTCCTATGGCTCTCACTTACATCTTATTTTTAGCTAAAAACTCTGAATGTATTTCACAAGAAGAAAGAAAAAAAATATTTCCAATCAAAAGGTTTGGTAATGGTCTCCTCATTCCTTTGGAAAGAATTAATTCCAATCTGGGTCCCCATAAACTAAGTTTTATTGAAACAAAAACATCATTGATGGTACCAAGTATTTAAAAAAAAACAAAAAAAAAACACATCTGCCTTTGTGTAATATATTTGAAAAAATGGAAGTATAATTTATTAATTTCTCCATTGTTTTATTCCAGCTATGGTATGCTGTGTGCTGTGTGGCACTACCAACCAGGGGGCTGTGTGGCACTACCAACCAGGGGGGCAGTGTGGCCCTACCAACCAGGGGACTGTGGGCTGTGTGGCACTACCAACCAGGGGGCTGTGGGGCACTACCAACCAGGGGGCTGTGGGCTGTGTGGCACTCCCTACCATGGGTCTTTTCAGCACTCCCTACCATGGGGCTGTGCGGCACTCCCTACCAGGAGGCTGTGTGGCACTCCATAGCAGGGGGCTATGCGGCACTTCCTACCAGGGGGCTGTGTGGCTCTCCGTACAGGGTGCTGTGTGGCACTCCCTACCAGGGGGCTGTGTGGCACTCCATAGCAAAGGGCTGTGCGACACTCCATAGCAGGGGGCTGTGCGGCACTTCCTACCAGGGGGCTGTGTGGCACTCCCTACAGGGGGCTGTGTGGCACTCCCTACAGGGGCCAGTGTGGCACTCCCTACAGGGGGCTGTGTGGCACTCCCTACAGGGGGCAGTGTGGCACTCCCTACAGGGGGCTGTGTGGCACTCCCTACAGGGGGCTGGGTGGCACTCCCTACAGGGGGCTGTGTGGCACTTCCTACCAGGGGGCTGTGTGGCACTCTCTACAGGGGGCTGTGTGGCACTCTCTACAGTGGGCTGTGTGGCATTCTCTACAGGGGGCTGTGTGGAACTCCCTACAGGGGGCTGTGTGGCACACTCTACAGGGGGCTGTGTGGCACACTCTACAGGGGGCTGTGTGGCGCTCTTTACAGGGGGCTGTGTGGCGCTCTTTACAGGGGGCTGTGTGGCGCTATCTACAAGGGGGCTGTGTGGCGCTATCTACAAGGGGGCAGTGTGGCGCTATCTACAAGGGGGCTGTCTGGCGCTACCTACAAGGGGGCTGTGTGGTGCTACCCACAAGGGGGCTGTGTGGTGCTACCCACAAGGGGGCTGTGTGGCGCTACCTACAAGGGGCTGTGTGGCGCTACCTACAAGGGGCTGTGTGGCGCTACCTACAGGGGGAATCTGTGAGTGGTGGGCTGATGATCATTTTACTGTGAGTGGTAGGCTGATGGTCATTTTACTGTGAGTGGGGGGCTGATGGTAATTTTACTGTGAGTGGTGGGCTGATGGTCATTTTACTGTAAGTGGTGGGCTGATGGTCATTTTACTGTGAGTGGTGGGTTGATGGTCATTTTACTGTGAGTGGGGGGCTGATGGTCATTTTACTGTGAGTGGGGGGATGATGGTCATTTTACTGTGAGTGGGGGGGGCTGATGGCCTTCAAGTGGTTTCCACCTCTGACCTCCAATTAAAATTAAAAGGAGGCAGAAAATACCTGCGGCGCTCGTTTGGAGCTTTTTTTCCTGCGCCTTTTGCATTCGCTTCAACAGCTTAAGAAAAAACACAAAAAAAAAAAGGTCACACAACGCTGTCAGTTGCTGAAGGAATTTTGAGGCAGATTTTTTTTTGCCTTACAAAAAACGTGTGTGAACATACCAGACGAGTGCAGTGCTTGTTCTTAGCAGTTTTCTGTCTTTCTCGAAACTATTTTTGGTAAGGGAGCCCTGAGGAAATTGTATTTTTCCAGTGCTGCCTCGAGTCTGAAAAGGTTGGGAAACTCTGTGACTCCCGAGACACCCGCCAATCAGCTGTTTTGAACGGGGTACGAGTGCTACTTCCCCTTCATTCCAGTCACTTTCTCACACTGTGAATCGCCGACACGGACGTGTCAGCGATTCACAGTGTGAGCAAGGAAGGGAAATGAAGGGGAAGTAGCGCTCGTAAGAGCGCTGCACCCCCTTCAAAACAGTTGATTGGCGGGGTTCCTGGGAGTCGGACCCCGATCCATCAGCTATTGAGCACATCTCACAATACTTTTATCACTGAGTGGGGTTGTAGGGATGTACAAGATTACTCATGAGAACTGATTCAACAGAAGTCCAGACAGGTGGTATGCTAGTGACGGTCCTTTATTATAGTATTTATGTCCCAAAAGAATCATAGATGGTGAAACCGACCAATATATATATATATATATATATATATATAAACATATAACAAGCCACTGGCTCCCTGTTTCCTGTTTTACCAGCTGTTATTCTTTTGGGACATGCATGCTATTATAAAGGACCTTCGCTAGCATACCAAGGTCCTTTACTAGTATAAAAACACTTAAAAGGGTTCAGCACAAAAAGTTACAAAGTCTGCGCTCATTAAACAGGTTGTCTCATGAACACAATCCCTATCCATATGCCCTATTACCCCCTCTATGAGCCATAACATGGAGCTACTCTAATTTACTAGAAATATAAATACAAAGTTGAACAAAAACATGGCTGTGCGGGTAGGCTTAGTCTCAGCCCACATGTCCTATGGCTCTCACTTACATCTTATTTTTAGCCAAAAACTCTGAATGTATTTCACAAGAGGAAAGAAAAAAAATATTTCCAATCAAAAGGTTTGGTAATGATCTCCTCATTCCCTTGGAAAGAATTAATTCCAATCTGGGTCCCCATAAACTACGTTTTATTGAAACAAAAACATCATTGATGGTACCAAGTATTTAAAAAAATAAATTAAAAAAAAACACATCTGCCTTTGTGTAATATATTTGAAAACATGGAAGTATAATTTATTTCTCCATTGTTTTATTCCAGCATGCAGTTTGAAGGCCAAACAAGAGCATGATGATCATATTTTCACTAGACATCAATCAGGCTCTTCACAGTTGCAAAAGGGAAGAGGCAAGTTATCTTCAACACCAAGACAACCATGCAGGATGCAAATTATCTATCAATGTGTGTGTTTGCATATATACTGTATATGTGGTTCCAGAAACGAAAAAAAAACAACTTTTTTACATCACCCCTCCATATAATAATGTCTTTGACTCAATAAATATTTGTTTTGTTTATTGTTGAGCATTTTGGCACACCCTATAAGATTGAGAACACTCATAAGGTAAGAGCATTTAGGATTATGTTACATAACACACCTTCTTATTTCATTCATCGAAAATATGGCACTCACGTAGGCCCTGGCCAAAACTGCTAAATGTGTACTGGACGATAAAATATTTATATGAGCTGATCTTAAGGGTATGTTCACACGAGTCAAAAAATGGCTGAAAATTACGAAGCTGTTTTCAGAGGAAACAGCGTCTGATTTTCAGGCGTTTTTTAAGCTGAAATTGAAGCTTCTTTTAATTTGTAGCTTCTTTTGAGGCTTCTTTTGAGGTGCTTTTTGAGGCGTTTTTGATAGTGTTCAATGGAAAATCAGCTCCATAAAACGCCTCAAGAAGTGACATGCTACTTCTTTTTACGGAGCGTCTTTTTACGCTTCGTTTTTTAAAACAGAGGCGTAAAAAGACGCCCCGTATTAACTAAATGCTGTTTTTCCCTTTGATTTCAATGGGCAGATGTTTGTAGGCGTTCAGCTTCCGTTTTTTCAGGCGTGTTTCGAGGTGTAAACGCACCGAAATACGCCTGAAAACACTGCATGTGAACATACCCTAACAGTTTCCATATCCCTATGATGTGAATAGCATCTTAAAACAAAAACTAGAAGAGGGCTTTCAAGGGCACCCAAATATCTGTCATACTTTTGTATCCCTTACATGACAATACGGCAAACTGCATTTTATAACCAAGAGCCTGTCATCTCTGAAGACAGCAATAAAGTTTGTCACTTCTTTGCTGAATTTTTTACATACTTGCTCCCAACTGCAATTTCTGTGTGAAGTATCTAACTGGACTCAGATTGTCTATACATATATATATATATATATATATATAGATATATATACATAAATATATACTTAAAAATAATAGCAATCACAATTCTTATCATAATTTGGAGATACCACAAGGGCAATGTTCTATGTATTCATGTATTTATTTTGATATCTATTCAGTATTTATATTGTAACTGTTGGTTTGTAGATTTTCTTAAATTTGTACTTGACAGTATTAAATGTTTATTCTATAATTTGCCTGTGATCTGTAGATTATTTTGGAGCATGGAAGCTCATAATGGTTCTTATGAAGAATGTGTGTTTAGCCCTTTCCTCAAGATGGTTACTTAGTTTGAAAATATTGTAACATACAGTACTGTGCAAAAATTTTTGGCAGTTGTGGGAGAATGCTGCAAAGTAAGAATACTTTAAAAAATAGAAGTGTTAATAGTTTTTTTTATCAGTTAACAAAATACAAAGTGAATGAACAGAAGAGAAATCTAAATCAAATCAATATTTGGTGTGACCACCCTTTGCCTTCAAACAGCATCAATTCTTCTAGGCACACTTGCACACAGTTTTTGAAGGAATTCGGCAGGAAGGTTGTGCCAAACATTTTGGAGAAGTAACCACAGATCTTCTGTGGAAGTAGGCTTTCTCATATACGCCTGTCTCTTCATGTAATCCCAGAAAGACTCGATGATGTTGAGATCAGGGCTCCGTGGGCGCCATATCAACGTTTCCGGGGCTCCTTGTTCTTCTTCATGCTGAAGATAGTTCTTAATGACATTGGCTGTATGTTTGGCGTCGTTGTCCTGCTGCAGAATAAATTTGGAGCCAATCAGACCCCTCCCTGACGGTATTACATGATGGATAAGTCTCTGTCTGTATTTCTCAGCATTGAGGACACCATTAATCCTAACTAAATCCCCAACTCTATTTGCTGAAATGCAGCCCTAAACATGCAGGTAATGTCCACCATGCTTTACTGTTGCCTGCAGACATTCATTATTGTACCACCCTCCAGCTCTTCGGCGAACAAACTGGCTTCTGTTACAGCCAAATATTTAACATTTTGACTCATCAGTCCAGAGCACCTGCTGCCATTTTTCTGCACCCCAGTTCCGGTTTTCCTGTATAGTTGAGTCACTTGGTCTTGTTTCGTAGGTATGGCTTTTTAGCCGCAAATCTTCCAAGAATACCACTTCTCGCCAGACTTCTCCGAACAGTAGATGGGTGTACCTGGGTCCCATTGGTTTCTGCCAGTTCTGAGCTGACAGGCTAAAGGAAAAGGAGTAAAAAACATAAATGGAGCACATCGTTTATCATTCAAGAGAAAAGAGATAAAACTGGCAAGCATTTAGTTCTGCTGACCTGGTGTCCTTGTGCTAGGAGCACAACATCCAAGAGTGCTTCTTTACATATAGATATGTAATAAGGCTGCAGCCCGGACTCCAATCTGGGTCGACTTCCATCCAGAGTGAATATATAAACAGTGGAGCGAAAAACTGGTTTGAAGATATCCCTTGGCGCTGCCTGACAGTGTATCAGTTTCTGATAAAATACCTCCAACACTTGGTAGATAATAAATAATTGATTGGAAGATGTGCCAATGACGTGTTTTGAAGCCGAACCGGCTTCATCCTCAGGCTATACACATATCTGGGTACACATATGTGTTACTGTACATATATGGAGAACCCCAAGAAAATGAGTATTATTAAATTGTAATCCCCAAAGATATGTATAATACATGTATGTCCCTATAAGTGTATAGGATCAGAAGGGGAAAGGGCATATAAGCCCATAATAAGCATGGCAGTAAACGGTGGAAGGCCCGCTGAATGAAGCAAAAACCTAAAAATAGTAGTCTGACACACCGAAAATCAATTAATAAATATATAAATTTATTAGAACAAATATACAAAAAATGACATGAAACACATTAAAAGTTGAAGGATGATTGCCACAGTGTGGATGAACATCAGACAGTGGATGTGCGTAAATATAATGCACAGGATCTGTATAGATGTTACTAAATGGACAGTAAAAGGGCAGGACTGTAATGCATGATACGTCAGAAACAGTCTGCTCATAGAGTATTGACCAAATGTGTACAGGAAGAGTAAGCAAATGAGTATGGTACGATTTGAACAGAAGATGCAATGGTATCTACATTGTATTAGCTCTACAATAGCACTCCTTACCCATGTCACAGTCCACGCTGTCTGGCATCAACCCCGACGCGCATTTCGGCCCGGAAGCCTTCGTCTGGGGGTGACACATATGTGTTAGCCTGAGGAAGAATCCGGTTTGGATTCGAAACGCATAGTTGGCACATCTTTTGATAAATTATTTATTATCTGCCAAGTGTTGGAGATATTTTATCACAAACTGATACACCATTAGGCAGCGCCAAGGGATATCTTCGAACCTGTTTTTCTCTCCACTGTTTAGTTCTAAGGTGATGGCACTGCTGGACATCTTCCGATTTCTAAGGAAAATAAGTATGATGTGTCTTTGACCTGTTGCACTAAGTTGCCCTCGCGGAAAACTGTGTATACGGTCCCCAATGTTGCCCATTTGTTTGTGATTCGTCAAAAGTGCTTGAACAGCAGATCTTGAAACCCTAATCTGCTTTGAAATCTTTGCATGGGAGAGACCTTGCTGATGCAGTGTAGCTACCTTGTGTCTTGTTGCTGCGCTCAGTCTTGCCATAGTGGACCTGTGACATGAAACAGTCTTCCACAACCTCACCTTTGTAGCAGAGTTTGGCTGTTCCTCACCCAGTTAAAAGCCTCCTACACAGCTGTTTCTGTTACAGTTAATGATTGTGTGTCAATCTACATATAAAAATGATAATTATCACCTGTTTGTTATAATTGGTTAATAATACACCTGACTATAATCCTACAGAATCCATGACTTTGTGCAAGTGTACCTAGAAGAATTGATGCTGTTTTGAAGCCAAAGGGTGGTCACACCAAATATTTATTTAATTTAGATTTCTCTTCTGTGCATTCACTTTGTAATTTGTTAATTGATGCTTCTATTTTTAAAAGTATTCTTACTTTGCAGCATTTTTCCACAACTGACAAAACTTTTGCACAGTACTGTATATAATTCTGTTTTGTGATGAGTAAGTAAAAAACAGTGACCATAAAATGATATGACTCGTTTGTATAGCAATTTTTTTTTTTTAGAAGAGTGGATCCTGTAGACATACTGCCTTTGGCATCAGAGCTGGATCTTGGCATTGCTGAGGTTCACATCTGCAACTGCTGCTTTATTGGTTTTCTGGCACAGCTAAATAGCATCTCATCCCATAGAGACTACATTGTGCTTACATAGTTTATTTGGTAAACATGCTATATAAATTTACCATATGAGGCTCTGTTTACACCAGCGTTTAGGCTGGGTTCACACAGATTTGTTTGCAGGCAGAAAATCTTTTGAGGCAGACTTTGCTCTGCCTGCACGCCGATTTTCGCTGCATTTTTCGCGGGCAAAAAACGCAGCAAAATACGCTTTCTCTGCCTCCCATTGATGTAAATTGGAGGTCAGAGACGTAAACGCACGAAGATAGGGCATGTCCCATCTTTTACCCGTGAGCCGTTTTTCCGCTCGCGGGAAAAAAATACCTCCGCCTCCCATTCAAATCAATGGGAGGCATTTTTGGCCGTTTTTTGGCGCGTTTTCCAACACGGTTTCCACGTCAAAAATTGTGTAAAAAAACTCTGTGTGAACTGACCCCAAGGCCAACATCACGGTTCCTATTTCTAATGGATCTATTTTTTAATGGGTGGAATAATCTAGAAGAATAGATCTAAACAAAACCTGCCAGAACATAGGCTAACTAATGCAAGCATGTGGCATTAGAAAAATCTTATTGGAATCAACGGGGGCATTAACACAAATATTTCTCTATGTACAGTATATAACAGAATAACTTTTATCACAACTGCCTGTTAAACATAGCAACCAATCATAGAGCATCTTCCATTTTTCAGAGAAGTTTAGGAAATGAATGCTGAACTCTGATTGGTTGCTGTGTACTTCAATGGAGTCTGTGATGGGTTGAAAATCTAAAAGCCCTTGAGATGATCAGCTGAACGAGCCTGTGTAAACATGGCAGCGATAAGCTGACAAATCAGCAAACGCTTGTCTGATCGCATCTTTTATGAAGTCAAAACAGAGGATGTGCTGGTGACAATATGCAAGCTGTATGGGACCGAATGGTCGTATTAACCATCATTCGTCTCGACACTCATTTAAATGTACTAAACGAGCGCTGATCGGCATGTTATTATCATCGCTCTAAGCTCGTTACCGAGCAAGAAGTCTGGCCGTGTAAAAGGACCTTTAGGCAGCGGTCACGTCATTGCTTCAGCAAGGTAAACAGGTCACTGGTTTTTGCAGGTTTCCTTAACTTCTTAAACTTTTCAGTTCGGAAGTGTGTGCTTTAAGCTGTTGTAAATGTGGTCCAAGTTTCAGCACATTATAAGCATAAAAAAACTGGACTGACAACAACCTATGTTAAGTAGGAACGGGAATACACCAGCAAAAAGTTGCAGATGAAACATTTCCATTTATTTTGTTATATTGTAGGCTGCATTAATAGCATTCCATTTACATACAAGCCTGACAATTAAGTGAATTTGTCCTGATAAAAAACTGTTGACGTTCACTTTTTATATACAGTATGTGTCCCCATGTATGGGCTGTTAGGACATAGCCACAATGCCAGATCTCCATGCTCTTATCATTTGGCACTTCCAGACCAGCTTTCCAGACAGGGGGAGGACTAGTGCTGGATACACAGTTCTAAATATTTCATTTTAATTTTCAGACTCTTGTGGTAGTGAGGGCAAGGATTGTCAAGAGGACTTTTTGTCTCCCTGTTAGAGCTTCCCTTTAACATATTAGCTCCACCAGCACCAGACAGATGTGGAATAACAATTTAGGACAAAGTAATCTAAGCATTTTTTTAAGTACAGTTTATTCTCATACTAAACATTGCCAGAATGACATATACTCCCATTATCCGATCATCATTCAAAACCAATGGTGAATTTATATTTGGCTACATACTGTAGAAGGGACTCTACAGGATGGGATTTGCAAGTGGTCTCTGCCAAGTCACAATAAACTGTATAGGCATGGGGCATTAAAAGAAAGTCTCTAGTAAAGAAGAATGCAGGTCAATAGAATTTATTCTAGAAGTTAAATATTAGGAGTGAATAAATAAAAATAAATCGTTTTAGCCTAAGATGGATATCCGCAAAGGCAACCTCTACATCATTTATAGAACAATTTAAACTAGTTATTGATGATCCAGCAAATTGGGATAGATCTTGGTAGCACCCAGAATCAATTTAGGTAATACATGTTTAGTGACAAATTATTTTGTTTTATCTATTTTCTGTTTTGTACTTGTAGCAAGAGACCAGTAATATGTAACTATTTTTTCATCTGTACGTGGCCATCATTTGTAACAAAGTTTAAATAAAGTATATTGAGATGCATTATTATCATTTTAATAACCTCAGTTGTTCATGCTATACTCATGTAATTTTATTGCCACTTTGTAAAAGTACCATATTTTTTACCATTTTAGCGACAGTGACAAAGGCCGAGCGTCGGCCGAAACGTCCTACCAAGTCGCTTACTACTTCGACACTATCATTCTTGTTGCAATAAAACTTACATTTAGTTTGCATCTGGATCTCTTGTGTACCTTTGTGTGTGCTGGGGTTATATATTTCTCCATATTGTGGGCACACTGTAGGGCTTTGAAGGTAAGGAGCGCCATTTGGAGCGTGGATTTTGCTTGGTAGTAGTTTTTGTTTGAGTATTACTGGTATTTCAGTTTATAATGTGGGGGCATATGTAATCTATGCGGAGTACATCAGGGCATAATAAGAGGTTATAATAATGGGGTAAATAATACAATTATCCATAGATGTGTGGTATGCTGTGAAGCAATCCGTTAAGCACAGGCCAGTGTGGACTGTTTATTCTTTCCTATCCCTCTTTTGTAACACATTGCACCTTTTGTGGACTTTTCCTTCTTTGTAGTTTGGGAAATTTTCCTTGGAAAGTGTTTCCCTGGTATAATACAAGTGCCCTCGCTTCCAGCGGATGTGCTATGTCCCTTCCCTTCCTAGTTCCTAAATACTAGGGCCCTGAAACTGAAGGAGTGTTTCCCTCTGGCCTGCACATCGGGTGTTTTTTTATCACCGCATTACTAGTGCCATAACTTTTTTATTTTTCGGTTGATGGTGCTGTTTTTTGCGAGACGAGCTGTAGATTTTATCGGTTTCATTTTGGGACACATACAACTTTTTGATCACTTTTTATTTCCTTTTTTGGAAGAGGAAATTGCCAAAAACAAGCAATTCTGGAATAGTTTTTTGTTGGGCTTTTTTCAGCATTCACCGTGCGCTATAAATTACATGTTAACTTTATTATGTGTTTTCTGTGTCGCCATATTCTAAGACCCATAATTTTTTTTATTTTTGCATGGACAAAGCTGTGTCAGGGATTTTTTTTTGCGGGACAGGTTGACATTTTTACTGGTAATACTTTGGGGTAAATCTGACTTTATCACTTTTTATTGTGACCTAAAAACAGCTGTTTTTCTTTTTTTTTTTACAGCGTTCACTGGGCGGGATAAATTTCATAATAGTTTTAAAGTTTGGGTCGTTACGGACGCGGCGATACAATTATGTAAAGGTTTGTTGTTTTTTTTACCAATAATAAAAGACTTATGGGGAAAAAAGACAATTTGGGTTTTTTTCATTCGAAACTTTTATTTTTTTACAACATTTTTATTAACATTTTTTAAACTTTTTTTTTGTCCCACTAGGGGACTTGAAGGCCTGCACTTCTGATTGCTATTCTAATACACAGCACTATATATGTAGTGTACAGTGTATTAGAGCTGTCAGTTATACACAGACAGCAAGCCTATGAAAACTGCACCTATGAGGAATTCTGAGCCTGCACCATAACTGCAATGTAACTGTACTGCGTTTTGCGGGAACCCCTTCCCGACAGTGGCGTATATATACAGTGGATGTCGGCAAACGGTTAAAGAGTTTCTTACGAGGCCCATAAACTATACGGATGACTTGATAAACACAGTGAAATTTATTATGATATTGACTTACATAAAACATTTTTATCATTAGTTAACCCCTTAAGGACGCAGCCTAGTTTGGGCCTTAAGGCTCAGCGCCCATTTTTCAAATCTGACATATTTCACTTTATGTGGTAATAACGTCGGAATGCTTAAACCTACCCAAGCGATTCTGAGATTGTTTTCTCGTGACACATTGGGCTTCATGTTCGTGGTAAAATTTGGTCGATATATTCAGTGTTTATTGGTGAAAAATTACAAAATTTAGAGAAAATTTTGAAAAAATATCATTTTTCTGAATTTAAATGCATCTGCTTGTAAAACAGACGGTTATACCACCCAAAATAGTTACTAGTTCACATTTCCCATATGTCTACTTTGGAATGGCATCGTTTTTTGAACATTCTTTTATTTTTCTTGGACGTTACAAGGCTTAGAACATAAACAGCAATTTCTCATATTTTTAAGAAAATTTCAAAAGCCTTTTTTTTAAGGTACCTCTTGAGTTCTGAAGTGGCTTTGAGGGGCCTATGTATTAGAAACCCTGATAAAACACCCCATTTTAAAAACTAGACCCCTCAAAGTATTCAAAACAGCATTTAGAAAGTTTTTTAACCCTTCAGGCATTTCACAGGAATTAAAGCAAAGTGGAGGTGAAATTTGCTAATTTCATTTTTCTTGCTGAATTTCAATTTTATTCATTTTTTTTTCTGTAACACAGAAGGTTTTACCAGAGAAACACTACTAAATATGTATTGTCCAGATTCTGCAGTTTTTAGAAATGTCCCACATGTGGCTCTGGTGTGCTCGTGGAATAAAACACAAGCCCCAGAAGCAAAGAAGCACCTACTGCATTTTGAGTCCTCTTTTTTTATTAGAATATATTTTAGGCAGCATGCCAGGTTTGAAGAGGTGTTGAGGTGCCAAAACAGTAGGAATCCCCCAATAGTGACCCCATTTTGGAAACTACACCCCTCAAGGAATTCATTTATGGTTGTTGTTACCATTTTGACCGCACAGTTTTTTTCACAGCACCTATTTCAATTGGGCTGTGAAAAGAAAAAAATGTTATTTTTTCCAATAAAATGTCATTTGTGATCAAAATTTCTTATTTTCACAGGGAACAAAATACCCCATTTTGTTGCCCAATTTGTCCTTAGTGTGGCAATACCCCATTTGTGGTGATAAACTGCCGTTTGGGCTCATGGGAGGGCTCAGAAGGAAAGGAGCGCTATGTGTTTGTTGGAGTACAGATTTTGCTGGATTAGTTTTCGGGTGCCATGTCGCATTTGCAGAGCCTCAGAGGTATCAAAGCAATGGAAACCCGCCAGAAGTGACCCCATTTTGGAAACTACACCCCTCAAGGAATTATTTTATGGTTGTTGTTAGCATTTTGACCGCACAGTTTTTTCACAGCACCTATTTCAATTGGGCTGTGACATTAAAAAAAATTTAATTTTTTCCAATAAGATTTAATTTTTTATCAAAATTTCTTATTTTCACAAGAAATAAAATACTCCATTTTGTTGCCCAATTTGTCCTGAGTGCGGCAATACCCCATTTGTGGTGATAAACTGCTGTTTGGGCCCATGGGAGGGCTCAGAAGCAAAGGAGCGCTATTTGTTCTTTGGAGTCCAGATTTTGCTGGATTGGTTTTCTGGTGCCATGTCGCATTTGCAGAGCCCCAGAGGTATCAAAGCAATGGAAACCCACCAGAAGTGACCCCATTTTGGAAACTACACCCCTCAAGGAATTCATTTATGGGTGTTGTGACCATTTTGACCCCATAGTTTTTTCACAGAACTTATTTAAATTGGGCTGGGAATGAAAACAAAATTATTTTGTTTCAAATATGTCGTTTTGGCTGAAAATTTCTTATTTACACAAGTAACAAAATACCCCATTCTGTTGCGCAATTTGTTCTGAATGCCGCAATACCCCATTTGTGGTGATAAACTGCCGTTTGTGCCCATGGGAGGGCTCAGAAGGAAAGGACCACCATTTGGCCTACTGGGGATTTTCTAGTGCGGAGTCATGTATGCAGAAGCCCCTGAGGTACCAGTACAGTTGAAACCCGCAAGAAGTGACCCCGTTTTAAAAACTACACCCTTAAGGCATTCATCTAGAGGTGTAGTGAGCATTTTGACCGGAGACCTACACCCCATAAACTATAATGTGGGTTCTCCCGGGTACGGCAATACCCTACATGTGGCTGTTATCAGCTGCCTGGGCACACAGCAGGGCTCAGAGGGGAAAGACGAGGGGGGATAAGCTGTGCGGAGTGCATCAGGGTAAGTAAAATTGGGGTAAATTATAAACCAAGGGATGTATGATAAATTTTAAAACACTCTTTCATACAGAGCTCTGGTTATTCGGGACACGTGTCACATTGATATATTGTGTCATCCCTTATAGCAGACTTTGCACCTCTTTTGACTTTTTCCCTTCTTGCCAGTTTGGGGAACTTCTCCTGGAAAGTGTTGCCGCCCTGGTACGATGCGTGTGGCCCCGCTTCCAGAAGTACTGGGTGCCCCCCCCCCCTTCTTGGTCCCTAAAGATTAGGTTCTTGATAATCACCTCTTGAAATTCCAGGAAAGTTCCCGTCTGGCCTGCACATCGACGTAGCACGTACGCATTGTACAAAGCCATCTGTATGATGTGCCCGGCCAGCTTCTTATACCACACCGCATGGCGCTGTAGGGCTTCAGGATTTGATCTGACAAGTCCATCCCTCCCATGTACCTATTGTAGTCCAGAATGCAGTCTGGTTTGGGGGTGGCCTTTCCTTCATATATCCTAAACCTGTAGGTATACCCTGATGCACTCTCGCACAGCTTATACATCTTCACGCCATACCTTGCCCTCTTACTCGGCAGGTACTCACGGAATTGAACCCTCCCTTTAAAATGTACCAGGGACTCATCAATAGAAATACACTTCTTGGGGGTGAATGCTTGGGAAAACCGGGCACTGAAACGGTCTAATAGGGGTCTCCGTTTATACAAACGGTCAAAACTGGGGTCATCTCGGGGTGGGCACGGCTCATTATCAGTATAATGTAAGAAGCGAAGTATTGCCTAATTTATTTATTTTTTTAGGTTACAGTTCAGTTCTGAAGTGGCTTTGAGGGGCCCATATATTAGAAACCCCTAACACCCCATTTTAGAAACTAGACCCCTCAAAGTATTCACAACAGCATGTAGAAAGTTTATGAACCCTTTAGGTGTTTCACAGAAATTTAGAGCAAAGTAGAGGTGAAGTTTACATTTTTTTGTCAGAAAATCCTCTTTATTACATTTTTTTTACAACACAACACAAAAGGATTTATCAGAGAAACGCAACTTAATACGTATTGCCCAGATTCTGCAGTTTAGAGAAATATCCCACATGTGGCCCTAGTGCGGTAATGGACTGAAGCACCGGCCTCAGAAGCAAAGGCGCACCTAGTGGATTTTGAGGCCTCTTTTTTATTAGGCACCATGTCCGGTTTGAAGAGGTCTTGTGGTGCCAAAACATTGGAAACCCCCCAAAAGTGACCCCAATTTGGAAACTAGACCCCTTTAGGAATTCATTGCAGTTTTCTTGGGGTGCATGCGGCTTTTTGATCAGTTTTTATTCTATTTTTAGGTGGCGTGGTGACTAAAAAACAGCAATTCTACTATTGTTTTTTTAGTCTATTTTTTTTACAGCGTTCACCGTGCGCTATAAATGACATATTCACTTTATTCTGCGGGGCGATACGATTACGGCGATACCAGATGTTTCTAGGTTTTTTTTATGTCTTATGGCGTTTGCACAATAAAATACGTTTTGTAAAAAATCATTCACTTTTTGTGTTACCTTATTCTTAGAGCCAGAACGTTTTTATTTTTCAATCAATAAAGCCGTGCGAAGACTTATTTTTTGTGTAACAAACTTTTTGATCTCTTTTTTTCCATTTTTTGGGAGGTGAAGTGACCAAACAATTGTGATTGTGGTACGGTTTATTATTATTTTCTTTTACGGCGTTCATCGTGCGGAATAAATAACGAAATCATTTTGTAGTTCAGGCCGTTACGGACGCGGCGATACCAATTATGTATAGTTTATTTGTTTGTTTATATATTTTTATTAATAATAAATGACTGATAAGGTAAAAAGGGGGATTTTTACTTTTAATACTTTTAAACCTTTTATTTTCTTATTTTTACACATCTTTTTTTTACTTTTTTTTTACTGTATTACTTTGTCCCACTAGGGGACTTGAGGGCAGGAGGCCCCGATCGCTATTCTAATACACTGCACTACATGCGTAGTGCAGTGTATTAGAACTGTCAGCTACTCACTGACAGCAAGCATAGTGGGTCCTGACGTTGTCAGGACCCACTAGGCTTCCGTCTATGGCATAGCCGGACGCCATTATTTGGTGTCCGGTTGCCATAGTCACCATCGTCATTCAAATTCGGAAAACTGGACAAAAATGTTCCTCTTGTCGGGCGCTCTTGTGGAAGAGAAGATAAAATAAGAATAGACTAGTAACAATACCATTTGCGTCCTCTCCTCTCCATTGCGTTTCTCGACAATATATGAGGGTCCTTGGTGCCCTAGGATAAGCCAGAAAAAGAAATGACAGATTCATTCAAACAATAACAGAATTGCTTAAAAGTATACCAGACCACACATGAGGGAAATAAATTCACGTAAAATAGGTTCATGAAAAAAGCTGACAGTGTAATGCTGGGGGTAGGGAAACGGACAAGTGAGCCCTAATCTACCCGCCACTCTGTCCCTGCCTACTTGCAACGACCCGCCCTAGGCGATGTGGTACAACTGGGCGGCGGTCCCTACGCTCAGTAAGTGCACGAGAAAAACAGACAAGGGTACACAAAGCTAAGGGAAATGGGGCAGTTGCCCACGGCAACACCGTGAGCAACAAGAGTGGTGAACGAGCCGAGTCAAACCAGGAGTGTACGAGGTACCAAACGCAGAGCAGGAGAGTAGTCAGTAAGCCAGGGTCAGTATGGAGCAGGATCGAATAGTCAGAAGCTGTAGCTGGGCCAGGAAACCACACGAGAAGAATCACAAGCAAAGGAGGAACAGGAAAGGCAGGTATAAATAGACAGAGGGCGGGAGCTAGCTCTGTCTGGCCAGGCTGCGATAGGCTCTCCCACTCCTAAGCCTGCCATCCTGAGTGGTGGAAGATGGAGTCAGTCTCAGAGACATAGACTCAGGTGCAGACTGATTACCAATGGGCGTATACACAGAAGTTGTGCCTGGCAGATCCTTTACAGTACCCCCCCTTTTATGAGGGGCCACCGGACCCTTTCTAAGTGGACCTGGTTTATTGGGGAAACGAAGGTGGAACTTCCTGACCAATACCCCAGTGTGAACATCCAGGGCGGGTACCCAAGTCCTCTCCTCAGGTCCGTATCCTCTCCAATGGACCAGGTACTGGAGGGAGCCTTGGACCATCTTGCTGTCCACAATCTTGGCCACCTCGAATTCCACCCCCTCAGGGGTGAGAACGAGAACAGGAGGTTTCCTCGAGGGAGCCAAGGACGGGGAGCAGCGTTTAAGGAGGGAGGCATGAAACACGTCGTGTATTCGAAATGATGGGGGCAACTCCAGTCGGAAGGAGACAGGATTGAGGACTTCAATGACCTTATACGGCCCAATAAACCGGGGAGCAAACTTCTTGGACGGGACCTTAAGGCGCAAGTTCCTAGACGATAACCACACCAGATCCCCGACCATAAACAAGGGGTTAGCAGAACATCTTCTATCAGCCTGAGTTTTTTGTACGCTCTGGGACGCCTCTAGGTTCTTCTGAACCTGGGCCCAGACTGTGCACAGTTCCCGATGAACGACATCTACCTCGGGATTGTTGGAACTACCAGGTGAAATGGAGGAGAACCGTGGATTAAACCCAAAATTACAGAAAAAGGGGGAGACACCTGACGAGTTACTGACCCGGTTATTAAGGGAAAATTCGGCAAGGGGAATGAATGAGACCCAATCATATTGACAGTCAGAGATAAAACACCTTAAATATTGTTCTAGAGATTGATTAGTCCTCTCAGTTTGGCCATTAGTTTCAGGATGGAAGGCAGAGGAGAAGGACAGATCAATCTCCAACTTTTTACAGAAGGCTCTCCAAAACAATGAAACAAATTGTACCCCTCTGTCAGAAACAATATTGACAGGGACCCCATGGAGACGCAGGATGTGTTTGACAAACAAGGTAGCTAACGTCTTGGCATTGGGTAGTTTCTTGAGGGGCACAAAGTGGCACATCTTACTGAAGAGGTCTACTACAACCCACACCACCGACTTGCCTTGAGATGGAGGCAAATCGGTGATAAAATCAATGGAGATATGGGTCCAAGGTCTCTGGGGAATGGGCAAAGAAAGTAGTAAGCCCGCTGGTCGGGACCTGGGAGTCTTGGACCTAGCACAAACCTCACAAGCGGCGACGCAGGCCTTAACGTCTTAAGGCAACCCAGGCCACCAAAAGTTTCTGCCAATGAGGTGTTTGGTACCCAGGACGCCTGGATGTCCAGATAGTGCGGAGTCATGATTTTCCCTAAGTACCCTTAGCCGGAATTGCAGGGGAACAAACAGCTTGTCCTCAGGAAGGTTCCCGGGAGCTGAACCTTGATCAGCCGCAATTTCAGAGACTAAATCAGAATCAATAGAAGAAATGATTATACCTGGAGGCAAAATACAAGCAGGATCTTTCTCCGAAGGAGGGCTAGCCATGAAGCTACGCGACAGTGCATCGGCCTTAATATTTTTAGACCCAGCCCTATAGGTAACCAAAAAGTTGAATCTGGTAAAAAATAGCACCCATCGAGCTTGTCTCGGGTTTAGCCTCCGGGCAGATTCTAGGAAAACCAGATTCTTGTGGTCGGTGAGGACCGTTACCTGGTGCCTAGCCCCCTACAGGAAGTGGCGCCACTCTTCAAATGCCCATTTAATGGCTAAGAGTTCGCGGTTGCCAATATCATAGTTACTCTCAGTGGGCGAAAACTTCCTGGAGAAGTAGGCACAGGGACGGAGATGGGTGAGGGACCTGGTACCCTGGGAAAAGACAGCCCCCACTCCCACCTCGGATGCGTCAACTTCCACGATAAATGGCTCCAGCACCGGGGCCGAGATAAAGCACTTCTTAAGGATCTCAAAAGCCTGGACAGCCTCAGGAGGCCAGTGGAGGAGATCAGCACCTTTGCGAGTGAGGTCCGTAAGAGGCTTAGCGATGACCGAGAAGTTAGCAATAAATCTGCTGTAATAATTAGCGAACCCCAAGAAACACTGTAACGCCTTCAGGGAGGCAGGTTGGACCTATTCCGCCACAGCCTGGACCTTGGCGGGGTCCATGCGGAATTCATGAGGAGTGAGGATTTGACCCAAAAATGGTATCTCCTGTACCCCAAACACACATTTTTCGGTTTTCGCAAACAGTTTGTTTTCCCGAAGGACCTGGAGCACCTTCCTGACATGCTCAATGTGGGAGGACAAGTTCTTGGAAAACACCAGTATGTCATCAAGGTACACTACAAGAAATACCCCCAGGTAATCTCTTAAAATCTCATTTATGAAATTCTGGAAGACCGCAGGAGCATTACACAACCCAAAGGGCATGACGAGGTATTCGAAATGACCTTCGGGCGTGTTAAACGCAGTCTTCCACTCATCCCCCTCTTTGATGCGGATAAGGTTATACGCCCCCCGTAGATCAAACTTAGAGAACCATTGGGCCCCCTGAACCTGATTAAAGAGATCAGGAATCAAAGGAAGGGGATACTGGTTCCTTACAGTGACCTTATTCAAGTTACGGTAGTCAATGCATGGCCTAAGACGACCATCCTCCTTCCCTACGAAGAAGAAGCCAGCACCTACCTGAGAAGTAGAGGGGCGAATGTAACCCTTGGCCAGGCATTCCTGGATATACTCTCTCATGGCTTCACGTTCGGGACAAGAAAGATTAAATATCCTACCCTTAGGGAGCTTAGCTCCTGGTACCAATTCGATAGCGCAATCGTATTCTCTATGAGGAGGTAACACTTCGGAGGCCTCCTTAGAGAAAACATCAGCGAAGTCCTGAACAAACTCAGGTAGCGTGTTCACCTCCTCAGGGGGAGAAATAGAATTAACAGAAAAACATGACGTCAAGCATTCATTACCCCATTTGGTAAGCTCCCCAGTATTCCAGTCAAACGTGGGATTATGCAACTGCAACCAGGGAAGGCCTAAAACCAAATCGGACGATAATCCCTGCATCAACAGTACAGAGCACTGCTCCAAATGCATGGAGCCAACAAGGAGTTCAAAAACAGGGGTATGCTGTGTAAAATAACCATTAGCAAGAGGAGTGGAGTCGATACCCACTACCGGGACAGGTTTAGGCAAATCAATCAAAGGCATAGCTATAGACATAGCAAATTCCACAGACATGATATTAGCAGAAGACCCTGAATCCACGAAGGCACTGCCGGTAGCAGACCTACCACCAAAAGAGACCTGAAAGGGAAGCAATATTTTATTACGTTTCATATTTACGGGAAATACCTGTGCGCCCAAGTGACCTCCCCGATGATCACTTAGGCGCGGAAGTTTTCCGGCTGCTTATTCTTACGCCTAGGACAGGTGTTGACTTGATGCTTGTCATCCCCACAATAGAAGCAGAGACCATTCTTCCTGCGGAACTCTCTATGTTGTCGGGGGGACACGGAGGCCCCGAGTTGCATAGGTACCTCCGAGTCTTCCGTGGAAGAGCGAAGCAACGGGACCTCGGGAGGCATCATGGGGGAGTCAGAGGGGAAAGCACAAAAACGTTCAAGTTGTCGTTCCCTGAGACGTCGGTCAAGGCGTACCGCTAAAGCCATAACCTGGTCTAGGGAGTCAGAAGAGGGATAGCTAACTAGCAGGTCTTTCAGGGCGTTCGACAGACCCAACCTAAACTGGCACCTTAAGGCAGGATCATTCCACCGAGAATCTACGCACCACTTCCTAAAGTCAGAACAATACTCCTCAACAGGTCTCTTACCCTGACGTAAGGTCACCAGCTGACTCTCGGCAAAGGCAGTCCTGTCAGTCTCGTCATAAATGAGTCCGAGGGCAGCAAAGAAACGATCAACGGAGGAAAGTTCCGGGGCGTCAGGAGCCAAGGAGAAGGCCCACTCTTGGGGCCCTTCCTGGAGCCGGGACATAATTATACCCACCCGCTGGCTCTCAGAACCTGAGGAGTGAGGCTTTAAGCGAAAGTAGAGCCTGCAACTCTCCCGAAAAGAGAGAAAAGTCCTCCGGTCCCCTGAGAACCGGTCAGGCAACTTGAGGTTGGGTTCAAGAGGTGAGGTGAGGGGCACTACCATGGTAGCGTCAGGCTGGTTGACCCTCTGAGCCAGGGCCTGGACCTGTAGGGAGAGACCCTGCATTTGCTGGGCCAGGGTCTCAAGGGGGTCCATAGTAGTGTCAGGGACCAGGGTAGACTAGGTATATGGGCTTGTGATTATGTAATGCTGGGGGTAGGGAAACGGACAAGTGAGCCCTAATCTACCCGCCACTCTGTCCCTGCCTACTTGCAACGACCCGCCCTAGGCGACGGGGTACAACTGGGCGGCGGTCCCTACGCTCAGTAAGTGCACGAGACAAACAGACAAGGGTACACAAAGCTAAGGGAAATGGGGAAGTTGCCCACGGCAACACCGTGAGCAACAAGAGTGGTGAACGAGCCGAGTCAAACCAGGAGTGTACGAGGTACCAAACGCAGAGCAGGAGAGTAGTCAGTAAGCCAGGGTCAGTATGGAGCAGGATCGAATAGTCAGAAGCTGTAGCTGGGCCAGGAAACCACACGAGAAGAATCACAAGCAAAGGAGGAACAGGAAAGGCAGGTATAAATAGACAGAGGGCGGGAGCTAGCTCCGTCTGGCCAGGCTGCGATAGGCTCTCCCACTCCTAAGCCTGCCATCCTGAGTGGTGGAAGATGGAGTCAGTCTCAGAGACATAGACTCAGGTGCAGATTACCAATGGGCGTATACACAGAAGTTGTGCCTGGCAGATCCTTTACAGACAGAAGCATCAGCATATTGCGCTCTCAAGAATCCATAAATATACGTTAAAACAAACCGACATATATATTTTATATATATATTGCTGGTAAGAATAATAAAATCCCTGCATTGGATGAAAAAATTGTTTCAAAAATAACAATAGAAAGTTTAGAAATGATAATGATCCTCACTTACCTTTTGAAAAATTCCCACAATGAAATTCAACCTTGACAGTTTGACCCGGGTGTGAACCAGATGATATGGCTATTTAAAGAGGCTCTGTCACCAGATTATAAATGCCCTGTCTCCTACATAATCTGATCGGCGCTGTAATGTAGATAACAGCAGTGGTTTTTATTTTGAAAAACGATCATTTTTGCGCAAGTTATGAGCAATTTTAGATTTCGTTTCTTAAAGGAACAGTGTCATGGCAAATAATTTTTTAATATGTTAAAGATGTTAGTGCTGTAATAAAAACGTTTATATTCATTTGTGTGTTTGTGTTTTACTGTTTCTTATTTTTACACTTTTTCTTCCCTATGGGGGCTGCCATTTTTTGTTCCATTTCTGTGTGTGTCGATTAACGACACACACAGACATGGAGTACGGCAGCCACAGTCCCATAGGGACTGTGAACGGCTCCCGTCCCATTCACGTCCGTGTACGGCGTCTGTGTGGGAACTGCGCATGCGCCGCTCCCACACAGTCCTATTCGAAATTGGCGCCGTCCGGCGCCATTTTCCTGTGGACCGGAAGTCGCGGCCGGACTGTAATATTACTACTTCCGGTCGCGGCTTCCGGACTTGTGCACATGGAACAGCGGCAGCAAAGGGAGCGGACGGGCCGGAGGGAGCCGCGGCGGCAGGAGCAGGTAAGCGATTTCAATGTATGTTAGTGTTTGTGTGTGTTTACTACTGTATGTAAACCTACTACACTGTGGGTTACCTCAAAAAATGGCGACACACAGTGTAGGAGGTTAAACCTTTCAAACCCCTCGTTTATCCCGGCACTAGCCAGGATAAAGGAGGGGGGGATGCTGAGAGCTCACTAGAGCGAGAGCTTTTAACCCAATGTTGCAATGCTGCAATTTTGGGAACTAGCTCCAACTAGCTCCATCTAGTGACCAAAAATGGGTAGTATTATAAATTTGAAAAAATTTATAATATTTCCTGACTCGCGAAAAAAATAAAAAAAATTTGAACAATGTTTAATCACCCACACACTAAATGTTTAAATTTAAAAAAAAAAACATGTTTTTGGGGCGACACCATGCCTTTAAAGACCAACTGGGCGTGTTTTTACTTTTGACCAAGTGGATGTTGTAAAGAAGTGTATGAGGCTGACCAATCAGTGACCAATCAGTGTCATACACTTCTCATTGTTCCAGCCCAGCTTCTTTCACTGCACAATCACACTGTGCTGTGGATCATGCTGAGCTGGAACAATGAGAAGTATATGAGGCTGATTGGTCACTGATTGGTCAGCCTCATACACTTCTTTACAACACCCACTTGGTCAAAAGTAAAAACACGCCCAGTTGGTCTTTAAGAAACTAAATCTAAAATTGCTCATAACTTGATCAAAAATGATAGTTTTTTAAAATAAAACCCACTGCTGTTATCTACATTACAGTGCCGATCAGATTATGTAGGAGATAGGGCATTTATAATCTGGTGACAGAGCCTCTTTAAGATGTGCTATGTCCAAAATTTATATGACTGACGAAGACCTCAGTACGAGGTTGAAACGAGTTGCAGCAGTCTTTTTTATTGTTTTTATATCATGTTGTCCAATAAATTTTTTTAAATCCATCCGATGGGTCCGTGGTAATCACTACACCAGCTACACAAGAGCGCCCGACACGAGGACCATTTTTGTCCAGTCTTCCAAAAATAAACAGACATGTGAAATGTCACATTCTGTCACCATTGGTTCTATTCTAGGAGCTACTTTTTCCTTTGCTTACTGTCTCCTCCTGCTGGTTAAAGAGCGTTTCACCCACATAATATATACAGATAGATGAAACCAACGTCCATATATACATTTAACATGAGGCTAGGGCTACACAGCAACTTTGGCTGCGTCACTGGTCGCACGACCTTAGATCGCTTTGTCACCCTGCCTGCATCGTAGTCAATGAAAAATTTTTGCCACTGCTCTGTTGCCTTTGCTGTAACCTGCGGGTCGCAACGCACCCACATTTACTTTTATTAACTGCGATCCAGGCAGGGCGACACAGCGATCTTTGGCCGCGCAACCAGTGTTGCGGTCAAAGCCACCGTGTAGCCCTAGCTTAAAGAACCATTTAAAATACAAATTCACCTAAATGCATTGTTCATATCAAACTTTGGGAGCACGATGGTGTGTAGAGGGTGTCATATTCAAGCTACTGCTAGCGTAGGTGGCTGTTCTACCTGTGCCAGGAGCACTCTGCTGGAAGGGAAGAGAAAACTGCCAGTTTCATGCTTAAAGCCAAGGCCGGCCTTAGGGGTGTGCGACCTGTGCCACTGCACAGGGCACATCACTCCAGCAGGTGGAAGGGGGAGCGTGCTGGCTCCCTTCCCCTGCTTGTGTTTCAGAAGTCCCCGGGCCCAGCGACTCAGCAGCTGCCTTTCCGCCCAGGCACTTCTTCTCTCAGTGGTGTTGCTACCGTTGTAGCAACCATAGTGGCTGCTAGCAGCAACACCGGGCATGAGGGAAGTCGTGCCGCCAGTCAGGACGGGCCCCCCCATGTCCGGTGGTGCCGCTAGCAATGCCACTACCTACAAGGGGGCTGTGTGGCCCTACCTACAAGGGGGCTGTGTGGCACTACCTAGAAGGGGGCTGTGTGGCACTAACTAGAAGGGGGCTGCGTGGCACTACCCACAAAGGGGCTGTGTGGCACTACCTACAGGGGGATGTGTGGCACTACCTACAAGGGGGCTGTGTGGCGCTACCTACAAGGGGGCTGTGTGCCCTACCTACAAGGGAGTTGTGTGGCACTACCTACAAGGGGGTTGTGTGGCACTACCTACAGGGGGCATCTGTGAGTGGTGGGCTGATGCTCATTTTAGTGAGAGTGGAGTGCTGATGGTCATTTTACTGTGAGTGCCGGGCTGATGGTCATTTTACTGTGAGTGGCGGGCTGATGGTCATTTTACTGTGAGTGGCGGGCTGATGGTAATTTTACTGTGAGTGGTGGGCTGATGTTCTTCAAGTGGTTTCCACCTCTGACCTCCAATTGAACTTAATAGGAGGCGGAAAATACCTGCGGCGCTTGTTTGGAGAGCTTTTTCGCCTGCGTCTTTTGCATTAGCTTCAACGGCTTTAAAAAATAATAATAATAATCGCAAAAATACTTCAAATAACGCTGTCAATTCAAGATCTGCCTCAAAATTCCTAAAGGAATTTTGAGCCAGATTTTTTCTGCCATACATTTTTTCTGCCTTACAAAAAACGCTGTGTGAACATACCATTAGAGTGTAGTGCTTTTTTTTTAAGCCGTTTTCTGCCTTTCTCGAAACAATTTTTGGTAGGGGTGCTCTGGGGAATTTTTTTTTTTCCAGGGGTGCTTCGAGTCCGAAAATGTTGGGAAACTCTATACTAGGTTACAGGATCACGCCGGCCTAAGCAAGGATTCAGTTGTCGGTGTTGTGGAGCAGCTCAGTCCATCGTGGGAACGGGGCCTAGGTGAGTAAATGTTTTTTGTTTGGGGGCACTGTCTACAAGGGGGAGGTGAGAGGCTGTATGGCACTGTCTACATGGGGGAGCTGGGGGCTGTATGGCACGGTCTACAAGGAGGAGTTGGGGGCTGTATGGCACTGTCTACATAGGGGGAGGTGGGGGTTGTATGGCACTGTCTACAGGGAGGCTGTATGGCACAATCTACAGGGGAGCACTATCTTCAAGTGGGAGGCTGTGTGTGACAGCCATGGGAGGGGGCATTATACTTTGTGGAGGCAACTAAGCGGATATTATAATGTGTGGGCCCAATTAGAGGACAAAATACTGTGTCCTTGAAGGGGCTACAATATATTATATTATTAAATATTATTATTATACTTTATGGGGGGCACTAAAGGGGCATTACACTATGTGGGGACACTATATAGGGCATTATACTGTGGGGGGTCATTATACTTTTATATGGGGCATTTTTCTTATGATGGGGTGGGGTGCCAAAAGATAATTTCGCATGGGGCACCATCTATCCTAAGGCTGGCCCTGCTTAGAGCCAATGTCGTGGTTGCAGGTACAGGAGAAACCACTGTTTCATATAACACGAAAGGAAAAGATCTGGTTAGATCCACTATGTATGCCCAGGGCCACCATCACGACAGTAGAGGCAGTACATCTGTCAAAAGCCTGCTCAAATGAGTCTAAGAAAGGGGCCCAAATTCTCCTTTCAACTTTCACCACATAGAATACCAAGGACCCTATTTAATAATGTCTGACCCCCCTGAGGCTCATCAAATATATAGTATGTCCCTGGAAGGGTACAAGATCATTTTATCTCACATTTCCCCACAGGAGCCCATTCAGGATTATAAAAGATGATTATTTTTATATATTCTGCATAACATCTATGTTGTCCGCCAAAATAACGGATAACAGGAGCCAATGATATGTATAAGATGGAGGTTGGGAGATGAGGGAATGAGTCCAAGGGGACTTGGCTGTATGGCAATCTGCCCTGTAAATGCCATTTAAGGGATGAAGTTAGGGAGCCTGATATCCACTGACCAGATTATCACAGAAAATTATAAAAAATATGTTAATACAGAATAACTTCATGTGAATGTCGTAGCAGGGAGCTAGAGCGGTTCTTGTAACTTTTCTTACTTGTTATGAACATGGACAGATGGTCCGGGAAAAGTGCTGGCCTCAGCTCGCACTTAGATTAGCACCTGCCACTCGGTTCAGGACAGCTGCATTTTGCAAGACTGCAGTGTATCTGTATTTGGATATGTAACTCTAGAATGGGGACTTCTAAATATATGTTTTTTTAATTTCTCATTTGTAAAAGTGTTTTCATTTAAAAGTACACAGTTAATGATGATGACATTTACAAGAAAACCAATCGCTATATAGACAAACTGAACTCAATTGATTTGAAATTCACACTGACATTTCTGAGACTATTTCATAAAATTTGGAGAATACATTTTTGATTGAAAGACGAGCTTTGTTCATTAGATTCCTCCCTGATATTCTATTCAATGACTTTAAGACTTTGCATAAAAGCATCTCCTGTTCCGGCACAAATGTCCTATTCTTAGAAACTACCTTTATAAGACACCCATGCCATGAATGTAAATCTATGTGAATTATAATGTTTCTTTGAAATAAATGAATGTTGGTGGTGTACTTCAGAAGAAAGTAAACACCAAGCAAACGTCTATATGTCTAAATGTGCTGCAGATGGTAAATGTATATCAAGACGTACGCATAATAGAACCACAAGGCCAGGTTCCCATGTAGCGTAAATGCAGCAGAGTTGGAGGAGCCATTAACACTGGGCAGGCAGCGTTTTACATCATCATGAAACCACCCCAGAAAAGCTCGTCCCGCAGGAAGTCGGCGCAGCCGCAGAAGAAACCCGCAGCTTCTCCTCAATCTCCGCCAAGAAGAGGGGAAACAAGTCGCAGACCGAGCACGCAACGAAGAAGACGCTACCGCCCAGGAGCCCGTGCGCTGATGGAAATAAGAAAGTACCAAAAATCAACCAATCTGTTCATTCAGAAAGCCCTGTTTTTCCGCCTGGTGAGAGAGATCTGCCTGAAGTATTCCCGCGGCGTGTTTTACTACTGGCAAAGCACCGCACTTATGGCGCTACAAGAGTCAGCTGAGGCCTTCCTCGTGCGTCTCTTTGAAGATTCTTACCTCTGCAGTCACCAGGCCAACAGGGTCACTCTCTTTGTGAAGGACATGCAGCTCGCACGGAGAATCCGAAGCATCCCGTATGGACTGGGATAACGCTGCCGTTTTATCTCTCAAGATTTGATGAAGAATGATCACGTGTAAATAGTTTTATATTAATGGAGAAAATCTATTGGGAAAAACAAGTTTTACCATTGAATAAAAGATCCAGTTTGGAAGAGTAAACCGGCTTTAGCACCCCCTCCTGACACTGGTTACAGTGGAGGTTTTTTCTTTGTTTTATCTGTTCATGGGAAAGTTGTTACAACCAATATGGCTGCCACTGCAGTTAGCAGGGTGGTAGTGCAGTAGTTTTTCTGTCCAGCTATGTAATGGGTTGTAGGGGTCCAGGATGTAGCACAGAAAATGACCACAAGGCGGCACTGCTGGACAAAACCGCTAACAAAGACGCTGGACACAACCGCTAATGAAACCTCTGACCTGGCTGACCTTCTAATTGTTCTGCTGAGTTTATGATCCGCTTCCTGTTTTTATTCTGTGAAGATTTGTTAATTTTTTCAAATAAAAAAAAAAAATGTATATTAAATGCAGCAGAGTTTCCGCAACGGAATTCTGTGCGAAAGTTCTGCAGCATTTAAAGTAGCAGCAAAGTGGATGAAATTTAGAAAATCTCATGTCCACGTTGTGGAAAAAAGTTAATAAATTGACCTGAGGTGTGGAATTTAATTCCGCATTATGTCAATTTATGCTGCGTTTTTGTTGATTTTCTGTTGCAGGTTTTCCCAATTGAATTCAATAGGGATGCAAAACCCGCAACAGAAAGCCAAGTGTTGTGACTTTTGCGGAGTATACACAGCGATTACGCCGCAAAAATCGCAACTACGGAAAAATTTAAAAAATCATACTTACCCAGAACGCCCTCCTTCTTTCTGCAGTCCGGCCTCCTGGGATGACATTGCATCCCATGTGACTGCTGCAGAGAATTACAGGCTGCAGCGGTGGTCACATGTGATGTTATGTCATTCCAGGAGGCCGGCCTGGATGACGTCAGAGGCCAGCCTCCTGGGATGACGTTATATCCCATGTGACCGGCGCTGCAGTCAATCACAGGCTACAGCGGCCACATGGGCTGCAGCACCATCCAGGGAGGCCGAACCGGACTGCAATGGAGGGATGCATCGTAACGGCCTACGTAAGTATGAACATTTTTTACCGCTGCTTTCTGCAGCAGAAATTCCGTCCGAAAAATCGCGCCACGATGTGGTGCGGCTTCTGGGTGGAATGCACTGCGGGTTCCAGTTTCAATACGCTGCGTGGTTTTTATGCAACGTATCCATCCAGGGAACCCGGCCTAAGGATGGGTTTTCAAGCTGTATTTTTGGCACATTTTTAGGCCGCAATTATCACGAAATCACAGCAAAATCGTGACAAAGCTGCTGCATTTTGCCACTATTTCACGGTAATCTCGGCAGCAAAATACAACAATACCGCAGGCTGAAAAACCAGCCTAATAATGATTTCATATGGAGGCATGCAGCATCAGATTTTGTATGTATAGAGCTAGTATCCTCTATACATACTATGTAGCACTATATACAGGGCGGCTTCGTGTGGCGCTATCTGCAGGGGGCTGCGTGTGATGCTATCTACAGGGGGCTGTGTGTGTCACTATCTACAGGGGGGGTGAAGCAGTCTACAGGGGGATGTGTGTGGCACTATCTACATGGGCTCTGTGGCACTCTCTACAGGGGGTCTGTGGCGCTATCTACAGGGTATGTGTGTGCGTCGCTATCTACAGGCGGTCTGTGTGGCTCTATCTACAGGGGGTCTGTGTGGCACTATCTACATGGGATCTGTGGCACTATCTATAGGGACAGTGGTGTAATGAGGGATTCTTTCAGTCATGCCTATATTTGGTGTTTATAACTGTCTATTTTACTGCTGGACTTGTAATATTATAGTATTTAAAAAAAGTTATTTAAAACTAATTTAAAATAAGTTTTCTTATTCTCTTATTTACTTGCTATATTAGCGTTTAGTGGGGGTATTACTTTCGCCCATCAGATCGCCAACCATTGATGGAGAATTGCCCTGCTCCCTAACTGCCCCACTCAGGAGCTGCTAAGACTTAGAGGGAATATTTCCCGTAAGCTATCCTGCAGGAGTGGCTCTCACCACAGCCTCCACCCTTACAACTATTTCTACAGAAACTTTCTCATATATTTAGGATGGACTGGATGGAAGCCACTTTACAAAAAGAATTCACGGTCAAGGAAATTATTTACCTTCTGGGAATCTTTCATTGATACGCTGCCGCAACACATAATGCCAAAACTGCCCCCGCTGCTTTCAATATACCACTTTTTATCTCGAGCGAACAATTGCGGGAGACCCGCCGATAGGAAACTACATTTTAGTTGCGTTTACACCTCTTAATTCCTTTTCTCTATTAGCGATGTCTGCTCAGCCTCCCATGCTCACACATCCTAAGGCCTCATTTACACGAGCGTAATATACGCGCGTGCGACGCGCGTGCTTTTCACGCGTGTCGTACGCACCTATATTACTCTATGGGGCAGTTTAGACGATGCGTGAATTTTGCGCAGCGTGAGTGCGTTGCGTAAAACTCACGACATGTTCTATAATCGTGCGTTTTTCACGCAACACGCACCCATTGAAGTCAATGGGTGCGCGAAAACAACGCATGCCACACGGACGCTACTGCGTTGCATGCGCGAAAATCACGCAAGAGCTGTCAAAAGGATGAATGTAAACAGAAAAGCACCACGTGCTTTTCTGTTTACAAACATCCAAACGGAGTGTCAAATTAGAGATGAGCGCACCGAACTTCACCGGGTTCGGCCGAACTCGTTTTGACCGAACCCGGCAAAAAATGTTCGGGTACGCGACATCAGGAGACAGTCACTGCCCACGGTGCTGAAAGACTTAAACTGTTTCAGCACCATGGACAGTGACTTTCGATCGCCATATACATATACGTGTAAAAAAAAACAGAAGTTCGGACTTACCGATAAGTCCCGGCTCCTTCCTCCAGTCCGACCTCCCGGGATGACAATTCAGGCCAAGTGACAGCTGCAGCCAATCACAGGCCAAGCACAGGCTGCAGCCAATCACAGGCTGCAGCGGTCTCATGGACTGCCGCGTCATCCTGGGAGGTGGGGCCGGATGACAAGAGAGGGACGTGTCACCAAGGCAACGGCCGGGAGACCGGACTGGAGGAAGCAGGCAGTTCATGGTAAGTTTGAACGTCTTTTTTTATTCACAGGTTGCTGTATATTGTGATCGGCATTCACTGTCGAGGGTGCTGAAAGAGTTACTGCCGATCAGTTAGCTCTTTCAGCACCTTGGACAGTGACGGGCGTCGACTAGCCTCATCTCTATGATGGCGGCTGCGCGAAAATCACGCAGCCGCGCATCATACACGGATGACACACGGAGCTGTCAAATGCCTTTTGCGCGCGCAAAACGCAGCGTTTTTTGCGCGCGCAAAACGCACACGCTCGTGTAAATCAGGCCTGACTCTGAACACTTCAACCCTTCTTCCCTCCCTCCCCTCCTCCATATGCTGTATTACTGTCTTTTGATGACCGTATCATATTGTCGATAACATTTGTTTGTACCATTGACTAGCACTATATTTTAATGAGGTTGTAAGACCATTACTTATTTCCGACTACCATATGATCGACTTCAATGTATTGCTATGTTCTACAAATCATACTGGAACTGTATATTGTGAGGGTTTAGCATCAGGAGAGGTTGGTACAGTGGTTTCTTTGTAGCCAGAGACAGGGACACCGGGCATTAAAAGTCATAACAGGGCTTTGCCTGTGTTTTTATTCTTGTCAAAGAAACAGCCTCTTGTACAACAAGGCAAAATACAAAATAAATCCTGCTCGTCTGAGCACTAACTAAACAAGATATTTATCTAACTATACAGAGTGCCTTCCTACCGGGCACTGGACACAAAGTAACACAGGTCTTTACTCACATAGAATACAGGCTACTCCAGCCTTAGTAGTCTCCAGTCTGAGTCAGGGGTGAGACTCCCACACACTGTGTCTGCACCTTTTTATACACAGGCTACAGGTGCAGCTAATTGAGCAGCAGCCTTGTCCTACAAACAGAGATGGACTAGGGATTGGGGAACCCGCCCTGCTCTTCTCCAATCCAACTCCAGGCCCTTTTTTCCGGCTTTTCCTTAAGCCGAGATTGGAAAACTAGAGCTTTCTATTGCAAGAACTACTCATTCCCTGGAGCCTAGGATACATATGACAGGATTCTAGGGGAAATATACCTTCCCTCAATGACTTTACCTGTCACTGTCTCACATACCCTCTTCCTCTGTTCGAGCCCGTGGGATCGGACACATTTAGCTACAAGGCAGTGTGTCCTAGACAAAGCGTCAGCATTGCCCTGCAGTTTTCCTGCTCTGTGTTCCACAGTATATTTGAAGTTCTGCAAAGTAAGAAACCACAGTGTAACTCTTGCATTTCTTTCTTTAGCTTGACACATCCACGTAAGAAGAGAGTGGTCTGTAACCAACCTAAACCGACGACCCAATAAATAATATCTCAGGGACTCAAGTGCCCACTTAATTGCCAAGCACTCCCGTTCAACTATGCTATAGTTTTTCTCAGCCGGGGTAAGTTTTCTGCTCAAATAGGTCACAGGATGTTCCTCACCACCCACCTCTTGTGACAGAACTGCTCCGAGCCCCACATTAGAAGCATCCGTTTGGACAACAAACTCCTTTTTGAAGTCAGGAGTGACTAAGACTGGTTGGTTACACAGGGCCAGTTTCAACTCTTGAAAGGCGCTTTCAGCCTTCGTGTCCCACTTGACCATGACTGACTTACTTCCCTTGGTAAGATCTGTCAGGGGCGCTGCTGTGCTGGCAAAGTTTGGAATGAACCTGCGGTAATAACCTAGAATTCCTAGAAAAGCTCTGACCTGCTTTTTGGTTGAGGGCTGGGGCCAGTTTTGGATAGCCTCAACTTTGTTGACCTGTGGCTTTATCACCCCTCTCCCAATTATGTACCCCAGATACCGTGCTTCCTCCAAGCCTAAGGAACATTTCTTTGGGTTTGCTGTTAACCCCGCGACTCTGAGGTAGTTTAGTACTGCTTGTACTTTTGGTAAGTGGCTTTCCCAGTCATCACTAAAGATTATAATGTCATCCAGATATGCCGAAGCATACCGACGATGGGGTTTGAGGACTATGTCCATTAACCTTTGAAAGGTCGCTGGAGCCCCATGTAGCCCAAATGGTAAACAAATATATTGAAACAGACCATCCGGGGTGATGAACGCAGTTTTCTCTTTGGCGCCCTCCGTGAGGGGTACTTGCCAATAGCCTTTGGTTAAATCAAGTGTTGAAAAATACCTTGAATGGCCCAGTCTCTCTATTAACTCGTCAACTCTTGGCATTGGGTATGCGTCAAACTTTGACATCTCATTTAACTTGCGGAAGTCGTTACAGAAACGGTTTCGGAATCAATACAATGGGACTTGACCATTCACTTTTTGACTCTTCAATAATCCCAAGGTCTAGCATTTTCTTGACCTCCTCAGATATGGCTTGTCTACGAGCTTCAGGGACTCTGTAGGGTTTCAAGTGGACCTGAACCTGAGGCTCGGTCACAATGTCATGTTTTATTATACTGGTCTGTCCTGGCAGTTCTGAAAACACGTCTGTGTTTCTCTGCACAAACTCTTTTGTCTCCTGTTTCTGTGGCTTTGCGAGGGATTCTGACACATACACATCTGGGTTAGGACTATAGGGGGTCCTTACTGCCACGATGGTCTCTCTTTCTTTCCATGGCTTAATTAAGTTTACATGGTATAACTGCACTGTCTTCCTTTTACCTGGTTGGTAAACTTTATAATTTACATCCCCCACCTTTTCAATTATCTCATACGGCCCTTGCCATCTAGCAAGAAATTTGCTTTCTACGGTTGGCACTAAGACCAACACTCGATCACCAGAGTTAAAATTTCTAACTTTAGCCGTTCGGTTATACACCCTGCTCTGAGCATCCTGAGCTTGCTCCAAGTGTTCCTTAACTATCGGCATGACTGCAGCGATTCGGTCTTACATCAACGTGACATGCTCAATTACACTCCTATAAGGTGTGGACTCTTGCTCCCAGGTTTCCTTGGCTATGTCCAGGAGACCACGGGGTTGTCTGCCGTATACAAGTTCGAAAGGAGAAAACCCTGTGGATGATTGAGGAACTTCACGTACAGCAAACATCAAATAGGGCAGAAGACAGTCCCAATCCTTCCCATCCTTACTAACCACCCTCCTCAACATGCCTTTTAATGTCTTATTGAATCTTTTGACAAGACCATCAGTTTGAGGGTGATATATAGAGGTACGCAGGTGTTTAATTTTCAGCAGTTTACATAATTCCTTGGTGATTTGGGACATAAAGGGAGTTCCCTGATCGGTAAGGATTTCCTTAGGTAAACCAGTACGGGAAAACATGTAAAACAACTCTCTTGCAATGGCTTTTGAAGAGGAATTTCGCAAAGGGACTGCCTCAGGGTAGCGTGTGGCATAGTCCAACACCACTAGGATATATTGATGTCCTCTAGAGGATTTGACAAAAGGGCCGACCAGATCCATGGCAATTCTTTCAAAAGGGATCCCAATGATAGGCAAAGGCACCAGCGGACTCCTAAAATGTGGCATAGGAGCCGTTATCTGACACTCCGGGCAGGACTCGCAATACCTCTGAACTTCCGTATATACCCCCGGACAGAAGAATCGTTGTAAGATACGCTCTCTGGTCTTTTCGCAACCTAGATGTCCACCCAGCACGTGTTTATGAGCCAGGTCCAACACCGTTCTACGATACGGTTGGGGTATCACCAGCTGTTCAACAACCTCCCCACGTACGTTATCTATCCGATACAGCAAATCCTGGTTAACCGCCATGTGTGGAAACACCTTATCAGCCCCTGGATGTTGAGGCACTCCATTTAATACCTTAGTATTTTCCCTGGCTTTTACCAATGTGGGATCGCTAAGTTGAGCGGTCCCAAAATTGTTACGTGATACATTTAACTCTGGTATCTCAGAAATTTCCTCCTGCTCATCTGTTTCACCTGCAAAAACAGACAGAGGAAATTTATCAGGCTCAGTGGTCACCCCTACTGCTGGCACCTCAGCATCTTCGTTAAAGGGTTCTGGGCTAATCACAGCGCACACATTAATACCATCATTAACATTTACAGTGGAGGTTACATCTTTCTTCCTCCACAAGTCCCAGAACACTGGGAAGTCTCTCCCCAGGATCACACTGTGCATCAGGGACTTGACCACACCCACTTCATGGCAAGCGGTTCCACAGGAAGTCTCTAGAGTGACCAAAGCGGTGGGGTATTCTTTAGTGTCCCCATGTATGCACAGGACCCCTATACTATGTTCGCTGAATGTTCCAGGGTCTATCAGGCTGGCATGCACCAGTGTAACCAGACTCCCAGAATCCAGCAAGGCACACACAGTACACCCTTCCACTTTTACGACACACATTTGTTGCTCAGTCTCGTAAACAGTCTCAGCAGAACAAACAGGACGTGCAAACAAGGATATTCGCCTTGCTGCATCACAGTCCATTGGCTCAGTAGTCAGGGGACAATTGGCAGCAATATGCCCAGGTCCATAACACCGCCAGCACTGTATGCGGCCCCGGTCCCCAACTTGAGACCCTGGTCTGGCCTTCAGTGTCTCTCTGGGATTTCTTCCCTCCGTCTGCTCCCCTTCTGAGCCACCTCCCTTAAAGACATTTCTCACCCCTCTAGTAAATGGAACAGTCTTACCGGGTGCTCCGCACGATTTGCTGTTCCTGGGGTTAGAACATCCAGGCGGTAGTTCTTGGAGTAGATCCTGAGTAGCTCTGTACCTTTCAATCAGGTTCACCAGCTGTTCCGCATCTGTAGGATCTCCTTGACCGACCCAACGCTGAACCTTCGGTGGTAAGGAGCGGATGTATTTGTCAAGCACCACTCTCTCCACGATCTGCGCAGGGGTTGATTCCTCTGGCTGTAGCCATTTCCTTGCAAGATGGACAAGATCATACATTTGTGATCGCGCAGGTAGGTGTTCCACGAAAGTCCAGTTGTGCACCCGTCGAGTATTCATATTAACACCCAGACGGGCAAGGATCTCACCCTTCAGCTTGGAGTAATCCTTGGCATCCTGCTCATTGAGATCAAAGTACGCCTTTTGCGGCTCTCCTGTTAGGAAAGGTGCCACCACTGCTGCCCACTGATCTGAAGGTAACTTCTCTCGTTCTGCCACTCGCTCAAACACCATGAGATAGGCCTCAACGTCGTCGGTGGATGTCATCTTCTTCAGAGATGTCTGTACCGCTGCACGAGTGGTTTGGCGCAAACCATGAGGCCCCGCTGACCTCTCCACTGAGGCCTGAATTTGGTCTTGCAAATAGCGATTAATTTGCTGCTGTTCTTTTAAGGCCAGTCTGTGGGCTTCACCCAGCAGAATATTGGTTTCAGCCTGTGCACGCATGGCTTCCTCATGCACCATTCGCTGAGTCGCGCTGGCTTCTTGCAGAGCTGTGCTTATCTTCCCCTGGTTGATATTAGCCTGAATCAGCTGTTTAAGTATTTCATCCATTTTAACAGTCTCTTTTAGCCCTGTTGCCGCCTTCACCCAAGACATACACTTCCAAGCACTCTCGGGGAGAAAAAATTGTGTTGTTGCCCCTAGCAACGATTTTCCACTTGGAGCAGCAAAAGTCCTTTTAAATAGGTGTATGTCTCTTTAAGACCGTACCCGCATCGGCCACCATATGTGAGGGTTTAGCATCAGGAGAGGTTGGTACAGCGGTTTCTTTGTAGCAAGAGACAGGGACACCGGGCATTAAAAGTCATAACAGGGCTTTGCCTGTGTTTTTATTATTGTCAAAGAAACAGCCTCTTGTACAACAAGGCAAAATACAAAATAAATCCTGCTTGTCTGAGCACTAACTAAACAAGATATTTATCTAACTATACCGAGTGCCTTCCTACCAGGCACTGGACACAAAGTAACACAGGTCTTTACTCACATAGAATACAGGCTACTCCAGCCTTAGTAGTCTCCAGTCTGAGTCAGGGGTGAGACTCCCACACACTGTGTCTGCACCTTTTTATACACAGGCTGCAGGTGCAGCTAATTGAGCAGCAGCCTTGTCCTACAAACAGAGATGGACTAGGGATTGGGGAACCCGCCCTGCTCTTCTCCAATCCAACTCCAGGCCCTTTTTTCCGGCTTTTCCTTAAGCCGAGATTGGAAAACTAGAGCTTTCTATTGCAAGAACTACTCATTCCCTGGAGCCTAGGATACATATGACAGGATTCTAGGGGAAATATACCTTCCCTCAATGACTTTACCTGTCACTGTCTCACAATATATATATATATATATATATATATATATATATATATATATATATATATATGTCAAATCTCAATCTTTATATACTTTGACTTTCATCTTCCCATCCTTCCCTCTTGTTATGTTGAAATAATGACATGCTTTTAAAATCCTTAACGAAAACAGTTAAAAAAAATTAACAATAGAACAGAGCATTACAATTACAGAACATAATGACGATTGCACTTCCAAGAAAAAAATGGGGTACAGTACGTGTGTGAGCCTATATGCGCTAACTAATTGTAACGTCCGTGGTCGCTGACCACAAACTCCTTCCATGCATTCGACACCCTTCTCTCCAGAGATGTCTGCACATATGGCCGTCCTGTTCCACAGTGACCACGAGGGTGCGCTCGCGAGCTCTGTCCAGACTTAATAAGCCAAAGCGCATGCAGGTGGGAGAGTGAGCTGATTGCTCCCAGAGCACGCTGGGCTATAAGAAAGACCCAGCCCCTTCCTCCCAGGCCTGAGCGTTGTTTGTCGTATCCTAGTTTGTCTATACAAATGGTCTCCTAGTGTTTTCCAGTTCCCAGTGTTCCCTGTACCTGTATCCTAAATCCCGTGCTATCCTGGTCAAGTGAAGTGCTATGCTGTAGTCGTGCTGTGCTGTATTCTACGCCTGTCCTGCTACTCCACGCCTGATGTCTACCTGCTGCCTAGTCCCAGCTGAGCCTGTCTTGCTACTGTCCGAGCTGCCACAGGTACCCTATAAAAACTATAGACTGACCTGCGCCCTGTTGGCCAGCTGCCATACCGTCAAGGTGGTACGGCCCAGTGGGTCCACGAACCCAACGTGACACTAATATTGGAAATTGTATGAAATGAGCTACTTTGCTGGAAATATTAGGAAAGTGCTTGAACAAAAAAACCTCTAATATACTGTTATTGCCAGAATCGCTTCAGTTAGATGTGAAAGTGATCAGAATATATTAAAAAGCTACTGGGGAAATCCAAATTTCCATACTTTCAGTTTGCTAAAGTTTCTTGCTTGAAAACAGGATTCAGACTATTTAAACAGATACCTTATATTTTTTGGTTTATAGTTCAAATCTGGAGGCTTAGGTATTGTAATCTAAACACTGCAATGTATGGCAATGGAACATATTAATGCATCATGCACATGGCAAAGCCGTGTGCACAGAGGCTGTATGGTGGCACTGTGTTCCTACAGTTCCGTATTACAGCACCATAGGCACTACATGTGCTGCCACGTAGTGGCTGTGTGATGCAATACCTCTAGGGTAAAAATCACTGCCAAGATTTATTTGTTTCTCACAGATTCATAAATATGAAATTAAAGGCAAAAGGAGCTACAGTATTGGCCTGAAGGATTCTATAGGCACCAATTATGGATCCATACAACCAGGGCTGCCATTAGGAATATCTGGGCCCCATACTGCCAAGGAGTCTGGGCACCCGTCCCTCATTATCGGGGGGGGGGGTGTGGTGAAATGTAGAGTGGCAGGAGGTAGGGCACAGTGAAAAGCAAACTAGTAGGGTTTCTTTACAGGGGCAGGGCAGAGACTGGAGGTGGGTATCAGAGGGCAAAGGGGAGAGACTAAGTGCCAAGGCTGGGAGAACTGAAAGTAGCAGTGGTGGCCAGGGGGGAGACTCAACCTCAAACCAAAATAAATTACAATTTTATTCACCCACCAGTGCGACGTTTCAGTCCAACAGGACGTTTCTCAAGCATTGAGAAAGGTCCTGTTGGACTGAAACGTCGCACTATACACAGCAGAGTCACTCACCAAAATGTAGTTCTGGCTGCTGCAGTCCCTAAGATCTCCCACCATGGCAGCACGCCTGGATTATGTTTTTTCATTCACTTCACACGCAGCACACACGTTATCTGTGTAAAAACAACACAACAAAATTAATTCAGACACCAGGCCGCTAAATAATTTCAGACTCCAAACCAGAAAAAAATTCAGACCCTAGACCAGACCTGTTAAGTAATTCAGACACCTTTCCACCAGACCCCTAACTGCGGCCAGAGTTTAGCATTCAGACTTTCATCTACAGAGGGGATGGCGCTATCTACAGGGGGCTGTGTGTCACTATCTACAGGGGGTGGCACTATCTACAAGGGGGTAGCACTATCTACAGGGTGTGTGTGTGTGTGTGTGTGTGTGTGTGTGTGTGTGTGTGTCACTAACCACCAAGGGGGGTGTGTGTGGCACTATCTACAGGGGGTGGCACTATCTACAGGGGGGGTGTGTGTGTGGCACTATCTACAGGGGTGTGTGGCACTATCTACAGGGTGTGTGTGTGTGTGTGTGTGTGTGTGTGTGTGTGTGTGTGTGTGTGTCACTATCTAAAGGGGTGTGTGGCAATATCTACAGGGGGAAGCTGGCACTTTCTACAGGGTGCTGTGTGTGGCACTATCTACAGGGGATTCCAGTCCAGGAGGAGCCCCTGACCTCACTGTCCAATATATGGATAGCGACGTCAGGGGCTACCTCTAGGAGAGGAATCCTGGCCAGAGCGTCGGCAACTCTCTGGCTGGGGATTCCGCACCTGGAGGGGTGAATGGCAGAGCAGGAAGCGGATAGTTTCCTCCGCTGCCATAGTATTCAATTGTATCTGCATCCTGAGGACGCAGATACAATTGAATATGGCAGTTGCTGGGACACGTCCAGGACAGTAATTTGCCTGTTCCTATCAACCAAGATGAAATCATAAGGGCCCCATGTAAAGGATCTGCCAGACACAGCTTCTGTGTCGACGCCCGTGGTTAATCAGTCTGCACCTGCTCCTAGGTCTAATAGAGTGACTCGATCGATCTGCTACCACTCAGGCTGGTAGGCTCAGGAGTGGGAGAACCTATCACAGCCTGGCCAGACGGTTCTAGCTCCTGCCCTCGGCCTATTTATACTGCTTGCCTTTGCCTGTGATTCTTTCCTGTTTCCTGGCTCTGCTGCTCCTGCTATCATTATTGACCTTGCTTCAATTTTACCCCGGCTTTACTGACTACGCTCCTGCTCTACGTTTGGTACCTCGTACACTCCTGGTTTGACTCAGCTCGTTCACTACTCCTGTTGCTCACGATGTTGCCGTGGGCAACTGCCCCATTTCCCTTAGCTTCTGTGTACCCTTGTCTGTTTGTCTGTCGTACACATATTGAGCGTAGGGACCGTCGCCCAGTTGTACGCTGTTGCCTAGGACGGGCCGTGCAAGTAGGCAGGGACTGAGTGGCGGGTAGATTAGGGCTCACCTGTCTGTCTTCCTACCCCGTCATTACACCCCACTACCGTGAGTATATGAATTCCAGCGGCAGAGAGCGGGCCCCTTTTTTAAAGTTTATATTCGGGCCCCTGACTGCAGTACCGCCAGTACTGCCCTGATGGCAGCCCTGCATAAAACTCAAATCCAGAATACAGCCTGTGCCATGTGCATAAGGCCTAAAGTAGTCTTGATGCATCCTAGGGCTCATGCACACAACAGAGTCGTGTGCGTGGAGCCTGCACAGCAGGGAACAGAGGCCTACGGCTTAATTTGGCATCTAATTAATGGAGATTTTCTCCCCTAAAAGCAATACTTCTAGGAGAAAATACCTCCAAACATACAGGATCTGATGGGAGCATGACATAGAGCACGCATCATGTGGAATCCGACAGAAAAACCTCTTTTATGCCTCTGTGTGAAATCGGAGGCATATGGTGGTTTAGTAGAGACATCACGCACTTATATGGATGCCTTATAAAATTATTGCAAGGCTCAGTACAACTAGGAGAGGTGGGCATTAGCCCTTAAAGAGGGCCTGTCACTAGGCCATAGAAAGTGAACCAGCAGTCTCACCTTACTACCACTGTCTCCTGGACTCCAGCAATGCTTGAATTTTTTTTTCTAGGGACCCCCTCCCCCCGTTCCCGAGATATGGCCCCCCCCCCAAGTTTTTTTGGTGCCAAATATAGTAATGAATCACCTACTAGCCAAGAGGGCATCAACACCACCGGTTCTCCTGAGGTAGGGATACCTCACAGTCTCTGACGCAGTCCTATCAGAATGCGGCAGCTTCACAGTGTGAGAGACTGAGGCTGGAGGGAAGGGGGATCACTTCAAATAGCCACATCTCAGGCTGTGGACCATCTAGAACAGGGAAAATTCTTATCTATCATATGCCACCGGCATCGCAGTTCTAGCTGTGACACAATCGGAGATATCACCAATTAAATACACAGTCGGGAATGGGAACTGTATATGCATTTAGTATACAGCTTCCATTCCCGACTGTGTTTTCAACAGGTGATATCTCCGGTTCGGTCACAACTTTTTAATTAGCCACATAGGAAAGCACAGGAGGCCACCTCATGGTATATGATTTTAAACAATGATAGCCTGGGGGCGACATATAGAACTGCATGGTGTACAGTTGCATACATAAGAGCTTTAGGTTTTGGCAGTATTAATGGTGGATTCACACTGTTTTTGAAGTATTCGTATAATGCATTTGCCGGGACAGATCCCGGCGTATATGTTAAACGTATTCATAGGTCTCTCTTCACCCAACGGAGGCCAAAAGAGTGTCCTTTTAGCCCTCGCCAAGCTGGTATAAGTTAATATACCTTTAATTCTGCTACATGGAATAACGTAGTCAACTATGCTAATACATTCAGAGGTAGCCAATAAAAAAAACGTATACCACGCGGTGTACATTTTTTTTACAATGAAAACCTATAAGGGACATATGCCAATGCAGTGTAAATAGGGCCTAAATATGGTATGTGCATAGGTTTTAATAGGGAATATTTTTTTTAATAGCTCTAAATCACGAGTTCTAAAAAAAATATAAAAACAACTTTAATCCTTCAATTATGTGTATTTACTTTATAATTAATTTGCTGCCATATAAGACTGTGTAATGACCAGCAACTGTTTGGTGTAGAGTTGAAAGGATTACAGCTAAAATATGTCCAGTATCTCAAGACTGTAGTCTCCAACCCTGGAGCCAAGTATGCACTTCAGGGGAAGTGGCATTGGGTCATCAAGTGACTATGAGACCTAGAGCCACCCCTCTAACGAAACAGCAGGAGTTTAATATAATACTAATCCATTCATTTGTGAGTGATGAAATGGAGCAATTCAAAGTAACAATTATATCAATAATTGTCATTATATAGCAGTTGCTGCGCCATTAGGAAAAGCTGAACACGTTAAAGTGTAAATAAACCTTCAACAAACTTCTGACATGTCATAGTGGCATATCAGAAGTTTTGATCGGTGGAAGTCTGAGCACTGAGAACCCCACCGATCGGTAAAACAAAGCAGCAGAAGTGCTTGGGTGAGTACTGAGCCGCTTAGTTTCTGATTGCCTTTTTTCGGAAAGCCGATGTAGCAGTGTATGGACTCATAGACTTTCTATTGTAAAAAGCCAATCAGAAATTAAGCGGCTCAGCGCTCACCTGAGTGCTCGGACCCTCATCGATCAAAACTTCTGACATGTCACTATGACGTCAGAATTTTATTTAAAGTTTAGTAACCCTTTAAAGACTTATGTAAGCAAAGCTTACTATATGTATAGTAAAATACAGTATACTTTGTGTTTCAATTTCTCATTATTTTCAATACCTCTGTTTGTGACCATAAAGGAGGAGGAACTCTGCAGCACGAGTCTATAGTCACAAAACCTAAGTCTCAGAGTCCCTGGCCTGGTATCTATAGTCCTAAGGACACAGATGCAATTGAGTGCAGGGGGATTGGGTCGGGATCCTGCTTCTCCCCGGTTCCACCAATCGGCTGTTATTTTAACAACCAATTCTGGAGAACCGACAAGAACGGACATGTGGTGCACCATACTGGCTAGCAGCTTAGAAAAACCAGTATTGACACATCATTTTCTGATAATATCACAAAGCCATGCTTCCTGCAGATATAATATACATGAGGTATTAGTTGATAGTTTGGCCAAAATACTCACGCTCACAACCCATCTCAAGGGTCCTTATTGTCTTCTGAGTTCCTACACTAACATTAACCTATAAAGGATGTAGCTCATTTTATTCTTTAGGATGCAGCGTGTTTTTCCATTTTTGCCTCACCGCTTTCCGAGAGCCATCATTTTTTTTTAATCTCAAATGTTACTAATGTGTATGGTGTTGTTTTTTTTCAATCATTTTTTAGTGCAAAAAAATGTGGCATTCAATTTATATACATTTTTTTAAGCAGAATGTGCAGAAAATTTAAATTCACGAGTTGTTTTTTTTTTTAGTTCTCTGAACTCTAAAATATTTGACATTCATTTTACAGGTTGTAACATTTAAGGAAAATAACACAGTCTAGTCACATTATTATGACCACAAGCTAATATCAAGAGTAACCGCCGTGTGCAGCACGGACAGCAACTACACGGGCTGGTAGTGACTCAATAAAGGTGCTAGTAGGTTGTCTCAGGTATCTGGAGCCATGCTGACTGCAGTGCATCCCACATTTGCTGGATGGTGCGTGGGGGAAGATCCATAGAGCGAACAAGACGATCAAGGTGGTCCCACAGATGCTCAATTGGGTTCAAGTCTGGCGAATTAGGGGGCCAGGGAAGTACTTGGAATTCATGGCCGTGCTCTTCCAACCATTGTCGGACATTTCTGGTCGTGTGACATGTCGCATTGTCTTGCTGGAAGATTCCATCTGCCTCAGGGAAGACAAACCGCATGTATGGGTGGACGTGAACTGCAACGATGGATTCATACCCAAATCGGTTCAGAGAGCATATGGATGAGTGGGCCCAGAGAATGCCATTAAAAAATTCCCCAGACCATAACGCTGCATCACCAGCTTGTGTTCTTCCAGCAATTAGTAGCAGGGTGCTTGTTCTCTGAGGTTTCTCGTCTGACACGCCAACTTCCATCCGTTCAATGAAGCAGAAAACGTGACTCATCGGCGAAGGCAACCCTTTGCCAATCATCGGTGGTCCAATTCCGATATTGCCGTGCAAATCGAAGCCTCTTTTTCCCGATGCACCTTTGTTAGCATAGGAGCAGGGACCATCCGTCTGCTTCGGAGCCCCATACGCAGTAGAGTTCTCTGAACTGTTGTTTTAGACACATGTCTGGTAGCCCCCTGGTTGATTTTCACGGTGAGCTGCTCCACTGTAGCGTGTCATTCGGCCCTCCCGTACCTTCGTAGGCGACGTTCACCTCTCACATCAATGGCACGTGGTGCACCGCAGTTTTCATGTCGGTTATTCCCAATGGTGCCAAATTACCCTTTTACCCATGGCAACAACAAGTGATATGTGTTCAGACAGCATATCGAACACCTTATATCAGGGGCGTAACTAGGAAAGACTGGGCCCCATAGCAAACTTTTGCCTTGGGCCCCCCTCCGCTGGGTATCACACAACCCCCCGCCCCTTGTAGATAGTGCCTCCCTATAGATTCCACCACACAGCGCCCCCCTATAGATAGCACCATACACAGCCCCCTGTAGATAACACCTTACAGCCCCCCTGTAGATAACACCTTACAGCCCCCCTGTAGATAACGTCTTACAGCCCCAAATCCCCCCTGTAGATAACGCCATACAGCCCCCCACAACACATCACTTCCTTCATGGTCTACACGCTGCCGACGTCGAAAGTAGGATGTGGTCAGAATAATGTGACTCGACTGTGTATAATATATGTAATTTTTATGTTGGATGACTTTTCTTTTTTTTAAAAACTGCTTTATTAAAAAATAAGTGTGTTCATTCTTTATTTTTGGTGTGTGTTGTTTTTTTAACTAGTTATTTTACTTTTTTTGTATCACATGGGCACTTTTACTTTTTAATAAAAATGTTTTATTGCAATACATTAGGATACCTATGTATTTCAATGCATTGCTGCCTGTACATGTAAAAGGCTGCAGTTAGGAATTATCTCAGGACAGCCCTGAGAGCCTTTGTTTGGCCCAGGGCTTTCCCCTAAAACCCTAAAACCATTAGCCCCAGCGCTATCGGCAGGGCTTTTTATCAGGGTCAAAGTTGCCCCCTTCTGTTGTGATGCCATGATCACATCATAAGGGTTAAACAGTTTCAATTGGAGTTTGGTGCCTACCGGGTTAAAGACAAAGTCTGTTAGGTTTCCTATGACAAGGTCAGGGGAGTAGTTAGGTGAGCTTCTCGACACTTCCACCAGTCAAAGAATGTGGAGGTGGCGTAGAATGTGATCCATCCACGTAGAAAAAAAATTGTCTTATCTATCGGATTGATCCAATAGATAACAGCCAGTATACTAACCCTCCTCACTCCTGGCACCTTTTCAGCTCCGGGCATCCATTCACTGGGGCTTGATGCCTTCTAGCGTCAGGGCTTAGCGTGTGGCTGTGCACACAATGTCATGGCACTGGACGGTGTCAGAACCTAGTGCAGCCGTGCCCGAAGCTAAAAAGGAGCTGAGAGCAAGGAGGGTAAGTATACAGTATGGTTTTTAGAAGTCTGGTCTGGGAGTCCGAGATAAAAATTTTTAGTCTGGGTCTGAATTTATTTAGAGATCTGGGGTCTGAATTAATTTTGGGGTCTCAACTTAATCTGGTGTCTGGTATAGCGATACTATTTATGTGTCCATAATAGTGCACTACTTATGTGTGCGGTATAGCAGCACTATTTGGGGTATGTTTACACGTGGCGGAGACGCTGTAGACTTTACATCCGGATTTGCACAGCAAAGTGGATCAGATTTTGACAAATCCCATTCACACACTGCAGAACATTTCTGCACATAAATTGACCTGGGGTGCTGATTTTTAAATTATTTATGTTGTGGATTTTCACTGTGGATTTCACTCCTTTCAATGAGAGTGGTGAAATTTGGGGTGGAAAATGCAACAAAATCTGCAGCAAAATATGCATGTCTATCAGGCGAATTTTGCTGCTTATCCTCCGTGGATTTCCAGCAGAATTTTTCATCCTGTGTGGACCATTTGTGTGTAAACGTAAATCCAAATTATAAAGCAAAACTCCTCAAAGCAGAACATGCATAATTCGAACCTAAGTTCAATTAAGCACAGCACATATAGTGTAGGGACACAGACAGTAGACACACACAATTTTTTTTAAAAATCCTCAGTATGTGACTTTATGCTGCAGAACCGCTGCTCTTCTATTGCGGGTTTTCCCCATTGAATTCAATGGGAAGGTAAAACAACAAATAGCAGATGTTGTGATTTTTGTTTTGGAAAAGCTGTGATTCCGCCGCAAAAAAACGCAAATCAGAAAAAAATAGCTTTCTTTGGTTTAAAAATAATAAAAAGATTATACTTACCCTCGGCCATTGTCCTAGTGATGCAATCCTCTGTTCTGGGTGCAGCCCAGCCTCCTGGGAAGACGTTTCATCCCATGTAACTGCTGCAGTTGTCACATGGACCAGGAAGCATGGCTGTACTCAGAGCAGGAGGACCTGCCGCTAATACAACGGAAAACTGTGTGAGCTTGAACTTTTCTCTAGCAGTATTTCTGCAACTTGGTTCCGCCCGAAAAATCACACCACAATTTGGTGCAGGTTTTTCGGGCGGAATTCCCTGCGGCTTCCAGGTCGGATACGCTGTGTACTTTTACGCACCCTGTCTGCAATTATCCATAAGGGGGAGGTGATGAAATGGCCCTGACTAGAAAGCTGCACAGAAAGCCATGGACGATGTACTAAAATATGAAGACAAAGAGGAACAAGAGTCCCAAGATGAAGAGAATGGAACAAAGGGATGAAGAGACAAAAAGGAAGAAAAAAAAGAGTAGAAATAATGAGCAAATGGTTGATACAAATACGGTACATACAGAACATCACAGGCAAATGGGATCTAAAGGAACAGGCCTGTGCAGAACCAAGAACAGTGCCGCTGGCAAGGGACGATTAATGAGGATAGGATGGACTTAGGGCCTGTTCACATCAGCGTTTGGTTTCCGTTCATTGGTTCTGTTCAACCTTTCCGTCAGAGGAACCGATGAACAGAAAACCAAATGGAAACTGTAGTGTTACCATTGATTTCAATGGTAATGCTTCCATCTCAGTTTGATTCCGTTCCGTAAAGTTTGTGTTTTTTTATGGAAACAATAGCGCAGTCGACAGTACAATTGTTTACGTGAAAAAAAATGAAATTAACTGAAATGGTAGAATACCATTGAAATCAATGCTAATGCAAACGGTAGCGATAGTTTCCGTTCATCGGTTCCCCTGGCGGAAAGGTTGAACGGAACAGATGAACGGAAGAACAACGCTGATGTGAACAGGCCCTTATATTCCTCTGTTTCCACATATTGTAACCAGTAAAGCCATGTCTTAGTAAATTTGTCAGTGGTATGATGAAGTCCAGTTTTAAGATCCTCCATGATCGTTCTGATTTTAGGGTATATTCACATGAGGCAAGGAGTCATATCAAACAAACAAACAAACAAACAAACAAACAAACACACACTATCTGACGTACTCTTATATGCAAAGTTTTAAATGAGACTGACCCCAATATAGCGTTTTCTATGCACTGGCAGTATTTCTACATGCTAACGGACCCCTGCATCATGCAGCCGCTGGTGCTATGCACACTGAGATGCAAGGATTCAGAGATCAGGATAGTTATTGATTATTATTGGCTAACAATATCCTGTACAAGCATGTTTGGTAATCTCAGTGTAAACTGGTCTGAAAGGCCAAATAATCTTTACAACATCGCCAAAAGAAGATATTGTTAAGCAGGTATAAATCCTCTTAGCGGATCAGCTCGAGTCAGAGCTCTGCTTCCAGCATGATAATTCTTGCATTGATTCAAGGGTGCAGGCTAATGAGATTTTAGTCCTTGCATGAATGTGTGACATTGACGTCTCATGTTATTTGTCAAGGACGTTTGTTTTCCTGTTTGAGATTAACACAAACTATGTGCGAAAAACAAACATCTGTGAGTTGGAAAGTTGATGCGTGCAGTCAAATGCGGCAGATTTTGTTGCAGAAATTTCTACGACTGATAATCAGTTAGGGTATGTGCACACGATGAGGGTATGTGCACACACACTAATTACGTCCGTAATTGACGGACGTATTTCGGCCGCAAGTACCGGACCGAACACAGTGCAGGGAGCCGGGCTCCTAGCATCATACTTATGTACGATGCTAGGAGTCCCTGCCTCGCTGCAGGACAACTGTCCCGTACTGAAAACATGATTACAGTACGGGACAGTTGTCCGGCACTGAGGCAGGGACTCCTAGCATCGTACATAAGTATGATGCTAGGAGCCCGGCTCCCTGCACTGTGTTCGGTCCGGTACTTGCGGCCGAAATACGTCCGTCAATTACGGACGTAAATAGTGTGTGTGCACATACCCTGAGAGGCTTTTACGTCTGAAAAGACAGACTGTTTTTGACGCCTGGAATCTTGAGCTGCTCTTCATTGACTTCAATGAAGAACGGCTCAAGTTACGTTGCAAAGAAGTGTCCTTCACTTCTTTGCCGAGGCAGTCAATTTACACGTCGTCGTTTGACAGCTGTCAAACGACGATGCGTAAATTACAGGTCGTCTGCACAGTACGTCGGCAAACCCATTCAAATGAATGGGCAGATGTTTGCCGACGTATTGTAGCCCTATTTTCAGACGTAAAACGAGGCATAATACGCCTCGTTTACGCCTGAAAATAGGTTGTGTGAACCCAGCCTTACGTTAATCTGAATGGGGGTGTTTCTGCAGCAGGTGAATGAATTTCTTAAGGATCCGTTAAGATAAATAGAACTGATTTTCTGTCGCAGAATTTTCTGTAACAAAATCTCTGACTGCACCCTAAGGCCTTGTTCACATGGTGCAGATTTGCTACAGATTTTGCATGCAATATTGAAGCCCAAACCATTTTTGGATCCAGGAGAGCAGACCTATATGGCCCTCCTTTATGTATTTCTTCTGTTTAGGTTCCGTTCCTGGTTTTGGCTTGAAAAAAAGACAGAAAATACATGCAAAATTTGCAGCAATTCTGCATTGTGTGAACAAGGCCTTAGACAAATAAAATATTGGTGAACACCACATGTATATAGTCAGTGAAAGGGTTTTTTCTGGACTAACTATCTAATGGCAATATACCTTCAGCTGGCAATCGAACAAGCTTTGTAATTCACTTAGCCCAGGTTCCCACGGGTCGCATACGCTGCTTAAAAATCACGCAGCGTGTCCGACCTGGAACCCGCAGTACATTCCGTCCGAAAAATTGCAACATTGCGGTGTGTTTTTTCGGTCAGATTTTCCGCTGCGAAAAATGCTCATACTTACCTAGGCCGTTGTTATGGCGACAAGTCCCTCCTGTGCAGTTCGGTCCAGTCTCCTGGATGACGCTGCAGCCCATGTGACCGCTGCAGCCTGTGATTGGCTGCAGAGTTCACATGGGATGCAACGTCATCCGAGGAGGTCGGACTGGACAAAGAAACACAGACTTCTGGGTATGTTTTTTTTCCGTTGTTGCAATTTTTGCTGCGTAATCGCTGCGGATACGCCGCAAAAGTCGCAACACTTGCCTTTCAGTTGCGGGACTTGCACCGCCATTGAATTCAATGGGGGAAAACCTGCAAAGGAAAATCAACAAAAACGCAGCATAAATTGACATGCTGCAGATTTAAATTCTGCACCCAGGTCAATTTATTAACATTAAGGGTATGTGCACACGATGAGAGGCTTTTACGTCTGAAAAGACAGACTGTTTTCAGGAGAAAACAGCTGCCTCGTTTCAGCCCTAAGGCTGGGTTCACACGACCTATTTTCAGACGTAAACGAGGCGTATTATGCCTCGTTTTACGTCTGAAAATAGGGCTACAATACGTCGGCAAACATCTGCCCATTCATTTGAATGGGTTTGCCGACGTACTGTGCAGACGACCTGTTATTTACGCGTTGTCGTTTGACAGCTGTCAAACGACGACGCGTAAAAATACAGCCTCGTCAAAAGAAGTGCAGGACACTTCTTTGGACGTTTTTGGAGCTGTTTTCTCATAGACTCCAATGAAAACAGCTCCAAAAACGGACGTAAAAAACGCCGCGAAAACGGCGCGAAAAACGCCACGAAAAATGCGAGTTGGTCAAAAAACTTCTGAAAAGCAGGGTCTGTTTTCCCTTGAAAACAGCTCTGGATTTTCAGACGTTTTTGGTCACTACGTGTGCACATACCCTTAAAGCTCCTCCTCGTAATATGCGAGGCGTCTGTGATGCTCGTAAATCTTGAGCTGCTCTTCATTGAGTTCAATGAAGAACGGCTCAAATTACGTTGCAAAGAAGTGCCCTGCACTTCTTTGCCGAGGCAGTCAATTTACGCGTCGTCATTTGACAGCTGTCAAACGACGACGCGTAAATTACAGGTCGTCTGCACAGTACGTCGGCAAACCCATTCAAATGAATGGGCAGATGTTTGCCGACGTATTGTAGCCCTATTTTCAGGCGTAAATCGAGGCATAATACGCCTCGTTTACGCCTGAAAATAGGTCGTGTGAACCCAGCCTAAGGGTATGTTCACATGGTTTAGCAAAATACGCCTGAAATTACGGAGCTGTTTTCAAGCGAAAACAGCTCCTGATTTTCAGATGTTTTTGTAACAACTCGCGTTTTTCGCGCCGTATTTTACGGACGTTATTGGAGCTGTTTTTCAATGGAGTCAAAACAGTCTTGCGGCCTCCCTAATGACCAGCATGTCATGAGTGATGACAGTTATAATGTGTGGTCTGGATGAGCTCTGATCTACACAGAGAATGCACAGTTCAAAGCAACTGTTAGCTCCATGAATGCTAAGTGCCTTTCCTCCATTGCACCTGCTCAAATATTTCTTTATACAAACCCTGATATATCTATTGCACCTGCACCACCAGCATCCAATCAGAACAAAGAAATCACCAGTACTATGAATTGCGTGGGATTTAGTCTAAGGGTATGTTCACACGACCTATTTTCAGACGTAATTCAGGCGTTTTACGCCTTGAATTACGCTTGAAAAGACGGCTCCATTATGCCTGCAAACATCTGCCCATTGCTTGCAATGGGTTTTACGATGTTCTGTTCCCACGAGCCTTTATTTTACGCATCGCTGTCAAAATACGGCGCGTAAAATGATGGCTCGTCAAATGAAGTGCAGGACACTTCATGGGACGTTTTTGGAGCCATTTTCTCATAGACTCTAATGAAAACAGCCCCAAAAACGGCCGCGAAAAATGCGAGTTGCTCAAAAAATGTCTGAAAATCAGGAGCTGTTTTCCCTTGAAAACAGCTCCGTATTTTCAGACGTTTTTTGCTAAGCGTGTGAACATACCCTGAAAATGGCATCTGGTACTTGGAAGTGCGGATGCGCCAACCCTCTCGGTGTCTGGTTGATAAGCAGCGGTATCAGTAACCTCTCTCCACTAGACCGGGCACGTCACATCAGTGTTGTGCTCACCGGCGCAAGTGCAGAACTGTAAACCAGTGGAATAGTGTTGTCCATCTCCCAACAACCTAGGGCCTGGCTCCTCTTCACGTGGCAAAGGAATCGACTGGATAGATGTATATTACCGTAGCTGGAAATCAACTTATCAAATAGCGGAGGATATAACTGGGTACACAAAGCCTGTATATGAAAGGGGCAAATTAAAAGGGCATTTAGCAACAATACAGTATATAGTATATGGTATGTTAGGTTAAGATCGCTATATCAGAAACTATATCCCCTCCAATACGTCCCACTCAACGCCAACAAGGTGGTGCTCGTGTCTACCTCACATCTCCTCTACAAAGAACTTGACCCCAAGAACTTGTAACTAGAATTCGTTAGACACCATCTGGTGGTCTGGAGGTTAAACAGCTAAGACATGACATATACTGCTGGTCAAGTCTTGAGAAAAGCAGTGTCCACCTACCTGTATTATTTCTTTCTAAACGACCAAAAACCACATTCATTCATCCATGCGCCGTATACTAGTACGGCCCAAAGTGTCCTCCAGACTCGGAAGTGTCCTGCATCTTACTCTGTAACGTCACCCCATTCCCTCCCCTGTACTCTTGCCTGCCATGTGATTGGCTGCAGCGGGTGGGTGCAGACCTTGTTATCGATGTGGTAATGTCATGGTAGAAAAATGACAGAGGTGGGAAATACAGACCTGTACTTCACTGTCCTCGTAGGGTTTCCAAACTTCACGCTCTGATCGGAAAAGAAACAGGTTTCCATTACAGGGACATCAACAACTTTGCACTGTAATCTGAGTGTGTGAAATTTTCGAACTGGTGTTCCTATTTGTAGTGGAAATACCCATTAGCACAGCAGTGACTCTAGGGGCTCATGCACGTGACCGTTGTTTTCTTCAGTGTCCTATCTGGTTATTTTTTTGGGATAGAACCCTGAACCATTCATTTCTATGGGACCAATCACACATTCGTTTTTTTTGCAGATCTACGTGTCCGTTCCGCAAATTATAGAACATGTCCTATTCTTGTCCGTAATTGCGGTCCGTCTTACCCATTCTAGTGTATGGGTTGGTACAAAAAAGACAGCAAACTGAAGCCACTAGGATCCGTGTTTTGCGGTGCGCAAAACGGAAACGGTCGTGTGCATGATGCCTAACAGAATAGTCTTCTAATAGTATAACTGACTGGTATAATATGTTCCAAGGTGTGTGGAGCCATTGTTCCTCATCGTGAACGAGGTAAAATTGTTGGCCATCCAAATTGACGAGGCAAGATTTGATGTTCGATGGAAATATAATTGTGGGGGAATGATAAATGACGATAGCACTCCTCTCTCTGAAGATAGTGACGCAGATGTAAAAAACAGTAGGAATTATTGACGTAGGATTGATGGGCTTTAGGTTTTTGGTCACAAACGAAGCACCGATTCTCGATATTTTTAAGTGCAACGTCGTGACAAAAACACATTGTGCGGGAATGTGAAACAGGTTCAGTGATTCATTCGGATGTATGGCCTGCGTATGGAAACCTAACCTTCTTTCGGGAACAACATTTTTTTTGTTTTTTTACTTTATTAAACTTTATTTAACCTGTTTTTTTGTCCCACTAGGGGACTTTTGGTGCTTACCTCGCAACTTTCAAGCATTGCATATAGGGGCACATTTTTTCCCTTTTAAGCCATGCCTCTAATCCCGCCGATACACACCCGCTTCAGCACACACAGTATCATGCTCTCATAGTGCCTCCCACACAGTATAATGCCAAATAGCTGCCTCCATACAATATAATGCCCCGAGAGATGCACCCATACAGTATAATGCCCACAGATGCCCCCATACAGTATAACACCCCCATAGCTAACCCATACAGTATAATGCTCCTATAGATTCTCCCATACAGTATAACGCCCCTATAGCTACCACCATACACTATAATGCATCATACTCTATTATGCCCTTAGCTGCCACCATACACTATAATGCCCCCACAGCTGCCCCATACAGTATAATGCCCCTATAGCTTCCCCATACGGTATAATGCCCCTATAGCTGCCACCATACAGTATAATGTCCCTCTAGCTGCCACCATACAGTATAATGCCCCTAGTGCCAGTGCCCACATGGTGCCGCAGTGCCCACGTAGATCATGCCACACACAAAGTGCCCATGTAGATAGCGCCAGTGTCCCCTGTAGATAGTGCCACAGTGCCCATGTAGATAGTGCATCCCCCCTGTAGATAGCAATACCCCCTTCCTGTAGCGTAACCATTGGGACTCCCTCTAGGAGCGGAATCCCCAGCCAGAGTGTCAACAACGCCGTGGCCGGAGATTCCGCTCCAGGAGGAGCCATTGACCTTATATGGACAGTGACGACAGGGATTCATTCTAGGAGCGGAATCCCCGGCCATAGCGTCGGCAACGCTCTGGCCAGGGATTTCACTCCAGGAGGAGCCACTAACGTCACTGTCCATAAATGGACAGTGACGTCACGGACTTCTCCGTGATCAGAGCTTAAAGGGAACCTGTCACCACCATTTCACCTATTGAACTCTACTCACCACTCACTGGCCACTACTGTCAAAAGTTCCTCCTCCGACAGTAAATAACGGTCTGCAAACACTTCCCGTCTTTTATGGTAATAATCCAGCCATCTCGTTGTTACTCTTCTTATGCCCGCCCACCGCCGAAATTTTGCCTGTCCTGAATGACGAAATCTCATCTGAGATAGCGTGCATGCACCTTTCATGTATGGTCTGACACCCTTCCCTGCTTTGTCCGGGCATCAAATCTAGTTACTGCGCATGCGCCGCTATGGTGTCCCGTCAATCAAAAGTAAGGAGGCGGGGTTAACTCAGAGAGGCTTGGAGAATGAAGATATGACTCTTTTCAAACGAAGATATGACTCTTTTATGCTCATTAGCATATGGCACAGCACACTAAAAAACTGAATACTAAATGTACAGAACCTACTAAGAAGATAATTATAGGTTACATAAAAGTTATCTTTGACCTACTTCTACCAGGAATTGCTGGTTTAAGAGGTGAAATGCTGGTGACAGGTTCCCTTTAAGACTGTAAGGATATTTAACAACCTGATCCGTCAGAACCCATGACATGTTTCCATCATTAATAAATAAACAAAGCCAAGACACCATTGCGTGGTAAAGTAGAAGTAACCACAGCTTCATTATTTAAACATATTATTATTTTGAACATAATAAATAATTAGGCGTGAGGGCAGTGGCAGATGATCATTAGGGCGGTCGCCCGGGGCCCAAGGCTCCCAGGGGGCCCATGGCTGGCCGAACTCCCTCAGCCCCGGTGCCAGGACCGCACCTGTCATGAGGCGAGGTGAGCTTCTGTCCTACTTAGCAGCCATGGTCTGTGCTGAAACTCCCCCTCCAGCCCCCCTTGCCTGCTCTACACATCTCTCCTCCTGCTGCTGGCAGTCGGGACATGGGGTATGGGAGACTGTCTGCGGGCTCTGAGTCGGGCTGTGAGCAGGAGAAACGCTGAGTGAAGACTCCCACCACATCAACCTGCTGAACGCCCTTCACAAATATCTTACATAAAAGGTAAGTGCATGTGTGTTTACAATGTGTACTTTATATGTGTATAATGTGCATACTCATGTGTGTCTGTGATGTGTACATGTGTATGTATGTATACTGTGTGTGTGTGTGTGTGTGTGTGTGTGTGTGTGTGTGTGTGTGTGTGTATAGTGTGTGCATGTATGTATATATAGATATATATATATATATCTATATACATACACACATATGTATACTGTGTGTGTGTGTGTGTGTGTGTGTGTGTGTGTGTGTGTGTGTGTGTGTATGTGTATGTGTATATATGTACATATATATATATATATATATATATACATACACTACCGTTCAAAAGTTTAGGGTCACTTAGATATGTCCTTATTTTTGAAAGAAAAGCACAGTTTTTTTCAATGAAGATAACATTTAATTAATCAGAAATACACTCTACACATTGTTAATGTGCTAAATGACTATTCTAGCTGCAAACGTCTGGTTTTTAATGCAATATCTACATAGGTGTATAGAGGCCCATTTCCAGCAACCATCACTCCAGTGTTCTAATGGTACATTGTGTTTTCTAACTGTGTTAGAAGGCTAATGGATGATTGGAAAACACTTGAAAACCCTTGTGCAATTATGTTAGCAATAAAACTTAGCTATGTGAGCTATAAAACTGCCCTTCCTTTGAGCTAGTTGAGAATCTGGAGCATTACATTTGTGGGTTCGATTAAACTCTCACAATGGCTAGAAAAAGAGAGCTTTCATGTGAAACTCGACAGTCTATTCTTGTTCTTAGAAAGGAAGGCTATTCCATGGGAGAAATTGCCAAGAAACTGAGGATTTCCTACAACGGTGTGTACTACTCCCTTCAGAGGACAGCACACACAGGCTCTAACCAGAGTAGAAAAAGAAGTGGGAGGCCCCGCTGCACAACTGAGAAACAAGACAAGTACATTAGAGTCTCTAGTTTGAGAAATAGATGCCTCACAGGTCCTCAACTGGCAGCTTCATTAAATAGTACCCGCAAAACGCCAGTGTCAACGTCTACAGTGAAGAGGCGACTCCAGGATGCTGGCCTTCAGGGCAGAGTGGTAAAGAAAAAGCCATATCTGAGACTGGCTAATAAAAGGAAAAGATTAATATGGGCAAAAGCACACAGACATTGGACAAAGGAAGATTGGAAAAAAGTGTTATGGACAGACGAATCGAAGTTTGAGGTGTTTGGATCACACAGAAGAACATTTGTGAGACGCAGAACAACTGAAAAGATGCTGGAAGAGTGCCTGACGCCATCTGTCAAGCATGGTGGAGGTAATGTGATGGTCTGGGGTTGCTTTGGTGCTGGTAAAGTGGGAGATTTGTACAAGGTAAAAGGGATTTTGAATAAGGAAGGCTATCACTCCATTTTGCAATGCCATGCCATACCCTGTGGACAGCGCTTGATTGGAGCCAATTTCATCCTACAACAGGACAATGACCCAAAGCACACCTCCAAATTATGCAAGAACTATTTAGGGAAGAAGCAGGCAGCTGGTATTCTATCTGTAATGGAGTGGCCAGCGCAGTCACCAGATCTCAACCCCATAGAGCTGTTGTGGGAGCAGCTTGACCGTATGGTACGCAAGAAGTGCCCATCAAGCCAATCCAACTTGTGGGAGGGGCTTCTGGAAGCATGGGGTGAAATTTCTCCCGATTACCTCAGCAAATTAACAGCTAGAATGCCAAAGGTCTGCAATGCTGTAATTGCTGCAAATGGAGCATTCTTTGACGAAAGCAAAGTTTGAAGGAGAAAATTATTATTTGAAATAAAAATCATTATTTCTAACCTTGTCAATGTCTTGACTATATTTTCTAGTCATTTTGCAACTCATTTAATAAATATAAGTGTGAGTTTTCATGGAAAACACAAAATTGTCTGGGTGACCCCAAACATTTGAACGGTAGTGTATATAGTGTTTGTGTATATATATATATATATATATATATATATATATATATATATATATATATATATATATATATATTTCTGCAGCAATTCCGCAGAAACTAGCAGAAATTCTGCTTCAGAAAAAAAGCACCATTTCCTGCATTTTTGCTGAAGAAAATGGTGCGTATTTTGCTGCGTTTTTCTCAATGTTGGGAGATGGTGATATCTCCTCTGAAAAAACGCAGCAATTCTGTCCACTTTCCGCAGCAGGAATTGACATGCTACAATATGAGAAATACTCATATCAGAAATTTTACGCAGCGTCTGGATGAGATTTGGTAAATCTCACTCACTTTGCCACTACTGTATTCTGCATATTTTCTGGGCGGAAAATACGCAGCAATTCCGTTAAGTGTGGACAAGCCCTAATACAGTAGCAGCAGAGTAGATTAGATGTGAACAATTCTCATCCACACGCTGCGTAAATGATAAGTGGGGAAAAAAAGCTCAGAAATTGACCTGCGGTGTAGTTTTTTATTCCGCAGCATGTCAATTGTATTTGCATAAATGCTGCTCATATGTTTCGGGTTTTCCCCATTTAATTCAAGGGGGAGGTAAAACCCGCAACAAATAACAGATGTTATGTAAAAACGCAATTTAGAAAAAATAAAAATCTTATACTTGCCCAGAATTCTGTTTCTTGGTCCGGGCCGACCTCCTGGGATGACGTTTCACCCCATGTGACCGCTGCAGCCAATCACAGACTGCAGCAGTCATATGGGATAAAATGTCAAATAAGGAAGGGAGCGCTGTGTGGCACTATATATAAGGGGGGAATGCTGTCTGGCTCTATCTATAGGGGGCTGTGTGGCTCTATCTATAGGGGGCTGTGTAATGCTATCTATAGGGGGCTGTGTGACGCTATCTACAGGGGGGGTGTGTGTGGCGCTATCTACAGGGGGTTGTGTGTGTGGCACTATCTACAGGTGCGTGTGTGTGGTGCTATCTACAGGGGTGTGTGTGTGGCGCTATCTACAGTGGGTGTGTGTGGCACTGACTACATGGGGGTTGGCGCTATCTACAGGGGGCACTGTGTATGTGGTGCTTTACTTTACAGTGTGTGACACAATTATATTCAGGGGCGCAGTGCATGTTGATATTATATTTAAGGCTGCAGAAATGGGTCATGGCCAGGAGAAGTCGTCATGAGCTCTGGACAGGATGGAGAAGAAAAGAGGAAAAAAACTACTAGCATCTGAGACGTCGTCACCTGTGAGTCACTGGATTTGTAAAGAATCTGTCCCCTCTCCTGACAAGTTTATTATAGGAAATCCTTGTATTCCACATAACGTCTTTTTGCAGTCCAGGACTGATAGAAAAATTGGTGTTACCAATCTCCTTGTCAGTGTGATATTGTCAGTATGTAGGGACACAGCGCTGTGAAAGGGGAATCATAACACCCATTTGTTAATGCTTATGCAAAAAGGTAGTGTTAGCAATAGTTACGGCGCGGCAGGGTGGCGGTGGAGAAGAGGGGCCCAAGTTTGGGTAACGGTCAGAGAAGGGATGCCTGCAGGCAAACAGAACCCTATTTCCTGACCACCCAATTGATAATAGAGATTAAGTTCAAGTTTACAAATTTTATTGAGCTACATATAGCAAAGGACAAACCATACACATAAATTTTAAAATTTCACTGCCACAGGCCGAAGTCAGATTTAACAGCTGGACGGAACCCAGCAGAGTATCTGATAGTTACGGTGAATGCCGAGTGTCAGCAAACACACAGTCAGTTCAAAGGCAACCAGTGCCTCTATTAATCTACAGGCAATAGATCCGGCTGAGGCAGGGATTAAAAATCAATAAAGCCCCCCCGACATGTTTCGCTAACTAGTAGCGTCCTCAGGGGTACACGGGGCTAATGGCGGCGCCGCGAGAAAACTGCTCCTCTTATGGGAGTATAGGATGACGTGAGGTGGGTGTGTGGATGGCCGCCAATCGGGCGAAGCTAGACAGCAGGAGCAGCAGGGGAGGGTAAACAGCCAATAGGAGGCCAGGTATAAAGCAGGCTATGGCAGCCGGCGAGCTGCGCGATAGTATAGACGAAAGTGCCGAGATAGTTTAGAAACGGCACGTCTGCGCAGTAAGGCAGCTGAGGGACTTAGAACAAGGCAGGACAGGGCGAGAGCACAGCGGGGCATAAAGGATCGGCGCAGGCGCTGTAGAAGCCGGGCCGGACTTAGTGCAGAGAGCAGCTGACAGCCGCCACAGAAAGCGCAGGGCTGAGAGCAGGCCATATTTGATATGCGATTTGTCTGTGCACAAGACTGTGTGAAGACCCAGTGCAATACAACACAGCAAGGTCAGGTGCCCGACCAGGTACAGGCACTGCCAGTGTCCCCCCCGGTCCAGGTATAACATGCAACACCTATATAACCCCGCTGAAACACCAATCAGTACACACCGGCGCATCCAAGCAACCATCTCAAATATTGAAAGTGATGTTGAAAAATAATGATAAAAAATAATAAATAATAAAGAGTATAGTAACATTGATATCTATCTTTCTTTTCAAATTATAATAGAACAGAAAAAGAGAGAGAGCCGTCAAGCTCATGACATGTACAGTTAGGTCACGTAAGGTCAGTGGATCAGAATAAGTAAATATATATATATATATATATATATATATATACAGAGCCCCCTTGTCAGGAAGGCCATAATAAAGAGATGGAACCGATCACATGGCCAAGAAACCGAGACAATAAAGGCGAATAAAATACAATACAGATAGACACATACAGAAACGGGAAAGGGAAATGCAGAAAAACTCACAAGAATGCACTATATGTAAAACCCTCGTTAAGCCCCTGGGGGGTCATAGAACCGAGACGGTGAATCCACCGTGCCTCCTCCTGTAAAAGCCTACGGTCCAAATTACCTGCCCTGGGTCCCAATTTAAACTGTGCAATGCCCCAAAATTGGAGCAGCTTCGGATTATCAGGGTGAAACCTGTGCATATGTCTGGCAAGAGTGGTGTCTTCCTTAAGGTTGATGGTACTAAGATGTCTGGACACCCTTCTCCTCGATTCCTGCAGAGTTTTGCCCACATACAGTTTAGGGCAAGGACATCTAGCCAAATATACAACTCCACCACTCTGACAGTTGAGAAATTGTTTAATGTCATAGGACCTGCCGTCAAGAGGGTTGGTAAAACTCTTAACTCTAGGCATCAGTGGGCAGAAGGAACACCTGCCACAGGGATGAAAGCCCGTGACAGGTGATTTCAACCAGGTGGATGGGGCATTTGAGGAGGTTGATGAGAAGTGGCTATGCACTAAAAGATCACGTAGATATTTTCCCCTACGGTAGGTAATGGCGGGGTTGGCAGGGATGGCCTCTTTTAAGTCAGGGTCAGCGGTAAGAATAGACCAATGCTTCTTCAATACTCCAACAACTTGGGAGGAACAGACATCGAACGTGCCAATACAACGGATGGCACCGGAAGTCATTGACGGTGCAGACCTAGCACCTCTATCAGAGAGTAGATCAGATCTGAGGGACGCACTAGCCCTGGCATAAGCCCTATGTAGCCACTTTTTCGGGTATCCTCTTGTCAAGAATTTTTGGTAGAGACCATCACATTCCCTCTGAAAAGATAACTCATCAGAGCAATTGCGTCTGGCCCGCAGGTATTGGCCAATGGGTATCCCTCTTTTAAGGGCAGGGGGATGATGACTATCCCAATGCAGAAAGCTATTGGTAGCTGTGGCTTTACGAAATATGTCAGTTTGGACACCACCACCAGGGTCCAGGGAGATCTTAAGATCAAGGAAGTTGATCACCCGATCGTTAATTTCATAAGTAAATCTCATGCCAATAGAGTTATTGTTGAGCATAGACATGAAGTCGACAAATGTGTTGGCATCCCCATCCCATAGGATGAGAATGTCATCGATATATCTTCCCCAGAAGGAGATATGTGACGTGAAATAAAGAAGGTCATCGGAAAAAACGATAGTGTCTTCCCACCAACCCAAGAAAAGGTTGGCGTAGGTGGGTGTACAAACGGTGCCCATTGCTGTGCCTTTTATCTGATGATAATATTTGGCATCAAAAGTGAAGAAATTATGTGTGAGAAGGAAACGTAATAGTGACAAAACAAAATCATTGTGTCGCTGAAATTGGGTACCCTTTGTGCTCAAAAAATGTTTAACTGCAGTGAGACCTAAATCGTGTTGAATATTGGTATATAGCGACTCCACGTCTATGCTCGCCAACATGGTAGTAGAGGTGACATTGATCTCCTGGATCCTGGTGACGGTGTCCTTGGTGTCCCTAAGGTGGGACGACAAAGCGGAGACAAAAGAGGACAGAATCTCATCCACATAGAGGCTAATACCCTGCGTCAGGTTATCATTACCCGAAACTATGGGCCTACCAGGGATAGGGCGTTTGTTCTTATGGACCTTTGGTAAGGCATAAAAGGTTGCCAGAGTGGGAGTAGGGTTGTATAGACGTTTAAATTCGTCCAAGGTAATGAGATTATTACTTTTAGCATTGGTAAGAAGATCATACAATTCCGACAGGTACCCAGTGGTGGGGTTGCCTTTAAAGGTGACATAGGTTGTTTTGTCGTCTAGTAGTCTATGGACCATACCTGTGTAGTCAACACAGTCCATGATCACGATATTGCCCCCTTTATCGGAAGGTTTAAGTACTAGGTCTGCATTGCCGCATAGCTCATCCAATGCCAACTTTTCATCGCTATTAAGATTTCCAAAGGGCATAGATCTGTCACTTCTAAGTTTCTTGAGGTCATTACAGACCATTTTTACAAAGACATCAATATGCCCATATTGGGAAAAGGGGGGAGTGAGCCTGGACTTAGGGCGTAATGAAGAAAAAGGACCCACCGCATCGGTTCCATCTCTTTATTATGGCCTTCCTGACAAGGGGGCTCTGTATATATATATATATATATTTACTTATTCTGATCCACTGACCTTACGTGACCTAACTGTACATGTCATGAGCTTGGCGGCTCTCTCTCTTTTTCTGTTCTATTATAATTTGAAAAGAAAGATAGATATCAATGTTACTATACTCTTTATTATTTATTATTTTTTATCATTATTTTTCAACATCACTTTCAATATTTGAGATGGTTGCTTGGATGCGCCGGTGTGTACTGATTGGTGTTTCAGCGGGGGTTATATAGGTGTTGCATGTTATACCTGGACCGGGGGGGACACTGGCAGTGCCTGTACCTGGTCGGGCACCTGACCTTGCTGTGTTGTATTGCACTGGGTCTTCACACAGTCTTGTGCACAGACAAATCGCATATCAAATATGGCCTGCTCTCAGCCCTGCGCTTTCTGTCGCGGCTGTCAGCTGCTCTCTGCACTAAGTCCGGCCCGGCTTCTACAGCGCCTGCGCCGATCCTTTATGCCCCGCTGTGCTCTCGCCCTGTCCTGCCTTGTTCTAAGTCCCTCAGCTGCCTTACTGCGCAGACGTGCCGTTTCTAAACTATCTCGGCACTTTCGTCTATACTATCGCGCAGCTCGCCGGCTGCCATAGCCTGCTTTATACCTGGCCTCCTATTGGCTGTTTACCCTCCCCTGCTGCTCCTGCTGTCTAGCTTCACCCGATTGGCGGCCATCCACACACCCACCTCACATCATCCTATACTCCCATAAGAGCAGTTTTCTTGCGGCGCCGCCATTAGCCCCGTGTACCCCTGAGGACGCTACTAGTTAGCGAAACATGTCGGGGGGGCTTTATTGATTTTTAATCCCTGCCTCAGCCGGATCTATTGCCTGTATATTAATAGAGGCACTGGTTGCCTTTGAACTGACTGTGTGTTTGCTGACACTCGGCATTCACCGTAACTATCAGATACTCTGCTGGGTTCCGTCCAGCTGTTAAATCTGACTTCGGTCTGTGGCAGTGAAATTTTAAAATTTATGTGTATGGTTTGTCCTTTGCTATACGTAGCTCAATAAAATTTGTAAACTTGAACTTAATCTCTATTATCAATTGGGTGGTCAGGAAATAGGGTTCTGTTTGCCTGCAGGCATCCCTTCTCTGACTATATATATTGTACCCGCTGACTACCCAGGGTCAAAATTTGTGTTTTTTGTCTTAGTACTGCTGGGTTAATTACCCTTTCTTCTCTGACCCTGTTCACACTGCTGAACCTCTTACACCTACCTTCCAATTACTGGACATGGCCGGTTTTTTATCCAAGAAACCTAATATAGAGACTTTGTCCGCTGAAGTGGCATATGTCTTCTCTACTGATAATATTCCTTTACATCAGTTCGATATCCATACAGCGTTTAGGGATTTGCAGAAGACCTACCAAAAATTTGTACGCTCTTGCTGGGAAATAGCCAGTCTTGAAATTTATATACAACAGAAAATTATCTATAGGGGTTTGAGAATTAACATCACGCCTAATTCCCATCGTGACAACACTACATTCATAAAGGGGTGGGAGGACCTTCTTACTGAGAGCTCTTTGCGGATGCTCCAGTACTTGTTGGAATTTGAAAAACAGAGCCATAGTAAGGTGGGTGCCCAACTCGAAAAAGAAATAGTAGATATACAAGTATTTCAATCACATACTGAATTTGGCGCTTTGGAGGCGAAATTGCAAAAAAACATTGAGAAACTACAGGGGGAAATTAAAGAACGTAAACACCGGAAATATATTCGTGACCGGAGGGACTTTGACATAGGGCAAATTTATACTTATAAGACACGCTTTGTCCCTGCTCCCAAACGCACCACAGTCTATACCGACTTTTCTGAGTCGGACACCTCGGGTACAGAACACTCTAGACCCACTGGGGACAGCCCTAGATTGGGCACTAAACGTAAGGTCAGGAACAATAAACCTGGTTTCTCAAAGAGAACACCCGCCTCACATAAACAGCCCCCTACGGATTTCTTGAGTAGAAATAGACCATGTCTACCTGCTGTCTCCAACTCGTCATCTATTTTGTCTGTACCTGTTTCTTCATATGCTCAAAATGCCACAACGATGGTGGGCAACCCCCCACTATCCACTCAGGGCACTACCCTGGGCGGTGGGAATGGTACTACCAACACTACCATGGGCTCTTCTATTACGTCTCCTTTTTTAGGACCTCTCAATCTGCACTGGGGTCTCAAACAATAACCCCTAGTGCACTAGCTACTAACAATGACAACATGCAGATATTTAACTTATGCTCACACGTATTGAATTCTCATCAGTTGACTCTGTTACAAAAGGGACTCTCCTATACTCCTGCACGTCCCTTTGATGAGTTCACATGGGCAAAGGATATCAATTTATTTGCCAGAAAATTGGCCCTACACAAACATTTCAGGGGCTCTATACAGGATGATATCCGCCGTGACCGTCAGGAACAAAACACCATGAGGGATCTTGAGAGTCTCCTTCATGAGAATCAATTCGGAGTCACTGATGCGGTGGGTCCTTTTTCTTCATTACGCCCTAAGTCCAGGCTCACTCCCCCCTTTTCCCAATATGGGCATATTGATGTCTTTGTAAAAATGGTCTGTAATGACCTCAAGAAACTTAGAAGTGACAGATCTATGCCCTTTGGAAATCTTAATAGCGATGAAAAGTTGGCATTGGATGAGCTATGCGGCAATGCAGACCTAGTACTTAAACCTTCCGATAAAGGGGGCAATATCGTGATCATGGACTGTGTTGACTACACAGGTATGGTCCATAGACTACTAGACGACAAAACAACCTATGTCACCTTTAAAGGCAACCCCAACACTGGGTACCTGTCGGAATTGTATGATCTTCTTACCAATGCTAAAAGTAATAATCTCATTACCTTGGACGAATTTAAACGTCTATACAACCCTACTCCCACTCTGGAAACCTTTTATGCCTTACCAAAGGTCCATAAGAACAAACGCCCTATCCCTGGTAGGCCCATAGTTTCGGGTAATGATAACCTGACGCAGGGTATTAGCCTCTATGTGGATGAGATTCTGTCCCCTTTTGTCTCCGCTTTGTCGTCCCACCTTAGGGACACCAAGGACACCGTCACCAGGATCCAGGAGATCAATGTCACCTCTACTACCATGTTGGCGAGCATAGACGTGGAGTCGCTATATACCAATATTCAACACGATTTAGGTCTCACTGCAGTTAAACATTTTTTGAGCACAAAGGGTACCCAATTTCAGCGACACAATGATTTTGTTTTGTCACTATTACGTTTCCTTCTCACACATAATTTCTTCACTTTTGATGGCAAATATTATCATCAGATAAAAGGCACAGCAATAGGCACCGTTTGTGCACCCACCTACGCCAACCTTTTCTTGGGTTGGTGGGAAGACACTATCGTTTTTTCCGATGACCTTCTTTATTTCACGTCACATATCTCCTTCTGGGGAAGATATATCGATGACATTCTCATCCTATGGGATGGGGATGCCAACACATTTGTCGACTTCATGTCTATGCTCAACAATAACTCTATTGGCATGAGATTTACTTATGAAATTAACGATCGGGTGATCAACTTCCTTGTTCTTAAGATCTCCCTGGACCCTGGTGGTGGTGTCCAAACTGACATATTTCGTAAAGCCACAGCTACCAATAGCTTTCTGCATTGGGATAGTCATCATCCCCCTGCCCTTAAAAGAGGGATACCCATTGGCCAATACCTGCGGGCCAGACGCAATTGCTCTGATGAGTTATCTTTTCAGAGGGAATGTGATGGTCTCTACCAAAAATTCTTGACAAGAGGATACCCGAAAAAGTGGCTACATAGGGCTTATGCCAGGGCTAGGGCGTCCCTCAGATCTGATCTACTCTCTGATAGAGGTGCTAGGTCTGCACCGTCAATGACTTCCGGTGCCATCCGTTGTATTGGCACGTTCGATGTCTGTTCCTCCCAAGTTGTTGGAGTATTGAAGAAGCATTGGTCTATTCTTACCGCTGACCCTGACTTAAAAGAGGCCATCCCTGCCAACCCCGCCATTACCTACCGTAGGGGAAAAAATCTACGTGATCTTTTAGTGCATAGCCACTTCTCATCAACCTCCTCAAATGCCCCATCCACCTGGTTGAAATCACCTGTCACGGGCTTTCATCCCTGTGGCAGGTGTTCCTTCTGCCCACTGATGCCTAGAGTTAAGAGTTTTACCAACCCTCTTGACGGCAGGTCCTATGACATTAAACAATTTCTCAACTGTCAGAGTGGTGGAGTTGTATATTTGGCTAGATGTCCTTGCCCTAAACTGTATGTGGGCAAAACTCTGCAGGAATTGAGGAGAAGGGTGTCCAGACATCTTAGTACCATCAACCTTAAGGAAGACACCACTCTTGCCAGACATATGCACAGGTTTCACCCTGATAATCCGAAGCTGCTCCAATTTTGGGGCATTGCACAGTTTAAATTGGGACCCAGGGCAGGTAATTTGGACCGTAGGCTTTTACAGGAGGAGGCACGGTGGATTCACCGTCTCGGTTCTATGACCCCCCAGGGGCTTAACGAGGGTTTTACATATAGTGCATTCTTGTGAGTTTTTCTGCATTTCCCTTTCCCGTTTCTGTATGTGTCTATCTGTATTGTATTTTATTCGCCTTTATTGTCTCGGTTTCTTGGCCATGTGATCGGTTCCATCTCTTTATTATGGCCTTCCTGACAAGGGGGCTCTGTATATATATATATATATATATATATATATATATATATATTTACTTATTCTGATCCACTGACCTTACGTGACCTAACTGTACATGTCATGAGCTTGACGGCTCTCTCTCTTTTTCTGTTCTATTATAATTTGAAAAGAAAGATAGATATCAATGTTACTATACTCTTTATTATTTATTATTTTTTATCATTATTTTTCAACATCACTTTCAATATTTGAGATGGTTGCTTGGATGCGCCGGTGTGTACTGATTGGTGTTTCAGCGGGGGTTATATAGGTGTTGCATGTTATACCTGGACCGGGGGGGACACTGGCAGTGCCTGTACCTGGTCGGGCACCTGACCTTGCTGTGTTGTATTGCACTGGGTCTTCACACAGTCTTGTGCACAGACAAATCGCATATCAAATATGGCCTGCTCTCAGCCCTGCGCTTTCTGTGGCGGCTGTCAGCTGCTCTCTGCACTAAGTCCGGCCCGGCTTCTACAGCGCCTGCGCCGATCCTTTATGCCCCACTGTGCTCTCGCCCTGTCCTGCCTTGTTCTAAGTCCCTCAGCTGCCTTACTGCGCAGACGTGCCGTTTCTAAACTATCTCGGCACTTTCGTCTATACTATCGCGCAGCTCGCCGGCTGCCATAGCCTGCTTTATACCTGGCCTCCTATTGGCTGTTTACCCTCCCCTGCTGCTCCTGCTGTCTAGCTTCGCCCGATTGGCGGCCATCCACACACCCACCTCACGTCATCCTATACTCCCATAAGAGGAGCAGTTTTCTTGCGGCGCCGCCATTAGCCCCGTGTACCCCTGAGGACGCTACTAGTTAGTGAAACATGTCGGGGGGGCTTTATTGATTTGTAATCCCTGCCTCAGCCGGATCTATTGCCTGTATATTAATAGAGGCACTGGTTGCCTTTGAACTGACTGTGTGTTTGCTGACACTCGGCATTCACCGTAACTATCAGATACTCTGCTGGGTTCCGTCCAGCTGTTAAATCTGACTTCGGTCTGTGGCAGTGAAATTTTAAAATTTATGTGTATGGTTTGTCCTTTGCTATACGTAGCTCAATAAAATTTGTAAACTTGAACTTAATCTCTATTATCAATTGGGTGGTCAGGAAATAGGGTTCTGTTTGCCTGCAGGCATCCCTTCTCTGACTATATATATTGTACCCGCTGACTACCCAGGGTCAAAATTTGTGTTTTTTGTCTTAGTACTGCTGGGTTAATTACCCTTTCTTCTCTGACCCTGTTCACACTGCTGAACCTCTTACACCTACCTTCCAATTACTGGACATGGCCGGTTTTTTATCCAAGAAACCTAATATAGAGACTTTGTCCGCTGAAGCGGCATATGTCTTCTCTACTGATAATATTCCTTTACATCAGTTCGATATCCATACAGCGTTTAGGGATTTGCAGAAGACCTACCAAAAATTTGTACGCTCTTGCTGGGAAATAGCCAGTCTTGAAATTTATATACAACAGAAAATTATCTATAGGGGTTTGAGAATTAACATCACGCCTAATTCCCATCGTGACAACACTACATTCATAAAGGGGTGGGAGGACCTTCTTACTGAGAGCTCTTTGCGGATGCTCCAGTACTTGTTGGAATTTGAAAAACAGAGCCATAGTAAGGTGGGTGCCCAACTCGAAAAAGAAATAGTAGATATACAAGTATTTCAATCACATACTGAATTTGGCGCTTTGGAGGCGAAATTGCAAAAAAACATTGAGAAACTACAGGGGGAAATTAAAGAACGTAAACACCGGAAATATATTCGTGACCGGAGGGACTTTGACATAGGGCAAATTTATACTTATAAGACACGCTTTGTCCCTGCTCCCAAACGCACCACAGTCTATACCGACTTTTCTGAGTCGGACACCTCGGGTACAGAACACTCTAGACCCACTGGGGACAGCCCTAGATTGGGCACTAAACGTAAGGTCAGGAACAATAAACCTGGTTTCTCAAAGAGAACACCCGCCTCACATAAACAGCCCCCTACGGATTTCTTGAGTAGAAATAGACCATGTCTACCTGCTGTCTCCAACTCGTCATCTATTTTGTCTGTACCTGTTTCTTCATATGCTCAAAATGCCACAACGATGGTGGGCAACCCCCCACTATCCACTCAGGGCACTACCCTGGGCGGTGGGAATGGTACTACCAACACTACCATGGGCTCTTCTATTACGTCTCCTTTTTTAGGACCTCTCAATCTGCACTGGGGTCTCAAACAATAACCCCTAGTGCACTAGCTACTAACAATGACAACATGCAGATATTTAACCTATGCTCACACGTATTGAATTCTCATCAGTTGACTCTGTTACAAAAGGGACTCTCCTATACTCCTGCACGTCCCTTTGATGAGTTCACATGGGCAAAGGATATCAATTTATTTGCCAGAAAATTGGCCCTACACAAACATTTCAGGGGCTCTATACAGGATGATATCCGCCGTGACCGTCAGGAACAAAACACCATGAGGGATCTTGAGAGTCTCCTTCATGAGAATCAATTCGGAGTCACTGATGCGGTGGGTCCTTTTTCTTCATTACGCCCTAAGTCCAGGCTCACTCCCCCCTTTTCCCAATATGGGCATATTGATGTCTTTGTAAAAATGGTCTGTAATGACCTCAAGAAACTTAGAAGTGACAGATCTATGCCCTTTGGAAATCTTAATAGCGATGAAAAGTTGGCATTGGATGAGCTATGCGGCAATGCAGACCTAGTACTTAAACCTTCCGATAAAGGGGGCAATATCGTGATCATGGACTGTGTTGACTACACAGGTATGGTCCATAGACTACTAGACGACAAAACAACTTATGTCACCTTTAAAGGCAACCCCAACACTGGGTACCTGTCGGAATTGTATGATCTTCTTACCAATGCTAAAAGTAATAATCTCATTACCTTGGACGAATTTAAACGTCTATACAACCCTACTCCCACTCTGGCAACCTTTTATGCCTTACCAAAGGTCCATAAGAACAAACGCCCTATCCCTGGTAGGCCCATAGTTTCGGGTAATGATAACCTGACGCAGGGTATTAGCCTCTATGTGGATGAGATTCTGTCCCCTTTTGTCTCCGCTTTGTCGTCCCACCTTAGGGACACCAAGGACACCGTCACCAGGATATCAATGTCACCTCTACTACCATGTTGGCGAGCATAGACGTGGAGTCGCTATATACCAATATTCAACACGATTTAGGTCTCACTGCAGTTAAACATTTTTTGAGCACAAAGGGTACCCAATTTCAGCGACACAATGATTTTGTTTTGTCACTATTACGTTTCCTTCTCACACATAATTTCTTCACTTTTGATGCCAAATATTATCATCAGATAAAAGGCACAGCAATGGGCACCGTTTGTGCACCCACCTACCCCAACCTTTTCTTGGGTTGGTGGGAAGACACTATCGTTTTTTCCGATGACCTTCTTTATTTCACGTCACATATCTCCTTCTGGGGAAGATATATCGATGACATTCTCATCCTATTGGATGGGGATGCCAACACATTTGTCGACTTCATGTCTATGCTCAACAATAACTCTATTGGCATGAGATTTACTTATGAAATTAACGATCGGGTGATCAACTTCCTTGATCTTAAGATCTCCCTGGACCCTGGTGGTGGTGTCCAAACTGACATATTTCGTAAAGCCACAGCTACCAATAGCTTTCTGCATTGGGATAGTCATCATCCCCCTGCCCTTAAAAGAGGGATACCCATTGGCCAATACCTGCGGGCCAGACGCAATTGCTCTGATGAGTTATCTTTTCAGAGGGAATGTGATGGTCTCTACCAAAAATTCTTGACAAGAGGATACCCGAAAAAGTGGCTACATAGGGCTTATGCCAGGGCTAGGGCGTCCCTCAGATCTGATCTACTCTCTGATAGAGGTGCTAGGTCTGCACCGTCAATGACTTCCGGTGCCATCCGTTGTATTGGCACTTTCGATGTCTGTTCCTCCCAAGTTGTTGGAGTATTGAAGAAGCATTGGTCTATTCTTACCGCTGACCCTTTATTATTTATTATCATTATTTTTCAACATCACTTTCAATATTTGAGATGGTTGCTTGGATGCGCCGGTGTGTACTGATTGGTGTTTCAGCGGGGGTTATATAGGTGTTGCATGTTATACCTGGACCGGGGGGGACACTGGCAGTGCCTGTACCTGGTCGGGCACCTGACCTTGCTGTGTTGTATTGCACTGGGTCTTCACACAGTCTTGTGCACAGACAAATCGCATATCAAATATGGCCTGCTCTCAGCCCTGCGCTTTCTGTGGCGGCTGTCAGCTGCTCTCTGCACTAAGTCCGGCCCGGCTTCTACAGCGCCTGCGCCGATCCTTTATGCCCCGCTGTGCTCTCGCCCTGTCCTGCCTTGTTCTAAGTCCCTCAGCTGCCATACTGCGCAGACGTGCCGTTTCTAAACTATCTCGGCACTTTCGTCTATACTATCGCGCAGCTCGCCGGCTGCCATAGCCTGCTTTATACCTGGCCTCCTATTGGCTGTTTACCCTCCCCTGCTGCTCCTGCTGTCTAGCTTCGCCCGATTGGCGGCCATCCACACACCCACCTCACGTCATCCTATACTCCCATAAGAGGAGCAGTTTTCTCGCGGCGCCGCCATTAGCCCCGTGTACCCCTGAGGACGCTACTAGTTAGCGAAACATGTCTTTATTGATTTTTAATCCCTGCCTCAGCCGGATCTATTGCCTGTATATTAATAGAGGCACTGGTTGCCTTTGAACTGACTGTGTGTTTGCTGACACTCGGCATTCACCGTAACTATCAGATACTCTGCTGGGTTCCGTCCAGCTGTTAAATCTGACTTCGGTCTGTGGCAGTGAAATTTTAAAACTTATGTGTATGGTTTGTCCTTTGCTATACGTAGCTCAATAAAATTTGTAAACTTGAACTTAATCTCTATTATCAATTGGGTGGTCAGGAAATAGGGTTCTGTTTGCCTGCAGGCATCCCTTCTCTGACTATATATTTTGTACCCGCTGACTACCCAGGGTCAAAATTTGTGTTTTTTGTCCAAGTTTGGGTAACAGCCCAGGGCCCATGGTCTTCTTAATTAGCCACTGCGTGAAGGCTTTATTCTCAAGGTTGTCCTCTTACTTCATGTGATGCCAACCAACCGCTATCATACAGCGGGCATGTAGGGCACTATATCCAACTTCATAGCCATAAAACCCGCCAGCTGCGACATCTGCAAAAGAAAGAAAAAAATGAGCCAAAACAACTGCAGACAAGAGGATCTACCATTAGATCAACGAATAAAACACCACCCTTCAACTACCAAACCAATAAAACGGGCAAGGAGGGCGGGTGTACCACTTGCTGGAGCAGAAGGTAAGAGGGTGAACTGACCTTGAACCCTTTCTTTTATTAACTTTACCACACCCCCTTTTTACCCCTTCCATCAATCATGTTCCTGGGCATTTACCGATTATTTTAACCCCTACTCCTCACATCCCCTTACAGTCCCTAGCACTCTCCCTATGCGGTTCTGTGCCTACAAGACTGCAAGGATATTTAAAGAGGCTCTGTCACCCCATCATAAGTGTACTATCTTCTACATAATGTGATCGGCGCTGTAATGTACTGTAGATCAATGCAAGGATAGAAACACAGCTCACAAACTAGCATATTCAGATAAATACATTTGTACTATATTTGTAAATACCCTAATAAAAAGTATAAGGGACCATATGCTATAGGAGCTGATGTTTCAGGTACTGACCTATAGGGCATTTCTTGCAACTGAAAGTTTTTTAGTTACAAAGATAGACCTACCCTTTATAGTATATCTAGCCAACTTCATTTATGAAGATAAATTGACATTAGAAACAGGTTACAGTGATAAACATGAATGGTTAGCCTGGATAGGATAAACTGCAATCCAAAATAATAGAACTAACTGTATCGCTTGTGCAAAAGCCAGGCCACATCTGGCTACTATACCTTTCAGACTATCAGATAAGGAGAACCCACAATGTCTGCAATGTGTGTTATCTTTATATAATGCATCATATAATCCAGGTGATAAATTATGTAAGACATTCTCTTTCTTGTACCCACCTGTGGGGAGAGATGAAATCCCTCCCTTAGTAGTGGCTTACCCAGACAACTACACCTGCTTTCTGAGGAATGGGCAAGGTAAGTAAGTAGGGAACCTCACTGAAGAGTTTTGTGACCAATAATGGTAATTACTCCTCTAATTAGTTTACCAACCAGACAAGGGCAAGGATTGATCTCTGGTGGCTACGTGGAGACAGGAAGGCCAAGTGGCAGGGAGGCTGTACTCTGGTTCAGCTTCTGATGCCATTCCACTTGTTTTTAGCACCTGAGTTTCAGAGAATGAGAAAATGCCCTGGAGACTATCTGAATCGCTATAAGCGGTCTATCCCTGGAAGTTCCTTTGACCATAGAATATACATAGATGAAATAGGAGTACCCCGAGGGGGTCAAATGAGTTTAAGGCCCAAAATCAGATTGCATCAGGCTTCGAGTCTGTACTTTTCTGGTGGTCTACGACAAATAAGAATGTCAACTGGATTAATTATATTTATCACAATCAACAGAGATTTGTTAATTTTACCAGAGATGCAATAAAGGGCATTGCAGATCAGTGGTGACCTATATCTTTAATGACAAGGCAAAATAGCATGGCCCTGGATATGTTACTAGCAGAAAAAGGGGGTGTCTGCAAAATGTTTGTATCTTCTGTTGTACTTTTATTCCCAATAATACAGCTCCTGATGGCAGTATTACCAAGACATTGGAAGGACTCAATTCCCTGTCCAAAGAGCTTGCGGAAAACGACATCTTCACCTCATGGATTGAGGGGTAGTTTGGAAAATGGACTGGCCTGGTAACATCTGTACTCATGACCATTGTCGTTGTTGCCAGTATATTGACTGTTTGTGGATGCGATACTCTGCATAAGAAGATTGATCCAAAGGTTAATTGAGACCTCAGTGACAAAGACAATGTGCCAAGAGATTCAAAAGAAGAGAACCTGTCCTGGATAATCGTACAAAACATTTCTTGATAAATTTATAACAGGAGGGAATGTTAGAAAAATTTTATTTTAAATTTATTCTTACTTCATGTAATAGATATTAAATGTGCATGCAGGGTTCTCAGAAAATACTTTAGTTGACAAAGAGTTAAATGACAGTCTCTCTTAATAAAGATTGCAATCTCCAGAGGAAGTCCAACTGACCCAATCTCATTCTGAACTGTAAGGCTATGTTCACACGGGGTATTTTGCCAAGTTTTTTGACGCGGAAACCGCGTCGCAAAACTCTGCAAAAACGGCCCGAGAACGCCTGCCATTGATTTCAATGGGAGGCGTCGGCGTCTTTTTCCCGCGAGCAGTAAAACTGCCTCGCGGGAAAAAGAAGCGACATGCCCTATCTTTGGGCGCTTCCGCCTCTGACCTCCCATTGACTTCAATGGGAGGCAGAGAAAGCGTATTTCGCGCTGTTTTATGCCCGCGGCGCTCAATGGCCGCGGGCGAAAAACGGCGCGAAAATCGCCACGAAAATCGGCGTGCAGGGAGAGGAAAATCTGCCTCAAAGTTCCAAACTGAATTTTGAGGCAGATATTCCTCCCCCAAAATACTCCGTGTGAACATAGCCTAACATTTCACATGACAGGAAAGCCACAAACGGTTTTTCAGTTGGTCTGTACTGCAATAAACATATATATGTGTATATAAACCTGTGCTTATGTAATGAAGGCAGACAACTGCTGATTTTGACACTTGTCCCCTCATCGATGAGAATAAAACTCTTATTGGGATGAAAACTTGAATCATTATTGCTAAGTATGGAAAATTCTTCTAACACTAGCATAGGTCCGTGCGACACGCGTGAAAAACACGTGCGTTGCACGGACATATTACACGTTCATGTAAATCCGCCCTTAATGTGAGGCACGTGGAGGTTTTTTTATTACTGTTTTTATTACTGTTGGCAAAGTATCGAATTGGTATCGAAATCGCAAATCGCAATACTAAACGAAGTATCGGTATCGAAGTCCAAATTCTGGTATCGTGACATCCCTAGTATATAGTGCTCCACATCCCCACATATAGACCCCCCCTGTAGATAGAGCCCCCCTGTAGATAACACCACAGTTTTATTAGAGAAAAAAAACTTTACATGATCCCGTTCCCGCGCCATGGCAATGCTCTCTTTTGAGCAGGACTGCTGGAGCTGAACGACGCAAGCGTCACGACGACGTCATCGCGCCGCTAGCGTCATTGAAAGGCGCTGATCGGCAGGGCAGCGCCTTTCAATAACAGTAGTGGCGCGATGACGTCATCGCGCCGCTAGCGTCGTTGAAAGGCACTGATTGGCGGAGCAAGTCATTTTGCCCCACCAATCAGCGTCTTTGTAAGGTGCTGAATGGTCGGACACAGCCATTCAACGTTAATGCATGTATTTGCACCTGCGTGCCATTGATGCAGGTATAATTACTGGAAGAGGGGGTTGCTGTCGCTAGCACCTGAGCCCCCTCCGGTGCTTGCGACGCCACCGGGCATGAGAGGGCCCGTGTCCCCCGGCCCCTAAATGTTAGAGGCCGGGCGGTGCGGGCCCCGTCGTGGCGTCGCTGCAGCTGTAACGGCTGCCAGTGGCGCCACCGGGCATGGGGGGGGGGTGTCGGCGGACGGCATGTGCCCCCTCATGCCGCGGGCCACGCCACTACAGCGGTGGTTACGCCTCTGCTCGTCAGCCATACGGGAGAAGGAAAAAAGAGGAGGCACAAGAACTTCCCACTACAGCAGAAGTGTGTACCTCTCGCTGGAGCAGAACGTAAGAGGGTGAACTGACCTTTAACCCTTTCTTTTAACTATACCACACCCCTTTTTACCCCTTGCACCAATCACATTCCTGGGCATTTTACAATTCTTTTAAACCCTACTCCATACATCCCCTTACAGCACTCTCCCTATGCAGTACTGTGCCTACAAAGTAGTGCTGTGCCCAGAGAGTCCTCTGTACTAATGCTGAAGCAGGGATATGACGGTTCCCTGCTTCAGCATTGGGTTCAACTGTATCTGAGCCCTGAGGGTGCAGATACAACTGACACTGGAAGTCATTCAACTGGCCTCCCGGGACAGCGGGACACCGCCTGAAATCCGGGACTGTCCCGCTGAATCCGGGACGGCTTGGAGGTAATATGTATGTATGTAAGTGGCAAAAATAAAAGATATGGCTGTCAGAAAGCAGTAAGGCCCCATGCACACGACAGTATTTTTCATCAGTAATTACGGACCCATTCATTAATATTGGCCACGGACAACTTTCAATATTTTTACTGATGGGTGTCCGTGCTGAAAAAATGATAGAACTTGTCCTATTCTTGTCAGTAATTACGGCAAGGACTCTCCCATAGAAGTCTATGGGAGCTTCCATAAATACAGACGGTATACGGATGTGCATCCGTATACCGTCCGTATTTATGGAAGTGTTGCTATGCAACATGCTGATGACATCATTTGCATCCTCCCTCTTTTTCCCACAGACCTGTATATACTGATGAAATACGGATGCCTACTAATCCGTATTTACTGACAGTATTTCTGGATACATGAAAATACTGCATGAGGCCTAAACAAAATTCCCTGCGTCCTCAAGGCCAAAATGATCTCTGTACTTAATGGGTTAAAAAGAAATCTCCCTGTAAATAGTGTGCGGGTGGCAGGCTACAGAGCAATGTCCACTCTGCGTGACTCTACTGAACTGCTACAGGTGTAATGAGCGCTATCACTCTGTATACAACAACTGGATGTCCTGCTTTGTCACGTGGTCAACAAGTAAACACTTATGTCACCGTTTACCGTTGTAAAATTAGAGTCTGCCCTGGGGGAATTGCCCTCACAGCACAGTCCCCCGACATCCAATCACAGCCCGCCGGGACCTACAGCGAAAGAGAGGCGTGAACCGCATTGCGTACCACCGCCATTACCGGAAACAGGAAGCCGGGAGGACCATAAACAAAGTCCTCATCTCTTCGCAGTTTGTCCTGTTGTGAACATGGGGAACACCAGCAGCGAGCGACCCGGACCTCCGAAGGGGCGAAGAGACAGCGGCGGAGGCGCCACCAAGGGAGATGACAGAGCTAAGATACTTATGGATAGCCCGGAGGACGCGGATATGTACCCGGCTGAGGAGAGCAAGGTGAAGGGTGTGTGGGTTACAGAGCGGCAAAAGGGCCTGTGCTGATAGCTGGCTCACAGTGACAGGCACGGACACCTGGCAGTGAGGGGGCATGAGCCAGTGTCCCTGCCAGGGGACGCGGTGTACAGGAGAACTAAGCTGTGTGTCCACCTCCTGGTGTGAGAAGTTATGAGGACCGGTCACAGTAATGGCTGTAAAGTGGTACAATGGCTGACCGAGGTAGACACATTACCTAGTGTAATCTTCCTAGTCAGTACTTCTAAGGAAGGTTCCAGCAGCGAGTTTCTACGTGCATTGAAAACCAGCTCTATTCTGCCCCCTATCAATGTGACCTTTGAGCATGTTGGTGGGAGACCAGCAAGGACCCCCAATAAGCAGGTCCCAGGACTTGTTTGTACCAGTAAAACTGACAGCGCATGTGCGGCTGCTTGTTCATTGCCATCGTGGGTTGTAGAAACCTATGAGCAGCCACGCAGCTGAGAATACAAGTCCCCCAAATCAACACCTCACCTGGAATAAGATCATGTGGTGTCAGTGTTGCTTATAGCAACCAATTAGATCACTGCATTCATTTTCAAATCTGCCCTGGAAAAGTAAGAACTGCTTTTTGATTGGCTGCTGTGAGCAGCACTGTTAAGTGGGCCTCCATGATGGCAAGGCTGTTTTTATGTCCATTTGTGACTTGCTCTGTAGGGAGATCAAGGCCTCAGTAAATGCTGTATGCGTTGTATTCACAGGCCAATAGCAAGTTCTTTGAATTTCTTTCTAGAAATTACTATGTATGGATTTGTGTTGCCTCCCACTAAAAGTTCAATGGGTGCGTGATGCGCGAAAAACGGCCAAGTATGGGACATGTCGTGATTTTCACGCAGCGGACATACGCTGCGTGAAAAATCACGACTGTCTGAACGGCCCCATTCACTAACAGATCTGTGAGACGCGTGTGATTTTCACGCACGTAATACATGTTCGTGTGAATAAGGCCTAAGCCAGAGTATTATCCCTCTTAAATTGGCACTCCAGGTTTTGGCTGGAGTTGAGGAGTCCAACCCATTCCCAAAGCCTCACCTACGTGGTCGCTGCCTGTCGGGAGATCCACAGGTTTCTTCTTACGTGTATTGGGACCTGCGCAGGAACATGTATAGGACATAACTATGTCTGTGCGGTTATTTTCTATACATGTTGCGGCACGGGTACTGACAAGCAGTCATGTGGTATGTAAGACGACACCTGTGGGAATCCTGACTGGCGGGACCACTCTGGTGAGGCTTTGGGAGAGGGGTGGGTAATACGGCATTTTCCGCTTTTGCCCGAGTATAATTTCAAGCCATGAATTACACACATTGTGATCAGGCAGGCCTGCTGTATTCATTCATGAAATGCCTCATCGTATAGAAGTCAAATATAGGAATTCCTAATGGCACCATGTGAAGTGGTCATTGTCTCAATATGAGGAAGGGGCAAGTAACTCAATCTTTTTAATTCTCAGAACCAAAAAAACGTTCAAAACGAACCCTAGTCTAGATCTACCCTCTGGTGATCGTGGCAAAGAGTGCTGGGTCTGCGGTTATTATACATCATCACGTGGAGATGTCCTCTGAGATATTGGATTCACACTATCGGGGAGAGTTATTATACGATTTGTGCCAGTTTTATGGCGGAAAAGTCAAACTCTGATGTACGTCGTGTTTGTGCAAAAAGAAGAATTGTCTCTTCTAAATTTCTTTGCACTTCTTAAAAAGTGGGCGGGGTTTAGGGGGAGTGGCAGAGACACTCCCGGCCTGACAAATTTGCGGGAATTGGCATAATTAATAGCTGAAATCAATGTTGGCTTATAGTTGGCATAGATTTCAGTGTGTGTCGCACGGACAGCCCAAGGTAAGCCAAATTTACTATGATTTGTGCGCCTCTTATTAAAGTTAGCACATCTCGCTCCATCAGGCGTCTGTTTAATCTCGGCCACATTTGCGGACTATGCTCACAGTAAGGGCCAGTTCACACGTTGCGTAAATACTGCAGCTTTTCCACCACTGAATTCGTTGCAGAAAATCCGCAGCAAATACAATAGCAGCAAAGTGAATGAGATATAACAAATCTCATCCACACGCTGCGTAAACACTGAGCGGGAAAACCACTCAGAAGTTGACCTGCCGTGTAGAGTTTTATTCTGCAGCATTTCAATTGTATTTGAGTAAACGCTAATTATGTTGTGGGATTTCCCAATTGAATTCAATGGGGAGGTAAATCCTGCAACAAATAGCAGTTGTTGCGGTTTTTTTGTGGCCGGTTTGCAACGATCCCACCGCAAAAAACACAACTCTGAAAACAAAAAATATATTCTACTTCCCTAGGAGTCTGTGTTTTCATCCTCCTGGGATGACTTCATCCCATGTGATGCCGCTACAGCCAATCACAGGCTGCAGCAGTCTCCTGGGATGAAACGTCCTCCCAGAAGGCCGGTCTGCTAGCTTGCCAGCTAAGTGCTGCAGTTTTTCACGGCGGACATTCCGAGCGAAAAACTGCACCACAGATTGGTGTGATTTTTCGCCTGAAATTCCCTGCGGCGCACAGGGCAGATACGCTGCATGCTCTTACGCAGCGTATCTGCCCCGTGTGAACTCTGCCTAATAAGCATAGGAGCACAGTCTGTAAATGTGAAAAATAGGAAGTTTCCTATTTTTTGTGGGTAATTTCTACAGTCCAGACACACACCCGCAAATATACGGGAAGGTGTCAGAAATGAACGGGCCAGTATTTCAGCCGTAATTGCAGATAAACGTTACGGTCGTGTGCATGAGGCTGACTGACAAATTTCTAGCTCCATAGCAGCTATAAATGGCTCCTGTAACCCAGCTACATCAGAGAGAACAGGTTAGGAATATAACTGGCAGGCAGAAAAGATTCTCAATACAGTGAAGCCTTCATTTTTAACCTGTGAGCCGCCCGCAAATTATGGGCCGTGCACATGGCCGCGTCCATTATTTCCTATGAGTCTGGACTGCAGAACACGGCCGTAATAAGACATGTCCGTTCTTTCTGTGGTCCAGGCTCCTGGGCCATGCACGGACTGTGAAAACCACGGTCGTGTGCATGGCCCCATAGAAATGAATGGGGCTGCAATTCTCCCGTGGAATTGCGGCCGCAAAAGCACGTTCGTGTGCATGAGGCCTTAGGCCACGTTCAGACATGGCGGATTTGCAGCGAATTTTTGCACTACAAGTACAACTTAATTGAATGGGGTTTTCAAAACCTGCGCCTTTGTTACAGCGACGGTGGGGTCTCCGCAACCAGACCCCCACCGATCAAATAGGTCTCTGACATATCATAAGATGAAGATATTCTTTAAATAGATGCTTGAACGAAGTATTTAGCAGAATGAGGGCCTGTTCAGTGTGTTTTTTGTTTTTTACATGGAAACTGTGACGGAATCAGTGCCAAAAAACATCTGAAACTGCCTCCCATTGATTTCAATGGTAGGTGGAGGCGTGTTTTTTGTTTTTTTTTTTTTCTCCCGCGACCTTTAGCTGTTTGCGGGGGGAAAACGCGGCATGTTCTCTTTTGCCGTGGTTCCGCCTCTGACTTCCCATTGAAATCAATGGAAGGCAGAGAAAGTGTTATTTTGCCCGTGGTCCTGAATGGCCGCGGGTGAGAAACGCAGCAAGAATGTGCAGGCAGGTCAAAACCTGCCTCAAAATTCCTGAATGAATTTCGATGCAGATTTTTTTTTCTGCCTGCAAATCGCTGTGTGAACAAATGTAGCTGTGCTTCTTATTATAAACCTGTAACAATAGGACTATGTGGACACTGTGGTCCAACATAGTGGCGGCCCAAGCCCTGCTCACTTGCAGAGGCCAATGTGTGCATGGCCCAATCATGTGACCATTGAACACCACTTGCGGGCATGGCTTTAGCCGGCGCTGCGTGAGACCGTATCCTAAATGCAACAATTAAACGGTTTGGGAGTGCAGGAAGTATATTAGTCTCCTGCGTTCACAAGTAAATGTGGTGATATTCGTCAATTAACCTGAAGGGTTTAATATATTTTTATTTCTATGCTTGTTTTGGCCATATAAACTTCTTACCTAGAAAACCCTTACATAATGTTGCATTGCAATGTCAGTTTTTGGAACTCCGGGCCATAACTGCTTGCAGCGCTTATATTTTCACGCACACCAGTTTCTGGATGTGCCGCCTACATAGAGTTCAGTGCACACAGAGCAGCCGTAAAGCTGCAGCCGCCAGAACCTATACGGCATGTGGATCTCCTAGAGGAGGGTCCCCTTCTGAGTCATGGTGTTTAACAAATATGATGCAATTTGCTATGGTGGCTCTGAACTAAATGTGAACAGAGTCTAAGAGCGGAGCCAGTTCTGGACTTGAGATGGCCATGTAATTCATTCATCTGATGTCTGGCGAGAGACTCTTTCCCAGGCACAATCAGCTGTGTGCCGGGAGCCAGAGCCGCAGCAATCCGCAATATGAAAGCGGTTGTCTGCGATGAGTCAGCCCGTTTAATCAATGTTAAACATAGGGAAGTGACTGCATTCACGGTTCATTATTTTCTTGTAAGCACCTAAATAACAAGTAAGTAAAATCTATGCATGTGTTAAATATTCCCCTTGTTATTCCTGCAGGCACCTCTGGAGAAAGATGAATTCCTAGCATGGCAGCATGATTTAGAAGTAAATGATAAAGCTCCTACGCAGGCTCGGCCAACTGTATTTCGCTGGACCGGTGGAGGGAAGGAAATTTACCTATCTGGGTCATTTAATAGCTGGGGGAAGATTCCTCTCATTAGAAGGTACATTGCGCACTATTAGGGTCCATGCACACCACAATGCGTAAAACCGCAGCGTAATACAGTACCAGCATAGTCAATGACATTCCAGGAAATCTCATATACACACTGCAGTATTTTTCTGCATGTAAACCGACCTGCGGTGTGGATTTTAAAATCTGCAACATGCCAATTTATGTTGCGTTTTCGCTTGTGAATTGTATATGCCTAGTGCTGAGGAAAACTGCACCAAAATCCGCAACGTGTGCATGTAGCCTTAGGCTGGGTTCACGCTGTCTGTTTTTAACATGTTTATTTTGGTTGATGAATGCCCATTGAGTGACCTGGAAACATGGACGTTTATCTACCAAAACTAAAAAAAAAAAATGCATATTAAAAATGCACAATGTGAACCTAGTCTTTGACCCCCATGTTCTATTGTGAGCAGTTTCTACCCCGTCACTATTGAAGAATCAAGTTTATTAAAGAACACATAGTAAAACAAATTAATTTCTTCTTTTTGAATCAAGTCCTTATTTTATGTTCAGTTATTAGTGCTGGGCTGAGCGGTAATACGTGTTTGCTAGTGGTGTGAATGTAGAATCTGTTCCTTCCATCGTTGTACTTTACACTGGCTGGTATAGAAACCTTTATATTCTATTAATTCACCTTCTATTATGTTACAGCCACAACAACTTTGTTGCAATATTAGACCTGCCAGAAGGTGAACACCAGTACAAGTTTTTTGTTGACGGCCAGTGGACCCACGACCCCTCTGAGGTATGTCTGTCCAAAAACCACAACATGTAATCTGCGCCCGTTTCTGCAACCAAATGTAAAAATATTTTTCTGCAGATTTGCAGTGTCCAATTCCGCAACATGTGCAGGTATATAGTAAAGTACTGCAGCATATGTTTATTAATTTCTAACTAGAGGTATATTTGGTTGCTGATGGAATACTATTATTTATTGTGCATTTCTGTTTGTCTAGCCAGTAACCACTAGCCAGCTTGGCACTATAAACAATGTCATTAATGTGAAGAAAACTGATTTTGAAGTATTTGATGCCTTAATGGTTGATTCTCAGCAAGGCTCCGATGGGTCAGGTAGGACTTTTTCCCTCATTTTATAAACACTTTCACGTGTCACTTTTAATGTGATATTGGATATAATAGACCTGAGGAGTCACCTTTGTGAATATACTCGTGAGTGTATAAGGTCCGTTTTTAAATAGTTTTATGTTCTAGAAAATAGAACGGTTTATAACATGAACTTAGCAGATTGCTACTTTAATTCTATATGAAATGACATCCTGTGTAAGAGGTTAAAAAAAAAATATATATATATATATATATATAATTTTAAATGGGCTAAGGCCTTCTTCACACGACAGTACTTTTAACTGCCGTCACACAGTTTTCAGAACAACGAAGTTCTATGGGTGTATTCACACGGCCCCTGAATAAAGTCCGTTAAAAAAATAGGACATGTCCTATTTTTGGCGGTTGTCATGGCCTGACTGCCCCATAGAAGTCAATGGATCCATTAACTGCTGTCAATACCTGTAACGGCTGTTTAAAACGGATCTGTGACATGGGGATTGGCAAGGGAACTACTAGTTCCCTTGCTGGCTATCGGCGGCTTGATGACACACACTCACCGATGCAGCGCCGACCTCTTGTGTGGTCTCTTGTCTTCACGGGTTCTGCAATGACTTAATTGCGTCGCCTTCGCAGATTCTGTGAAGATGAGACCACGCGTGAAGACTAGCTGCATCGGTGAGTGTCAACGTGTCGCCGCAGGTCCCGTGAACACTAGAGACCTTACCTGAAGACCACGCTGCATTGGTGAGTATGGTGGGCATTCATGTCGGGCTGTGTGGCATCATATACAGGGAGGCTGTAAATAGTGTCTAGGTGAACATGTGACCTTCCTTTAGGTGTTTTCAGGGGGCTGGGACAAACAAGCCTGACCAATGAAATTCATATTTTATTTTTTTAATGGCCATGAAAAACTGATGCAAAACGGATCTCAAACAGCCATTAAAAACAGACAGATGGACTGGAAATTTGGAGACACTGATGCAAAATGGCCATCAAAAACGGACAGTTGATCAGTTTTTAATGGACATTTTTTTTCACTGTCTTGTGAATGTAGCCTAATTAAATATATCCGAACCGCACGATCCACTTGACATGACTTATTTTTCTGTATGCTCAGAGTTGTCCAGCTCTCCGCCTGGTCCATACCAGCAAGATCCATATAACTGTAAGCTTGAAGAACGTTTCAAATCGCCTCCCATTCTCCCACCTCATCTACTGCAAGTGATCCTGAATAAAGACACTGGCATTTCTGTAAGTATTCATGCCTTTTAGTCTGACAGATATTTGGATGTATGTTTAATACATAGTGGTAGAACACTTTATATAGATCTATTGATGTGTGTATTTTTTTTTTCTTCAAAACACCATATGCTCTATTCAGACTTCTACATGCTAGTACAGAGAACTGTATGCATGCTGGGGGCGGTTTACCATAAGATATCAGTTTCACTCTGCAGCAGAATGCGGAGAATCCAATCCCATCCTCGTCTCTAAATATACGGCTCGTGCTTAGTGCCTATATTCAGACTGCAGACATGGCCCCTCATTCTGCTAGAAAGTGGAAGAGCTGTACAGCCCTCTAAATCGGAGGTTGGCAGCCCCTGCCACACGGGGCCTTGAGCTCCTGGCACGCTTTGCCTGGCGCTGGACTCTGGGTCAGAGCACTCCATCTTCGATTTTTATTTTCTATCGGCACACCATACAAAAAAGGTTTTCGACCCCCCCCCCCCCGCGCTCTAAATTCTTACTGAACTCTGAACGGCAACTAGGTTACCCCTTTATGGGCATCTTTTAGATGCTCCTGTTTCAAGAAAGATCCACTTTTTTAAAGGAACATTGGAGATGCACTCTAAAGTCAACTGAACGTGGTATGCCTGATTTCGTTTACACATGACAGAAAAATACATACGGTATATTGTTGCGGTTTATAGTGTTAAACTTTGCACATTTCTGCTGTTTTCCAGTGTGATCCAGCTTTGCTCCCAGAACCAAATCATGTTATGTTAAATCACCTCTATGCCCTTTCCATCAAGGTAAATACATTTACATCAGGGTGCTGAAGATGCATGTAAAAGGACATGACATAATTATGTCTTCTTCTTCTTTCAGGATGGCGTGATGGTACTAAGTGCTACTCACCGTTACAAGAAGAAGTATGTCACCACATTGCTGTACAAGCCAATATGAGCTTCATTCATAGACTCCTCACATTTACGCCTTTTCCAACGTTTTTTACAGATTAAATATTTGCAAACTCCGATTTAGCTGTCAGTATTGTATTGAGCATCCGAACAGTCCACAATCTAGATCTACTATTGACTTGCAGCAGTTGCTGTAGTAATCATTTTATTGCATCTGATTTTTATGTGGGATTACAAATTTTACTTTTCAGCACATTGCCTGCCTCGTGTGCCCTGTGGGCTGTGCAAGGGGCAGTCCTACAACCTCCACAATATAAATCCTAATCTAGTAGATTGAAGTTTTGACATCAATACTTGGTGATAGTATTCCTCTTTGATGTGAGAACTATTGTGCATAGTATAGCTTAAATAATTGAAGATTTGATCAATGGGGATTCTACATTTATAGCAGTCCTGCGGATCAGGCAATTAATTATTTCCAATTATTATATTATCCAATCCCAAAAAAAAAAATCTTGGGTTCTGTCAGTGCTCACATATTAAACTATCAAGTAGAAAACCCTTCGAGAAGCACTCCACACCACACTTTTATTTCCCCTCCTTTTGTACATTGCTGTTTCAGTGGGGTGCTGTATGCAGAAATACTTACCGATCCGTGCATCACGCCGTTTTCACGTCTAGCGGTCTCAACAGCCTAGTGGGCACAGACCAGGTCAGAATGTGATCACGTGGGTGGGGCTGGACAAACTGATGCACGGATCGGTAAGGCTGGGTTCACACTATCTATTTTCAGACGTAAACGAGGCGTATTATGCCTCGTTTTAAGTCTGAAAATAGGGCTACAATACGTCGGCAAACATCTGCCCATTCATTTGAATGGGTTTGCCGACGTACTGTGCAGACGACCTGTCATTTACGCGTCGTCGTTTGACAGCTGTCAAACGACGACGCGTAAATGGACTGCCTCGGCAAAGAAGTGCAGGGCACTTCTTTGCAATGTAATTTGAGCCGTTCTTCATTGAACTCAATGAAGAGCAGCTCAAGATTACAAACGTCAATGACGCCTCGCATAATGCCAGGAGGAGCTTTTACGTCTGAAACGACGCAGCTGGTTTCTCCTGAAAACAGTGTCTTTTCAGATGTAAAAGACAGTTCACGTGTGCACATACCCTAACTATTTCTGCACAGAACACCCCACAAACACCAATGTACAAATGGAGGGGAAAATAAAAAAAGTGCTCCTTTAATAGAAGATACGTTGAAGGATGTGTCAAAACCCCTGCATGTGTATCTATGACTGTGTGACCCAGATATACACTGCACCGGGTAGAACTGCAATCTTTTCATCTTCATATTTGTTTTAATGTATAGTGTATTTATCTATATTTAGGATTTCTTTTAAAATATGTATAAATATATAAAACACTTAAATGTTTGTTTTAATGTGTGGTATGTAATGTTTGTGTGTACACAAGATACTACACTCACTCGTTTCAAAAATTCCTATTGCCGTCCTCTTAGGTTTCATTCACGTGGCCATATGACAAACCCTTGTGAACGCTGTATATTTTATTCCAAAAATAAAATGTAACCCTCCCTCTGAGATCCAACTTTGTTTTTGGAATAAAATATACAGTGTTCACACAATCGTGTGAAGGAAGCCGAACCAAGCGCTGCAATTACAAAAGAATGCTTACTGGGGGAAATCTGTACATGCATGGGCCAGAAAAGTGTCTGAAAGCAGCATTGAACACATGCACACTCAGCCCAACACGTTTGTATGAGGTTGGGGGTAAGAGCTGTTGACAGTACGAGCATTCAGCCAAAAGCTATTGAGTGTATGGTCACCTTTTTAGATGTTGAGTTCTGGATAAAGAAAAACTTATTTTTTTTACACAAGGCAATTGACTAACCAATCTTCGCGTTATTTGGCTCCTCGCCATTCATTGGCTAAATGTCTACCTACTGGAATGACATACAAAATAAAAATATATTTACCCTTTGTATGTCAACCCAATATATATATAATTTATTTGTATATATATTTTTTTCTTGCTGCACCAATGGGGAATGAATACTTTGTTTTATATAGGGATAGAGATTTGTAATTGGCTAAATGAATTACGTTCAATCTCATTCACATCACAATACTCGCTCTTCTGTGCATAACTACGCCAGATGTACGTACTTTGGCCAATCTAGGTTGTTGCTGTCATGGCCAAGAAGAAAGATCCTTATTTTAGTAAGTCTTCCCTAGCTGATGTGTGGCATCTGCATATAGTTACAAAGCATCCTTGTCTAGAAATTCAGAAGATGTGGGTGAGGGCTGTGTGCAGGAAGAGCAATGTGGATTAGAAGTTCAGTTAGTGTCATATAGTTGTGTAATCACATGACACATCTAAAAATGTATCATGGAAAATAGTAAGAGGGTTTGAAAATCTCCCCTCACTTATTTGCCCACTCCCCTGGGGCTGGAGATGAACATGATCTGCATCATTCCTCTGTTTGCACACAGACATATTGTGCATAAGAACTGTTTTATGGCATTTCCTCTTGCTGAAACCACAGGGAAGAGTATCCTACTGGTAAAGGTTCTTCTACCAGCCTGTTAGTGTGACAGCCTTTCTATAGGTACATGTTCATGGGGGTTGTAAAAACCGCCTATCCTTTGGCTTGCTGGGTATAAAACGCTCTTGAGAAAGCTTATGGAGCTGCTATACTGACATGGCCATATGTGCTACTACAGCATCTCTGAAAATCAGAGCTCGAGGGATGCGCTAAAGTTCACTACACTGCCTCAAAGACGAGGCCTGAAGGACCAGCTTACAGGTTGCTGCTTTTTACTTTGTGTTTTATTTATTTTGTTTTAACCATAAAACCCATGCTGGAACTACTTCAGCCTAGAATACTTTTCTCCAGCCCAAGTGTTTGTGGAAGTTAGTGCATTTATTGTTTTCTTAGCAAACAGTCAACGCCTTACAATCACCCCTTACGCTCATACATCAATGGATAGGGGTGGTGCGCTCGCCTGTTTGTGTCCTCCACACATTTCATAAAAGGCAAAATTCAAAAAAAAATGCACAGTTTACCTTAAAAAAGTAGAAACATATTCAATTTTATGAATATAAACTTTGTGGTAAAGTATGTACAATCCTCATGTTTAGTTAAGGAAGCATTGGAAGGGACAGACATCTGTAAATTTTGACCGGGCATATTCAATTAGCATTACCCAATTAAACATATCGATTGTTACATTTACGTAAATCAAGAGGCTTCCAGGGTCATGCAGTTCTGCATATTAGAGAAACAAATATATAGTTACATATATATGTACATATTCAAAGTCCAGCTTGCCACATATACACATTTTATCAGAAGTGGGGGTGGAGGGATTTACAAACTTTCTCAATTGAAAAATGAGAATCCAATATAAGATCTTGATCATTGACACCTATAAAAGATTTAGCACCTTTTCAGACGTATTACCCCCTGGCACATTAATGTGATGGTTTTGTAAAGCAAAAGTCTTGACTTTAAATGAGGTAGCAAAAGCATTAGGAAGTAAGCGTAACAAACGTCACATAGTAACTGGTGAGTAAGTGTCTGTATGGTGTCATAGCAGCGGCATTACCAAAGATGCTAGAACTAATGCAAAGCTCTATGAAGAATACTTAGCGTGTAAAGCGGATATATTCTAAAGTGTTCAATATACAACAGTAATTCTTCATTTAGCAAATGTAACCAAACCCTCTACATTGGCTGTATGGTCTAGAGAGGCAAAACTGACCTAGTACTGTAACAGAAATAAGAATGTAGCAAGGAAACATGGCTAAAAGTATGCGAGGCAGAGCTGCAGATGGAAAGTGATCTTCACATAGCACAAGATAATTCTGGAACGGGTTCGCTACAATCCGAATAGAAAAAGCATATGCCTGTGTAAACCAGACATGAATATTCCCCTGCGTTGTTTCATTTGTCTGTTGCTGGAGTGTCCTTTTCATTTACACTGAAGACTGGTCCCAAACCTAAAAGCACAAACATAAAACAAACATCAGAAGTCAATTTATCTTATTAGAGACATTAAAAACGCATGGCCTGTATTGGTGACCATAGACACGAATTAAGACCCCATGCACACGAGCGTAAAAAAACAAAAGTCTCCGTAATTGCAGACCCGTTCCGTTCTATTGGCGAATGACACCTTCCCGTATCACTACGGATAGGTGACCGTGCCGTAGAGCTGTGCCGGGAATTATGGAGCATCTCCTACAGGCCCGAAAATGCATCCCTCGGCCGTGCCTCCAATTGTGGGCTGTGATTACAGACACGGCCGTGTGCGTGAGGCCTAACAGTCAATCAAGGAGGTAGATAAGTACAAACATACCATAAATAGCCCATGCGGCTTAACCAAACAGGCAGTAGTTTTGATAAAGGGAAAATAAATCTGACATACACCTCATAGAGCTACGTTCACACGAGCGTGACAGATTTATGCTCGTGAAAAAAAAACGCACGGAAATCTGGTCTGTGTGCTTTGTGAGTGGCATGTGTTTTTCACACACTTTTTTTTTTTAAATGGAACTTATGTGCATCCGTGTGCGGTGTGTGGTTTTCACGCACACATTGACTTCAATGGGGGCATAGGTGTGTGAAAACGCACCAATATAGGACATGCAGTGAGTTTCACACAACAGACTCTCGCTGCGTGAAAAGGCCCCATTGAAATCAATGGGGCCCGTGTGCTGTGCGTGGTTATAACGCACAGCACACAGACGAGAATCATGTTCGTGTGAATGGGCCCTTACAGGTAAAAATCCAACCCATGATTGTCTGACAGGAGCCACAGTCACCATTCACATTAGATTATTGATTGATTCCCCAAACAAAAAAACAGATTGCTAGACTCATGTCCATCAGGGGTAAAGGCAATCATGCCAAATGATGGCGTACACCAACAATTACATTCCAGTTTTCTGGCATGTTCTGGTAACATGCTTTTGCTGAATGTTGCAGAAGTTCCGTGCCAGGTCATACATCTGCCCCACGCGCCTGCCGCTGCAGCTCAGCAACTTCTTTTTCAGTGCGTAACTAACAAGCTGCGCCCCAACCACACCCTCGCTGTCTGATAGACATGGACTATGTCACTTGTCACAACATTTATTCCACTTTTGATGCATTCATCTGGCCCATTGTGTTCCCTACAATATTCATAACAGGACACTAAAAACAATATATTTAATGTAACGACAAAGCAGAGCTATTTGGCTGCTATGAATCAACAAGGCTTCATTTTCCCATAGTCCCAAGTTCCACTGAAGTCACCTTTGGACTGTCAATAGATTGTGATAAAGAATTGTAAACCAAGATACAGGATACTTAGGATATATATATATATATATCCTATTTTTAAAAAAGTTATAAATAAAATCCTGCAACCTTCTGAACTGCAGTTTTGTAGGATGTTTTACTTTTAGGCAGAATTCTCTTCCAACATCAATTAAGTGATATGAGAAATCCTACAACAAATGTCCTTCATTTCCATCTATGTACATAAATTACGGCTTGTAAAACGAGGACAGAGCGATGTGCTTTATGATACCTTATTGACTTGAGAAAGTGGAGTTCTTATAGCTCCTGCAGGTATGCGACCTCTAGTGCTTTCTTCAAATAATCTTCCAGGTGACCTTTCTCTTCTGGTGCTCAATAACCTTCCTGGAGACTTCTCTCTTTCTAACGGTCGGCCAGGAGACTTGTCCCTGCGCATCTCTGTCCTTCCTTCACGAAAACGATGGGGTGTACTGGGTTCACGTACTAGACCTTGAGCTTCTCCTGGTACTGGACTGGCTGCTATTCTCTTTGTTATGTGATCATTGTATGAAGGAGGGCCTCTCTTGTTGGGACTAGCACACAAAAGAGAAAACTGTAAATATACTTCAATGTCTAAATGTAAATATATGTTCTTGGAAGGTACTGATTCTCCTTGCAGAGAACAAGCTGGTAGGAGTCTTATAATGTGGTGACAGAGCCTCTCTAAGTGCCCTATCTCCTACATAATCTGATCGGCGCTGTAATGTAGATAACAGCAGTGGTTTTTATTTTGAAAAACGATAATTTTTTAGCAAGTTATGAGCTAGTTTAGATTTATGCTAATGAGTTTCTTAATAGACAACTGGGCGTGTTTTTACTTTTTACCAACTGGGCGTTGTACAGAGAAGTGTATGACGCTGACCAATCAGTGACCAATCAGCGTCATACACTTCTCATTGTTACAGCGTGATTGTGCAGTGAAAGAAACGGGGCTGGAACAATGAGAAGTGTATGACGCTGATTGGTCACTGATTGGTCAGCGTCATACACTCCTCTGTACAACGCCCACTTGGTAAAAAGTAAAAACACGCCCAGTTGTGCATTAAGAAACTCATTAGCATAAATCTAAACTAGCTCATAACTTGCTCAAAAATGATCGTTTTTCAAAATAAAAACCACTGCTGTTATCTACATTACAGCGCCAATCAGATTATGTAGGAGATAGGGCACTTATAATGTGGTGACAGAGCCTCTTTAAGGGCAATTCTCCAGAGTCATGTTTTGAGACTATAAAGGGTCGCACATTGACTTACAGGGTAGTTACCCATAGGTGGCACTAGAGAGACAGTTTTCCTTATGGAGAAGAGCTATTTTGCATTTTGTAACTATATGATCTTTGTACATTGCCGTTGTAAGGATACTAAACCCACCTCCGTGTAGTAGACGGTGCACGATGAAGATCGCTTGCATTGTCTTTGACCAGATTGCCCTTACAACAGATCACTCGGAGCTTGTCCTGGTAAACCGATGCCAGATAAATGGCTCCAGAAGAGATGGCTGGTCCCAAATAACGTGGGTTTGGAATATCCAAATGAGCCCTGGCTGGAGCACTGCAATATTAAATTGTGTTGCGTTTACAATTACATTTTAGTTTTGAAATTATTATACCAGTTAAAGGCAATGTATCAACCTATATATTTTTTTACTGATACACATAATTTTTTTTCTAGTCCATTTTTATTTTCTTATTGAACATTTTTTAATAATTTTTTCCTGTACAAAATTTTGGGGTCGGCCATCTTGGCTGAGCTGCTGTTAACAGCATTTAGAGATATGCTCTACAACAGCCACATGGACCATAGGAGCCTTCAGACTGGAGATGTTCATTGACTTCTATAGGAGAGTGTTCTAGGCAGCGACCTGTGCAGGGAGGGGAGCTCTGTCCATCACCTATTGTCAATGGTGGATCCTGAGATTATATATATATATATATATATATAAAAATATATGTCTTACCTGTCATGGTATCCTGCTGTCTATGTTTAACATAAAAAAGGTCATATTCTGATGACAAATTCACTTCAAAGGAAAGACTTACCCAAGAGCTGCTCGTCCCTGAATCTCAATAACTTCCAAGGAGTTGAAATGAGTCACAAACAAGTAAGGTTCTCGGTATGCTAAAAGATTAAAAAAAACAATGCTTTAATATATCTGCTGTAAAACGTACAGGCTCTCATATACAGACACCGTCTATGTATGAGAAATTGTAAAGGAAGCCTAGTAAGGGAGTCCTACCCAAGTACTAATTCTTAGGATGAATTATGCAGCGATTTGATGTTTACCGGCTTACAACAAAGGCTGTGAACACGTTACAAATACACCTACCAAAAGCAAGAGGCAGCCGACTCCATTTTAGATCATCCGTTCGACTCCGTCTTCCATACGAGTCAACAAACACACCAAACTCTAGAAGAGAAAATGAATAGACAGTATTTACTCCATTCTAGAATACTAACGGCATTGAAAAGACAAAATGATTAAAGAGAATAAAACTATTAAAACGGGGCTGTTACCATGGAAACAGAGTAGGTACTCTTCCCTCTGTCCTGTGCTGTTCACCTGCATTATAGCAATGGGGAAACTATTGGATGAGGAGGCAAACACGGCAGAGGCCAAGGAATGGTCATTTTTATCCAGGAATTCTAGAAAAAAACAAATAGTATATTATTCTTTACATTTGTGCTATTGTTCCTAAAGGTTTTCCATCTTTACAGTCCATGGTATATTTAGTAGGCCAGTTGATTTTGACATAAAACCATTAGATACACTTCATGTAAGTTATTGAATATCATAGGGGAGCATTACTGGAGATAAACAAAGTTAAAGGAACACTAAACGTAAAGTCTATCCATCTAGTTGAATGGAATCTAATATTCCCTGTAAGCAGCCAGTTCAGGCTACCGAGAGGCTAACTATAGTGTTCTTCAATTGGATGAATAGAAGTTAACTTTCACTGTCAAGTACGTCATGACCTAAATATAATAGAATGTAAGGACTAGAGATCACAACTTGGTATTGTGTTAAAGGCCAGAATTGTAGCTTTGAAATGATACCAGACTCCATATATGAAGATTCTCGGTGCAGCACTCATTTGTCTGTTACTGCCATCTCTCCCCCTGTACAACCCACAGTGATAGAGGAATCCTTCTTCATGTTATCACCCCTGTTACCAATGAGAGAGAAGTGCTCTCTGTCACATGACTACTACAGGGGTGAGAATATGAGCCGTTACATATTTACTCAACCCTCGCAACTATTTAGACCATTTACTGACTCCGTAGGCACAGGTAGCATGTATGAACGTTGCACATATTAAACTTTTATTTTTAGGAGGTTTTGTTCTTAGGTTCTGCGTGGGTCACATTTTTAGCCACAAGCATGGATTTATAGCTACTTTTACGAAACGCTATGCTTTAATGCAAAATTGCATGAAGGCGCCAACAATTATAAAGTGCTGGGAAGCATTTTCACATGGTGCCGGGTGTCTACTTTCAGAAAATGTATGGGTAGGGGGTATATTATGATTTTTATATTTTATAATTCAGGTTATATTGGTCTTTGCCCAATGTGTGAAAATTGTCCTGGCATCAAAAGTCTTCAAAGTGTAGCTAAATGTTTCACTATGACATGTCAGAAGTTTGGATTGGTGGGGGTCCGAGCACGGGGATCGCTAGAACTAAGCAGTTGAACCCCTCGTGTGAGCGCTGTGCCACTTCGTGTCTGTTCTGATTTTTCCGGAAATAAATGTATCTGTGTACGGACTCAATAGAAAGTCTATGAGCTGGTACACCGATACATCGGCTTTCCGGAAAAAGCCAAACAGACACGAAGCAGCTGTGCGCTCACACAAGGGGTTCAGCTGCTTCGTTCTAGCGATTGGTGGGGGTCTCAGTGCTCGTACCCCCACCAATCCAAATTTCTGACATGTCTCTATGACATGTCAGAAGTTTGTCAAACGTTTAGCTACACTTTAAATGATTAATTCAACCATGGTTAAAACACAAGATTCTGCATATGTATCCTAAAATATCTCACCACAATTTCTAGGTTTGAGGTTTTAGATAAGATGTTATTCTGAGTCACCCACTTATAAGTTTCTCATTTGACATTCTGATAAGTCTGTTCCCATATATTCATCAGCCTCATACATCTAGCAACCAGCAACAAATCACAGTTCAACTTTTGTTCTATAAACACCACTGGAAAAATATAACCTAGAAACAGACCGAACAGATTGATGGCAACTACGCTACTTTATTCTGAGACTTAGCAGCTGCAAAATCTGGCACTTATACAGTAGGAATGGCAAACCTTTCAACAAGCTCAGGAATGCTTGGCAAAACAGCCCCCCTAAGGCTCTGTTCACATCACGTTATTGCAGTGGCGAACATCAACCATAGGCACCTATGTTAAAAAAAATATATACCTCGTGGTATGTTTTTTTTGCAGTGGCCAACTCTATAGGAAAGTGCAGAAGGTACTCCGACATATACCTTCCCGGTGGGTGGCAAAAAGACACTCTTTTAGTATCGGTGGGGTCTAGAGGTCTACGGATTTGTCCAGCGTGCATGCCAGGAGTATCTCTGATCGTCCACAAATAATGTAGTGTGAACACAGCCTGAGACAGATTATAGTCCCTACCCTAAGATTCCTTGAGGAGGGAATGGGAGGAGGGTGGTTCCCCCATGGTAAAATCACTTTGTTAATTTTTACATCAAATTTAAATCTGTGAATTGGTCTCCATATAATTTCTCACCCTCCAGAGTGTATTGCTTCATCTCAATCTCATAAAATTTGTTGGTTCCGATAATGATGCTGTAGCCAGTAAAATAGATACAACTGCAGGGCTCCGATGTCTCAATTTCCTATAAATATATAATTCTAAAGTTTAGGCAAGAAATGTTAACCACTGTTTAAGGAGAGAACATCAGAAAAGGGACACATACCTTTCTAATGCAAAATTTGCTGAGGCTTTCATTATATCGCAATATCACAACTTTATTTAGCATGGCAGCGCAAATGCATAATCCATTCTCAATCTAGAGAAACAACAGAAGATTATTCAAAAAATATCTTAAAGGATTAATTGCAATTATAAAACTCTGTCCACATTTGTTACTGAGCAGTCCATATATTACATTTAGTAGAGGGCCAGTCATTACCGAGGTAAGTAAATGCAGACTAAGGCCTTGTTCACATCTGCGTTGGAGGCTTAGTTAGGGGCCTCCATCGCAGATGTGGCCGAGATTACCAGAGACAATAGCGCAGCATAATGCGCTATTGTCTCCGGCAAAATCACGGACACCCCGACAGAACCCATTAAAGTCAATGGGTTCCGTCGGGCCGCCGGCTGTGTCCGTTGTGCAACGGAACTGTTGCTTCCGTTATTCCCTTGTTCTGCTCCTCTGACGCAGGAGCAGAACGGAACACACCGACGCAGGTGTAAACAAAGCCTTAGTCACGATTTAAAAGAAACCCAAATACGTGGTGGTAAAACCGTGGCAAAAAAACGTATGTATTTACACTTTGTTTTGCTGCTGTACTGGTGCTGCTCTCTGCTGCACCATACCTCCCCATTTGAATATACCCTAAATTGTAATAAAGTACAAATGTTCTACTGGCCTTCACTAATGAAAATGCTAATTCCTCCAGTCTTAGGGTATGTTCACATGGCTTATTTTCAGACGTTACTCGGGGCGTAAATGCCTCGAAAAATGGTTGAAAATACGGAAGCTGAACGCCTCCATACATCTGCCCATTGATTTCAATGGCAAAAACGGTGTTTCGTTCCGAAAGGGCTTTTTTTTTTACGCGGCCGTGTAAAAAAACGCTCTGGGAAAAAGAAGTGCATGTCACTCCTTGAGCCGTTTTTCAGTGTCAATAGAAAAACAGCTTCAAAAACAGCCGTAAAAAAAAAATGTTTGATGCTTTAAAAAACGCTGAAAATCAGAGGCTGTTTTCCCTAGAAAAAAGCTCCGTATTTTACAGCCGTTTTACTTTAGCGTGTGAACATACCCTTAGAACTATGTGACCCTGTAGGGAAGTACATCTAGTCCTTAAGGGGCCGTATTATGGACTCAAAGGCACTTCATGGAAGCACCATGTAGCAGCTCACGTAGAAAAGCAGACGTTTCTCTTTCCAAATGGATATTGGATGACTTGACTCTGACTTACCAGACAATGCTATCGGCAATAGAACAAGTTCATAGATACCTACCATCTGCCAGATATTTAGAAATGAGAATGAAGATAGTCAACTATGGTATTGATTCCGTCAAAACGACGGAACCCTCGCACAACTGAGACAAACGGAAACCATTAGAACCGGATCCGTCACCATTGAAATCAATGGTGATGGAAACAGAAACCTATGGTTTCCGTTTGTGTCAGTCAGGGCTCCATTGCGCCGGAACGCAGCCCTGGCGCAGATGTGAACGAAGCCTTTGATGCCTAATGATTTAATGATTCTGTGGACACAAATATGTACTAATGGAATATGTACACAAGACCTGATGTGAATTCTGCTACTACATCGCTCTTAGATAATGCAACATTTATCTTATCGCTTTGATGTTTTTTGTTAAACTGCCAAATTTGTGAAAATCACAATAAAAATATTTTGAAAACTAAGTGTGCAAATATATTGAAAAAAATAAAAGAAATGTAAACCAAACATTATCATAGCTACCCTTATCAGACAGATCCTTTTAAATTAACAGAGTGGGTATGTTCACACGCAGTGTTTTCAGACGTAATTCAGGCGTTTTACGCCTCGAATTACGCCTGAAAAAAACGCTTGTAATACGCCTACAAACATCTGCCCATTGCAATGGGAATTACGATGTTCTGTTCCCACGAGCCTTTATTTTACGCGTCGCTGTCAAAATATGGCGCGTAAAATGACGGCTCGTCAAAAGAAATGCAGGACACTTCTTGGGATGTTTTTGGAGGCGTTTTTCATTGACTCCATTGAAAAACAGCTCCAAAAACGGCCGTAAAAAAAACACCTCGAAAAACGCGAGTTGTTAAAAAAAAATGTCTGAAAATCAGGAGCTGTTTTTGCCTGAAAACAGCTCCGTATTTTCAGATGTTTTTGCTCACTACGTGTGAACATACCCTAATGCCCCATGCACAAGACCGTAGTTTTCATCCGTAATGACCCATTCATTTCTATTGACCATAGCCACCTTTCCGTATGTTTACAGATGTATGTCCCTGCCGTAGGAATGATGCGCGAAATATAGAACATGTCCTATTGCGGCACAGACTCGCACATAGAATCCTATGGTCGCTTCCGCAATTGCGGATGGTTACGGATGTGTTTCCAAAGCTGTCAGATACGTATTTGCGGACAGTAAAAGCCCTTACGGTCATGTGTATGAGGCCTAAGCTAGTAGCTGCTATCGCACCCACTGAACTCCCAATCTTCAGGTAAGCAGAGAGAAAAATGCTGTTTTACATACATCATGCACGCTCTTATTTCAGTGGGTACAACGTTGCTCGCACGGTTACTGTTATCAGGGCATCTCATACTGTCAGGTCCGTATTTCACACCGAATAACCACCTCTGTAAATTGAAAGCTGAAGGCATGCCTGGAGAGAAGTACATCACACAAATGTCTGAGGTACAGCTTCAATGTCAGCCAGGAGCAACTGAACTTTATTCAGAACAAAGAAACACACACAGAGAAGACACATGCCCCTCCCTATAGATGTGTGACTTGCTTGAATTCCATTGGCTCTTCTGCTGTAACTTTTGCTATACATTCTTCTGCACACTCCTCTTTGCATTCCAGGGGGCGGTGTCTTCCATAGGTGTGTCCGACATGAACAAAGAACTTGTTATATATATCAGTATATTACACAAAGAACTGAAATGTATATACATATGTGTGAGGATAATATTTTTCAGACAATATACATAGTAATGATCCCTGACAGTCCCCCCTAAAAATATTATTCTATCCCTGAGTCTTGCCTAGCAACCTACCACTGACCACTCGAACCAGGCGGGTAGGGGTTTTGGATTTCTTCACCAGCTTGAGACGAGCTACTCCTGATGAGTAACCCCCCTTTGTACCTGGACTTCTAAGGTGTCGGAGTGGTCCTAACTTTCCCTATTCTCCTCTGGATACAGGATGGTTGTCTTGATATAATCTACAAACCACTGCTGGTTGTAATATATATATATTAATCCAGTCTACATTTTTATTAACAGTAATAATTGTCGCACTGTCACTTACTGTCCTAATGGGACTTTACCCCTGCAGACATGACAGGTCATGGGCAGCACAGTGACCTTCACCTCACACCTTCACATAAAACTCCTCAGATTGTAATTTGCAGCACCGCGGCATATTTACACACATTATAATTATAAACCTCAGACATTATAAACAATAGGGCCTCAGCTAATAACATAATGCTATCACCAATCTCATGCTATCACCCTCAGGTCTCGGGTCCCATCAGTTCATTGCCAGTCCTGTACACCATCGTCTTCTTCTTCTCCTGTCTTCTGCTCTTCACTGACTGTCACCCTCAGGGTAACCCACACAATTGTGGAGTCAGACTACGTTGGTGTCCAGTGGGGGAGTTATTATTACCCCCTCCTGGTCACTTATCAAAACACTTGATCCTGCTGTCGGATTCACTCAGGTCTTTGGTCTTTACTTTGCTGATGTCATCAGGACTTGGTTTGGTCCTTCTCATCTGTCCGACACCGTCTCCTTTGGTTTACGTCATCAGGCTGTACATAGCACCTCATGTTGTGAGCCTGGGGTGAGATCCCATGTAGGCGGATTAGTGGAGTTGTATTGTGACTATCAAACCCTCCGCATCTGTACTCTTCCTCTGGCAAGTTACTTGTCTGGGTGGCCGCTTAGAATTGTGACACTGCCGTCAGTTCATGATAAACGCGTTGTACTGGCTCAGGCTGTGCCTGCCGCATCTCAGTGATGGAGTTCATCGTGTTAAAAGTCTTATTGTTCATATTTACTGGCACTTGCTGGGGACCCCCAACTCTTGTCAATTGTTAAAATAAATACTAATCTGGTGATAACATCATCCGCATACATTATAAACGTTGTTCTAAGTACATACAATAATGTCAGGCCCCTAAATGACATCAAACACCTTTATATAAGGAAAAACTTCTCTGTTACAATGGACAGGGCACCTAGAAGATGTGTAACTTACTGGGTACATTTCATTTGCACTTGGTGATACCCTTTCAGCAGGATTTGTACCTTGATCTCAGCTGATTGCCTGGAACATCTCCACCTCACAGAAACATACACAGATTCCACATGTTTATCTGACAAGCGTCTTAAACCTATTTTTCTTACTCTAATCTGGTTCGTTCTACCTGGGAAGGCCTCTCAAGGTCGGTTCTCTTCGTAGGAGGCGGGTATGATAAGGTTGGCACCGGTCTGCCAGGACTGTTCTGTAGGCAAATCAAACAGCTCTAACAGAATTTAGCAGCGACAGCTGTAAAACCTGGGACATACCAATTAGATCTTACCCAAATAATTAATTTGAAGAAAAACATTAACAAATAGCATCTTTACATCAAACGTTCACACTGGTCAGTAACTAAAACTTACAAACTGATTCTTCTTCTTTATATACATATCTATACATACACATATACACTGCACAGAATTCTCTGCTCTAAAATTTCCCTTTCACAACAAAAATAAAAAATAAACAAATAAAAATGTTTTCTAATGGGAATATTCCACTTCTGTACCTTTTATCTGACGCATGACTCTAATAGTCCAATGCTAAGGCTGGTCCAGAACTTTACATAAAACTTAACCTCAGTATTTAATATTCCCACAACACTTCTTAAATACAATTATTAAACAAACTAACCTTGGGACAATGTCTAGAGAACTGCTGACATCTTATCATTGTACAAACACCAGTTCAATACTTGGGATAACATTGTTCCCTCGTCACTTACACACAATGTCTGCAATGGGGAAGATACCGGCCGGGCTTCAGGCCCCCCCTGAGAACAGGTCTACACACATGAGCACTTTGTCATACACTTCTACCGCGGGTAGTTGTATGTTCTGCAGTCGCTGGGACGGGTAATCTGGCCGGGCTTCACAGGTACCTTTGCTGTTTTACCTATGTCATGCCGTGCGCACATCACGCCGGCTGCTACAAACCTAGTGGTGGCATTATTGTATCCAGGGACAAGCCAATTTACTGATAACTGGCCGCACATACCCTTGTTGTCAGTTCTGTCTTCTCTCGCTCTCTCAATTGGCTTACCCGATGATCCAATAAAGTTCCTACTACCAATGGGCCCATAATTGTGGGCGATGCCAAAAGCGTACCCAGAGTCAGTGTAAATGTCGGCCGTCTTACCTTCTGCCAGGTTACAAGCCTCAGCGAGCACCTCCAGCTCCGCTCCTTGAGATGAACAAGAAGGTGAGAGTGGTTTCTGGGTAATTTACCTGGTGCCTCGTATCCCGGCTTGTACATACTGTATAATAAAATCTCTTTATTACAAATTTACATTAAAAACCCATGTCACATATAGATAGAACATCTCAAAGGGGTGGCGTCTTCATCCTCTAAAATAAAACCAAATGTTATACACTTCTCCACACTCATCTGATAATCCAGAATACTTTGAGAATCTCACTTTTATCAGGTTCTGCAAATACTTGATTAATACAAAAACAAATAAAAAGAAAACATTCCCAAAAACTTTACATCAAATTAACAATGTCCAGACAATTTTTGTTTTGCCTTCTCCCTCATCTAAATCCATAAAGACTCGTGTGAGTCTGACAATACATAATTGAGTCTAGTGACTAAAGACTTAGTAATGTCAAAGTTGAACACCTAGGATTACAAGATAAGTTATGGAAACACATATATAAAATCTGCTGCCCATAAAATAATAACTTACCTTGCCAGCTGCAAATAGATGACAACCTTTAACAGCCTCAAACACTGAGAGAGATATCTCTGGCTGTGCTGGTAGATGTGCCTGGGCCAGGGACTGCTTCACTTTCTTCACATCAATCAAGCACAACGCACGCTCTTCTCCTACAAAGATATATAATAACACTCGAGATGTTATATATATTATATACACACAGATTGCTATTTAATATAGCATGGAATACGTAATGGAAGTGGGTGATGCCTCAATCTGCCACTGCACCGAATCATCTCCCATCACAGATCTACCAACTGCTCTAATAACATTTACAGATGCAATGTCACCTATTTTCTAGACATCCAATGGTCACCATCTTCATTGCCTTAAATACTATTTAATCCAACCAAGTTGGTAAAGTTCAGTGTGCCACTGTTTAATGCCCACTAAAATGGGAATGGAAAAAAAGAGGCCCATTCATTGCCTATTTAACCCCCTGTTTCCTAATGTAGAACTTTTGTGTGGTTGAGTCAATTAGTTTTTTTTTTGTTAGACGTGGTTCTTTAATTCTACTAACCTTTATTAGGTAACTATGTGTTAAAAAGACAATTGAGAAGTTGTTTAAAGGAAGATGCCGTTTTAAAAATCAAACACAACTCATGAGTAATACTTAAAGTTCATTTTTACCTAAAATCACAAAAAATAAAATAAAATATATATAACTCTAAGTGGTTCTTGTCCCTCGTGTTTGTTAAAATTCTGTTCAGCCATTTTAGTTTGTCCATGTTTTCGAAGTGACAACAGGAAACGGCAATCATTGCAGCTCCTATAGGCATACCTCCCAACCGTCCCGATTCCCGGCGGGACAGTCCCGGTTTCTCACCGCTGTCCCACCCGGTCTTCAAAATGTCCCGCTGGGCGCTGCATCAAAACAGCTGATCGCTGCTGACTGCAGCAGCGATCAGAAGAAGGCAGGAGTCCTGCGGCGGTGTTCTCACTGGGATCGATGCCGGCCCGAAAGTGGACCAGTGTAGTCACCTCACCGGTCAGGTGACTGGACTGGTCTACTTCCGGGCCGGCATCGACACTATTGAGAACGCCGCTGCAAGACTCCTGCCTTCTTCTGACAGTGACTGAAAGCAGAGCAGAGAGTGGCAGCAGTAGGGCCAGCTACCTCTACCGCTCTCCGCACAAAGTATAAGGGGCTGTGTGTTGCGCTACCTACAGGGGGGCTGTATCTGGCGCTACCTACAGGGGGGCCGTATCTGCCGCTACCTACAGGGGGGCCGTATCTGCCGCTATGTACAGGGGGGCTGTATCTGACGCTATCTACAGGGGGCTGTGTGTGGCGCTATCTACAGGGGGGCTGTATCTGGAGCTATTTACAGGGGGGCTGTATCTGGCGCTATCTACAGGGGGGCTGTGTGTGGAGCTGTATCTGGAGCTGTCTACAGGGAGCTGTATCTGGCGCTATGTACATGGGGGGCTGTGTCTGGAGCCATCTACAGGGGGGCTGTGTGTGGCACTATGTACAGGGGGGCTGTATCTGGAGCCATCTACAGGGGGACTGTGTGTGGAGCTATCTACAGGGTGCTGTATCTGGCGCCATCTACAGGGTGCTGTATCTGGCGCCATCTACAGGGGGACTGTGTCTGGTGCCATCTACAGGGGGACTGTGTCTGGTGCCATCTACAGGGGGACTGTGTCTGGTGCCATCTACAGGGGGACTGTGTCTGGTGCTATCTACAGGGGGACTGTGTCTGGTGCTATCTACAGGGGGCTGTGTGTGGAGTTATGTAAAAGGGGGCTGTGTCTGAAGCTATCTACAGGGGGGCTGTATCTGGCGCTATGTACAGGGGGCTGTGTCTGGAGCTATCTACAGGGGGGCTGTTTGTGGCACTATGTACAGGGGGCTGTATCTGGAGCTATCTACAGGGGGGCTGTATCTGGAGCTATCTACAGGGGGCTGTATCTGACTATGTACAGGGGGGCTGTGTGTAGAGCTATGTACATGGGGGCTGTATCTGGAGCTAGATAGCACAGGGGGCTGTGTGTGGAACTATCTATAGGGGGCTGTGTGTGGCGCTATCTACAGGGGGGCAGTGTGTGGAGCTATCTTCAGGGGGGCTGTGTGTGGAGCTATCTACAGGGGGGCTGTGTGTGGAGCTATCTACAGGGGGGCTGTGTGTGGAGCTATCTACAGGGGGGCTGTGTGTGGAGCTATCTACAGGGGGGCTGTGTGTGGAGCTATCTACAGGGGGGCTGTGTGTGGAGCTATCTACAGGGGGCTGTGTGTGGAGCTATCTACAGGGGGGCTGTGTGTGGCGCTATCTACAGGGTGCTGTATCTGGCGCTATCTACAGGGGGACTTTGTCTGGTGCCATCTACAGGGGGACTTTGTCTGGTGCCATCTACAGGGGGCTGTGTGTGGAGTTATGTACAGGGGGCTGTGTCTGCAGCTATCTACAGGGGGGGCTGTATCTGGCGCTATGTACAGGGGGCTGTATCTGGCGCTATGTACAGGGGGCTGTATCTGGCGCTATGTAAAGGGGGCTGTATCTGGCGCTATGTAAAGGGGGCTGTATCTGGCGCTATCTACAGGGGGCTGTATCTGGCGCTATCTACAGGGGGCTGTATCTGGCGCTATCTACAGGGGGCTGTATCTGGCGCTATCTACAGGGGGCTGTATCTGGCGCTATCTACAGGGGGGCTGTATCTGGAGCTATCTACAGGGGGGCTGTATCTGGAGCTATCTACAGGGGGGCTGTATCTGGAGCTATCTACAGGGGGGCTGTATCTGGAGCTATCTACAGGGGGGCTGTATCTGGAGCTATCTACAGGGGGGCTGTATCTGGAGCTATCTACAGGGGGGCTGTATCTGGAGCTATCTACAGGGGGGCTGTATCTGGAGCTATCTACAGGGGGGCTGTATCTGGAGCTATCTACAGGGGGGCTGTATCTGGAGCTATCTACAGGGGGGCTGTATCTGGAGCTATCTACAGGGGGGCTGTGTGTAGAGCTATGTACAGGGGGTCTGTATCTGGAGCTATCTACAGGGGCGTTGTATCTGGAGCTATCTACAGGGGGGCTGTATCTGGAGCTATCTACAGGGGGGCTGTATCTGACTATGTACAGGGGGGCTGTGTGTAGAGCTATGTACAGGGGGTCTGTATCTGGAGCTAGATAGCACAGGGGGCTGTGTGTGGAACTATCTACAGGGGCTGTGTGTGGAACTATCTATAGGGGGCTGTATCTGCAGCTATCTACAGGGGGCTGTATCTGGAGCTATCTACAGGGGGGCTGTATCTGGAGCTATCTACAGGGGGGCTGTATCTGGAGCTATCTACAGGGGGGCTGTATCTGGAGCTATCTACAGGGGGGCTGTATCTGGAGCTATCTACAGGGGGGCTGTATCTGGAGCTATCTACAGGGGGGCTGTATCTGGAACTATCTACAGGGGGCTGTGTGTGGCACTATGTACAGGGGGGCTGTATCTGCAGCTATCTACAGGGGGCTGTGTGTGGAGCTATGTACAGGGGGCTGTATCTGGCGCTATGTACAGGGGGCTGTATCTGGCGCTATGTACAGGGGGCTGTATCTGGCGCTATGTACAGGGGGCTGTATCTGGCGCTATCTACAGGGGGCTGTATCTGGAGCTATCTACAGGGGGGCTGTATCTGGAGCTATCTACAGGGGGGCTGTATCTGGAGCTATCTACAGGGGGGCTGTATCTGGAGCTATCTACAGGGGGGCTGTATCTGGAGCTATCTACAGGGGGGCTGTATCTGGAGCTATCTACAGGGGGGCTGTATCTGGAGCTATCTACAGGGGGGCTGTATCTGACTATGTACAGGGGGGCTGTGTGTAGAGCTATGTACAGGGGGTCTGTATCTGGAGCTAGATAGCACAGGGGGCTGTGTGTGGAACTATCTATAGGGGGCTGTGTGTGGCGCTATCTACAGGGGGGCAGTGTGTGGAGCTATCTTCAGGGGGGCTGTGTGTGGAGCTATCTACAGGGGGCTGTGTGTGGAGCTATCTAAAGGGGGGCTGTGTGTGGAGCTATCTACAGGGGGGCTGTGTGTGGAGCTATCTACAGGGGGGCTGTGTGTGGAGCTATCTACAGGGGGGCTGTGTGTGGAGCTATCTACAGGGGGCTGTGTGTGGAGCTATCTACAGGGGGGCTGTGTGTGGAGCCATCTACAGGGGGGCTGTGTGTGGAGCTAGCTACAGGGGGGCTGTGTGTGGCGCAATCTACAGGAGAGCTGTGTGTGGAGCGATCCACAGGGGACTCTGGTGGATGATTTTTCCATTGACCGGTAGCAGAGTTACACAACTGGAAAAAAAAATCCCCATCATGTAACTCTGCTACCTGTCAATTGAAAAGTCATCCACCACAGGGTCTCCCTCTTGACTTTCATTGTTCTCAGCCTTTTGGTTTGTCCTGCAGCTGCTGCCGCCGTGATGAGCAAATGTTATACCCAAGATAGGAAAAGTAACATAAAGATGACATAACCGGATCCATAATATCTGTAATATCCAGACAGTCCAGAGATCCGCGGTGAGAATGTGCGTGCGTTATTTGCAGAAGGATCTCGCCGTGATTTGATGTGTTTATGCCGGATATTGGGCATGGTTAGGGGGCATGGCTTAAAATGTCCATCTTTTCCAAATTCAAAAGTTGGGAGGTATGCCTATAGGGATGGTCACCTGGTTAACTAATCTGACAAGAAATGCAGTGATAAAGGTGCAAGCAAAATATCAAAATAACCAGGAAGATTTGTCCTTCTGGGAATCTGAAAAAATTGGTGACAACCCCTACAGGAGTAGCAGTTGCATGAAAGAAGCAGTCAATTTCTAACATGAGGGAAGAGGCCACATGTGATGTGCAGCTATCACATACATTTCCAGTCAAAGTGCGTGAGACTTTGCCTCATAGGGGATACTAAAAACACACCGACAACTACAGCCTTGAGCGACACAATTTTGTGTTGTCAGTTCCCCTTAGCTTACGTTTTACAATACAGAAAAAAAAAAACACAGAAAACCATACTTGTTAATACATTACCCTTAGGTCTTATTCACACGGGACATTGTTCATGCATATAACTGTCCGTGTTGCGTCAGTGTGGTTTCCGTGTATCATCTGTTTTTCTCGTCTGTCCTTTTCTGCCAGCACTTGATTTTACTTTTTCTCTGCATTTCTTTAGCAACTGATCCGTGAAAAACGGACAACATAGGGATGTCGACCGTGTGCGGACATTCACGCACCCATAGACTTCAGTGGGCGAGTCTGATCCACAAAAATCGATCAGAATAGGACGGACATGCAGTGAGTTTCACACAACGGACACACGCACCGTGGAAATACACAGATGTGTGAATAGCCCCACTGAATTGCATTGGTCAGTGTGCTGTCAGTTGTTTTAACGGACAGCACACGGGCTTGAAATACTTATTCATACGTCGTGTGAATGAGGCCTTATGTGAAGTAACAAGACTAATGTCTGCAGTGCTCCATAGACACCACTCCTAAGAGGCCATGCACACAGCCGTGCCCATAATTACGGGACACGATTGATGAGAACGGTCGGCAGCTGCCCTCATTTTCAGCCTGTTCTCCCATACAAAGTATGGAAGCACGGACCATAAAAAGCAAAAGATAGGACATGTCCTTTCTTTTGCAGTACACTTCTACGGCCCGGACACCTTCCAGTAAATAAACAATTGAAGTGAATTGGTCAATAATTACTATTAATGTGAGGCACATGGAGGTTCAAAATTCATAACACCATGCGCCTCACAGTAATAAGTGAAAGAAAGCAGTTTCTCTTATTATTTTAATAACGTTTATGTATTGCAAAAAATGTGCCTTGTGTACGTTTTGTTTTTTTACAGATTTTTTTAAATTTAACATTACTTTATTTTTATTAATTTTACTTTTCTACTTTCAAACTTTAATGTACTGGCATATATCTATATGCCAGTACATTAGCCTGTGTACTGATAGCACACAGGCAGTTGTTAGGGCATACCCTTGCCCATGTCCTTCAATGGACCCTGGCTGTCTGTTCATATAAGGTATGTCCCACAATCGCGTCACAGGGATTCCCCGTGACGTGATCAAAAGGGGGTGGTCCCCCTTTCTAATTTTCCCCTTGAATGCTGTGGTCAGCTTTGATCGCTGCATTCAAGGGGATAACAGCAGAGATCAGAGGTTAGAGTTGGCCTGCGGCTGTGTATTACAACTAATACACCTGTGATCAACATGATGTGATGCGGCCACCGCTGCACTAATGAGCGGCGCTACCGACACTAAAGACAGAGAACATGGGGTTGCTTTGCAGTGCGTGCGCCATGTTCTATGTCTTGCTGCCACACATCATGGTAGTCACTACATTTATGTATAAGGGTAAGGCCACATGGAGCGCCACTGACCAGCCACGATGTGACCAACAACCGTGCCGGCCCCATATTAGCCTTGGCTGTCAAATAGCCATTCAATGGCCGCTCTCTGTTGCAGGTAAAACGGCCCTTTACCCACAAAATTGTGCTGCCCTAAAGTGTATTAATTCATGGCCGCACGATTTTGCAGTAAAGGGCCATTTTACTCGCAACAATGAGCGGCCATTACCAGGCTATTTGACAGCCGCGGCGAACATTGTGCCGGCGCGAGGGTTAGTGCCACTACATGTGGCCTTATCTTTACACTTGCACCCGCACAGCTTAGTTTCGAAATACATTAATTCATGATATTGAACCGTTTGAGGGTGCACAGCATCGAAATCGTATAGATATTTCGATGCATCGTGCAACCCTAGATTAATGTATTAAAACAAATACTTCATATTTACAAAAGAGACTTTAAATATTACACTTCCCAGTGTTCTTCTTTAAACTTTTGACGGTGATCATTCTATTTTTATAAATAGCACAGTAAAAACACTAATATTTGTTGACCAATGTTGAGGAGTTTCAGTGCTTTGTGTGTTTCTACCTGCTATAAGTAGGAGTTTCTCCAGCTCTTTCACAATATGAACTTGAAACACGGCCCCGACACCGGGAATGTGAGTGAGAGAATTCTTTAACACATTCAGAGCATACAGGCCCTCTTCGGCACCGACCAGAACAATCTGCACACAAAAAAAAAAATAATGCATAATAATGAATAATGCACTCTGCAGCAAGTTGGATGTACTTTTACTTTCAAACACACAGATATATACAGTATATAAAAGACAATACAAAAGGGTATAATATTTATGGATTTTCCTGCCATTTGATGCGTTCTATGACTCGTGTAATGTATTGGGGATTATTTTGTATCCATGCCTACCTGCTCTGTTAGAGGTATAGTGCAGTTTATGTCCAGCCGGTCTTCCCCTTCCAGTTTCAAAAGGGAATTTCCAAGCAATTTCTGCGATAAGGAAAAGAAAATGACTGAAGTCCTCAGAATGCTGCAATCCAAGTTTACATATATACTGTGCCTGTGTAATGCAACTAATATCATTCAGGAATGAGATTTGAAGAAAAAATTACTTCCATGCTACTCATACATTGATATTTCACCAATAGGGTAGGACACAAAGTGACACTGACACATAAGGAGAGTGAGTAAAGCAGCAGCTAGTGTAACAAGAGGTAACAAACACAACAGACTTGTGTCAAGACCATCTGTGTGATAATTACCTTTTCTACAAAACATGTCACCTCCAATATACTCATCCTGATGTCATGAAAAGAGCAACATACAGTTATATACTAAACTTATACAAGGGACAATCACATAAATCTATGCCGTGTGTGTGTATATATATATATACATATATATATATATATAGGCTGTACAGATGTGGCACCCAGTAGAAATAATTGCGGCTGTATAGAAGATACTGAAGTCAGTCTCTGTGCCACCTTTCCTTTCAATTATCCTTAGCATTGTTTTTTTTAGATTCTTTTTTAGATACATGTGTTGCATGACAGTGTACGACCTTTTGGAAAAAAGAAAAGAAAATAAAGGCCTGTAAATATAAGTCCTTGAATTGTCTTCAGTCAAAAAATACAACTAAAGAAGTTGTTTGGGATTATAAAAAAGGCCTGCTCTTGTCCATAAGTTGTGTCTGGTAAGTTAGCTCAGCCCCACTCAACTTCTCTAATGTCATACAACCCTTTTACATTGTGCAGTTGTTTTATAATGGGGTAGTAGCATTGCATAACTAGGCACATTACTTGTTCAGCAGACTGGGAATGTTGAGCGACGTTAAAAGTCAAGCTAAAGACGGCTACATCTCTAAAAAAACAAATTTTTTACAACCTGAGAAAATAGGACCCATATTTACTCCTTTTTATTTATTTTATGGTCTTCAAAAAATGTTTTTAAAAAGTGCTTACGTGTAATATTAAGATTAAACTGAAGGATAAATGACTGTTGAAGAAATCAGTATGTTAAACATGCTCGCATATTACTAATACCACTGGTGCCTTTTCCAACTAATGTGAACATCTAACATTCAACACACAAGCACTAAGCTACTGGAAAATGGCAGAATACATTCATGTTTATAGAGTAAATAATGAAGCGAACGCCTTTCTATAGAGATCAGAGGATAACCTGAATATCAGGCCTTATTCACACAAACGTATTTCTCTTCCGTGAGCTGGAGCACACTGACTTATGCAATTTAATGGGGCTATTCACACATCCGTTGGTTTTTTTTTATGGAGCATGTGTCCGTTGCGAGAAACTCACCAAACTTCCTATTCTGGCTTGTTTTTGCAGATCAGACTCACACTTTAAAATGTATGGGTGTGTGAAAAAAAACAAAAACGGACAACACACAGACGGCAGTCGTGTGCGGTCTGTATTTCACTGATTAGTTGCTAAAGAAATGCAGAAAAAAAGAAAAGTGAAACCAGGGAGTACATGCAGAGGACGAGAAGAACAGATGGCACACGAAAAGCACACTGTCGCAACACAGACATATGGATGGTAAAAAATATTCCGTTTTTTTTTGCGGACGTAAATCAGACACACTCGTGTGAAGAAGGCCTTATTCTTACTATATTTCACAGATTTGACACCTTCATAAAATGTTGAGTAAATGTGTAAATACTTTGCTTTTTTTTTACACTGAAGTGCAGAGCATTTTGAGAACTGAAAAGACATTTACACAGCTAGGGCTTGTCGCAGCAAGCAGATGTTAAATTTAGAGGACGTTTTTCCATTTTCTGATATACCGTATGTTACAAAGAGGTTTCTCCGATTCTTCATATTGACAATTGTAGGTAGTTTCTAAGGAGAATCTACCAAAGAGCACGCCTCAAATAAAGGAACGTTTTCACATTTTTCAATTTACACTATGCAAAGAGAGCCACGTTGCTTTTACGGTCTGCATTGTTTGTATCGAAAAACACATTGGATAAATACTTCCCCCTTCCCCCAACAAAAGAGAACAACAACTTTTATGGGATATAACAATATAAGAAAGGAAACCTTATATAATTCAATCCCTTGAGGACTTTATACTTTTTACTTTAAATGAACACTAGGGCTGGGTTTCCACGGGTATCTCAAGGAACTCCGCCCAAAAAACCGAACCGCTTGTTGTATTGGCGACACGTCTGTCTGTTCTGAGTGCAGCCCGACCTCTTGGGATGACGCTGCAGCCCACGTGACCGCAGCAGTCACATGGGATGAAACAACATCATCCCAGCAGGCCGGGCTGCCTCAGTACAGTGGAATGCGTCGCTATGACAATGGCCGGTGGTAAGTATAAGCTTTTTTTTTTAAATTAATTTAAAATCACAAAAAGGTTTTGTTTTTTTTCTCATTTGCGATTTTTGCAGTGGAATCGCAGCCTTTCCAACGCAAAAGTCGCAACACCTGGCTATTTGTTGTGGATTTTACATCCCCATTGAAGTCAATGGGGAAAACCCGCAACAGAAGAACAACGAATACGCAGCATTGACATACTGCAGATTTCAAATCCACACCGCAGCTCAATTTATGAACGTTTTCTTCAAATCTCGTTCACTTTGCTGCTACGGTAAATGCTGCGGAATTTACGCACAGAATTCCGTTGCGGAAATTCTGCAGCATTTATGCTACCAGGGAACCCAGCCTAAAAAAGATATTAAAGGAGTTGTCCAGTTTGGGTTCTCTTTTTTTTATACTAATGACCTATACACAGGATAGGTCATCAATATATGATCGGGTCCGACACCCAAACTTATCAGCTGTTCCGGCTGCTATGCAGGGTCGGTGCCGGAAGCAGAATGCTCCAACCACTGTATAGCAGCTGTGCTAGGTTACCGCAGCTCTGCTCATATTCACTTGACTAGGAGCAGAGCTGCATTACTGCAGAAAAGCCGCTATTCAGTTGTCAGTGCCTTCTGCATCCAGCACCGACCTTGCATGGCATGGTCCCGGTGCCAGAAGTCTGTTAATTTAACTGCTCTCTTTGATGGCACTGAGCGCGCCTGACATCGACGGTAATGCATAATATGCCGACACCTGTTCAGCTTTAGGCCACACCCATCAGGGCCCCGGAATGCAACTAAAATGGTTGCAAATGTGAACAAAAATGATGAAGTGCGATCGACATTTTAGTTAAGGCCATCCTTTGTGACGGATGCTTCCTTCCGCTACTGCGTCTTCTTATACCTATTATACACTTGTACTAAGGAATAAGCACAGGGCTTCAATTTACGTCAGCGGAGGTGCAGGAACAATTAGCTAGTGACTGTGATATATTGAAGTCACCCAGTGGTCATGCACATACAGCTCAGTGTATATATGAATAGGAATATGAGAAGCACACACTGATGTAAAAACTCCCTATGTTAACACTGGAATCACTACTGATCGTAGTGCTCATCAAAATCCCAAGCAGATGATCACTAGGAAGAAAATGTACCTCACAGCGCAGTAACTGCTCCCAGGTATCAATATATATTTTTGTCAGGGTGCGGCAATGAGAAGAAAGCGTAACGCAAAGTTTTTTCAAAGTTATGCAAACTTTTATGGAGATTTATGCTGTGAAATGCAGTAAATGTTGTTCAATTTATGTAATTCGTGTGTTTCTTAATCATAGAAGTAATAAAAAAGCATGGTTGTGCCTTCATTTTAAATATATTAAAGGGAATGTATCACCTATTTTTTTTACTAATTAAAACCAGATAATGAAACAATCTTTTTTTCGAATCCGGTTTTATTTTTTGATTGTACATTTTTTTTAAATTCTATTTTCTGTACATGATTATGGGGTAACCATATTGCCTGAGCTGCTGTTAACAGCATTTAGAGATAAGATTTACAGCAGCCACATGACCTATAGGAGCCTGTGAACAGGAGGGGACCCACAGACTTCTGTGGGAGAGTTTTCTAGGCATGCTGTGACCTGTGCAGGGAGGCATGTCAATGGTCAATCCTGTGTTATCTATATGGAGGTGTTATCTTTCATTGTAATCCTGTGATGATAATGAGATGACTGCTGAGAAGTGATCTCTACAGAACAGGAAGTGTCAGTCTATTGTGAGGCTCAGTGGCCAGAGTAAAAACTGTAAGATTTTAGGATTATTCTTAATAACATCGAAAAAAAACTCACCAAAAATTCTTAAAAAAATGTTTAAACATAAAAACTTGATTTAAACAATAGGTAATTTTCTGAAGAAACATTCCCTTTAAAGAGGTTTTCCACCTAAATGTATTGTTATGTTAAAGTCATCAGTAAAATAAATATTTAAGTCTGGCCATACCTTCTCTGCCCTCAGTTTAGTTGTAATTGTGCTTTGAGGTGAAATACCAACTAATCTGAGGCTGACTGGTTGCTAATGATCACATTGGCAGCCATGTAATGATCGCATTACCTATCCCTGACTGAATTATGAATCAGTGTTTTCTTCAAATTAAGGCCTCATGCAGACGGCTGTGCCTGTAATGACAGCCCTCGATTGCAGGCACAGCCGGCCGCCGACGCACGCAAGCCACGCTCGGCATTTTCGTGCCGTGCTCCTATACAAAGTATGGGAGCACGGCCCAAAGAAATCCGAACAGTAGGACATGCTCCATATTTCCCGGCACGGTTCTACGGCACAGACACCTTTCCGAAGCGCTACAAAAAGGTGTCCGCGGCCAATGGAACCGGGCGGTACGCAATCACTGAGTTTTTCCACGATCGTGTGCATGTGCCTAATGCAAGATCCCCATAGCTAGGTTTTCAGCTGGTTGATGAAATGACAGAAAGAACCCTTACAAACATGACATAAAATACAACAAGTAACAAAGTAACATCAAAGAAGTGAGAATTAATAGCAAAAAAATAAAAAATCATCTAAAAGACTTGAAGTTTTTAAGAAACTATGACTTTTTAATTATTATTATTATGTCTCTTTACTTACAGCATCGGCTTCTGCTTTCTCTCTGGACACTCTCCCCCCAGCAACTACTGACTCCAAGGCATTGACCCAGCGCTGCTTATCAGGAAAACTAGGTGCTAATAAGTAAAGAGTGCGTCCCGGCCAGCAAGTAGTGTGTGGGTGAGACTCCACCTTCATCACATATGGCACATCTATAAGAGCATTGGAAGATAGAACAACTGTTAAACTGTGCAAGGCTGGAATATTACTAGTAATACCATAGCAACATAACATTACTCTTTCTAAAAAAAAGTTTTCCAATTCTTTTAAGGCTCTAGCTGGTCATAGACATTTGATGGAATACTACCCCCATAGGCTACATGCATACATTCTCAGAAGAAAATTTTGGGAATGTTTCCTTCTTCCCTGAGCTGGGCTCTGTTTGCATGTTTGCCAATTTAGAACGAAACTCCTGAACACAAGTATGCATGCCGACTTAGATGCAAAATACTGATCAAATACGGTAGGGTGAATAAGGCCTTACAGTACATTAGATAAGCCTCCCCGTGATTTAAAGGAAAGGTGTCACAAATGTTTTTTATTCTATTTATTTGATGTCTGCAATATTTGATTACTTGGTTTACATCATCTTTAAACTCCTTCCCGACTGGCCACCGTCTTTTGACGTCAGGCGGTGCAGGTCCCCAGTCTACAATAACGTCTTTTGGCGTCGCTGTAGATCAGCGGTCCGTGACCGCGGCATGATCAAAGGGAATTCCCCTCTTTGATCGCATCAAGGGAATCCCTCTGCAGTCAGCTCTCGCGACCTAGAAAGGACCCCAGGGCTGTCTGTTCCATTTGCCTGCTGTTTGGGCAAACCATGTGCTGCCCTAACAGCACCCTGTGTTAGGCCTCATTTACACGAGCGTGTGCGTTTTGTGCGAGCAAAAAACGCAGCGTTTTGCGTGCGCAAAAGGCACTTGACAGCTCCGTGTATGATGCGCGGCTGCATGATTTTCGCGCAGCCGCCATCATAGAGATGAGGCTAGTCGACGTCAGTCACTGTCCATGGTGCTGAAAGAGTCAACTGATCGGCAGTAACTCTTTCAGCACCCTCGACAGTGCATTCCGATCACCATATCGAGTAACCTGTTTAAAAAAAAAAAAGAGGTGAGAACTTCCCGGCCGTTACCTTGGTGACGCGTCCTTGTTGACGCGCCTCTCTTGACATCTGGCCCCACCTCCCTGTATGACGCGGCAGTCCATGTGACCGCTGCAGCCTGTGCTTGGCTTGTGATTGGCTGCAGCTGTCACTTGGACTGAATTGTCATCCCGGGAGGTCAGACTGGAGGAAGAAGCCGGGAGTTATCGGTAAGTCAGAACTTTTTTTTTTTTTTACACGTTCACGTATATTGGAATCGGAAGTCACTGTCCAGGGTGCTGAACCAGTTTAACTCTTTCAGCACCCTGCACAGTGACTGTCTCCTGCCGGGTTCGGTCAAAACAAGTTCGGCCGAACCCGGTAAAGTTCGGTTCGCTCATGTCTAAGACACTCCGTTCGGATGTTTGTAAACAGAAAAGCACGTGGTGCTTTTCTGTTTACATTCAGTTTGACAGCTCTTGCGCGAATCATGCAGTTCGCACGGAAGTGCTTCCGTGCGACCTTTGTGGTTTTCACGCACCCATTGACTTCAATGGGTGCGTGATGCGCGAAAAACGCACGATTATAGAACATGTCGTGAGTTTTACGCAACGCACTCGCGCTGCGCAAAATTCACGCATCGTCTGCACTGCCCCATAGAGTAATATAGGTGCGTACGACACGCGTGAAAAGCACGCGCGTATATTACGCTCGTGTAAATGAGGCCTTATAGTGACACAGTATTATGTATTAGCATACAGGTGTATGCTAATACATTACAAGTAAAAAATAAATAAAGTTATCCCTTACTGGGATTAAAAAAAAAAAGTAACAAAAAAAATAAATAAATAAAAAAAAGTCCCAAAGAAAGGCATTATTTTGTACAAAATATATTTTATTGCCCCTACACTAAATAAAAACAAAAAACCTACACATATTCAGAATCTACACGACCGTAATAACCTGAAGAATTAATCTATTGGGTTATTTAGCGTGTAATGGAACGGGATATAAAATAAACAAAAAAACAATGCAGCGAATCGCTTTTTCCTATACCCACGCCGTAAAAAAATAATTTTTTACCCCCAACTGTGGGGAAAAAAAAATACTATTTCTCTAGCATAAAACAAGGCCTCATACAGCCACGTCAATGAAAAAATAAAAAAAGTTATGGCTGCTGAAAGGCAGAGGGGCAAAAACAGAAAAATGTAGCTTGTCATTAAAGTCTTTTCAGGCCCGGTCATTAAGGGGTTAAGCTATGGGCTTATTTTTTTAAAATTATTTTAATGTGTTCCCTATTGTAACTTTATTTATGTGTGTTTTTTTACTTTTGTGGGGGCAGTCATCTTTATTAGCATCTGTGTATGTGTCTCTTCACGACACATACACTGGTGCTATACAAAACACCCAGGGCATAGGAAAGTAGGGACAGCAGCAGACCCCATTTCCTATGCTGGTGCCATTCTAACTGTGAATTGCGCATGCTTTGTGGCATGCACAGTACACAGCCACCCTCGATTCAAGAGGGAAGGTGCACCAATTTACTGAAGAGCGGCAGTCCTTGCAGGAGCTGCCGCTAATTCAAATTAATTGCCGGGCCCCGTCTGCTGTGAATGCAGGACTGCCCGGCAATTCATTTGAATTGCTGCCCCCCACCGCTGCCTAACAATGCGACCTGTGACCTGCTTTCAATGTGACCTCTAGTAACCTGGTCACATTGAACTCTCCAGTCATAAGAAATTGATGGCCTATCCTCATGAACCTGATGAAGGGACCTGTCCGGTCCTGAAACGTGTAGTCCTGCATTACAATAAATAATACCAAATGAAAAAGACATTGTTTTGAATACCTTACCTGCCAGGCACCGTGACCTGAATGCTGCACAATTTTTCTGCCCTCTGAATATCCTCAGGATAGGCCATCAATATCTGATCGGTGGGGGTCCGACTCACGTCACCCACGACAATTAGCTGCTTCAAAGGAACAGCGGCGCTCGTACGCCGCTGCTTCCCCCTTATTCCCTGCTCGTACTGTGAATTGCCGTTATGCTTGTAGCAGCAGTTCACAGTATTACAGCCTTCTCTCATTCAAGCTCCACGGCGATTCACAGTAAGGCCCCATGCACACGAACGTAAAAACGCCCGTAATTATGGGCCCATAGACTTCTATTGGCCATGGGTACCTTCCCGTTTGCTTATGGGAAGGTGCCCGTGCCGTTGAAAAATATAGAACATATCCTATTTTTTTATTTTACGGGCCGTGCTACTATACTTTATAATGGGAGCAGGGCCCATAAAAACTACCGGCTGCCCGCACCCGTAATTACGGGTGGTAATTACAGGCACGGTCGTGTGCATGAGGCTTAAGAGCAAGGAATGAAGGAGCAGCAGGGTACCAGCCCTGCAGATCCTTCAAACAGCTGATCGGCGGGGGTGTCGGGAGTCGGACCCCCACCGATCAGATATTGATGGCCTATCCTGAGGATAGGCCATCAATTTCTTATTAATGGAGAGTTCAATGTGACCGGGTTATCAGCAGTCACATTGAAAATAGACCTACTTTCAATGTGAACGCCAGTAACCCCGGTCACATAGCTAATGCAGGGACTCTGTCACTTTAGGCATCCCTCTATTAGGTTTTTCTGGCGCATGGGACCTCCATGATGTGCCAGAAGTTTATTGACCTCTAGTTTCTAATGCAAGACAGGGGAGAAGATAGAAGACTGTTGTAGGTGAGTATAATTTTTTTGTTTTTCATATTACTTACTTTATTTTTTTTGTTTTGCAGGTTCCGCTGGACCGTTTGGACAAAGTCGTAGATTTGTTGAACTACTTCGATGATCTACGTATTTTTTTTAAATTTGGTTAACGAGGGTTGTGTGGTTGAATTTTTATTTCAATAAAAAAATATTTTCTTATGTTTCTCTGCGTTTTTTAATATTTTATTAGCGCCTTCGTAACGGCAGTTGTGTGACATCCCCCCATTATTACCCTGGTACCCACTGCCACCAGGGGAATTAGGAAGAGTCGGGTACAATCCAGTACCCAACCATCTGTAGTGATGATCAGGAACTGGTGGCGGCCGCAGGCTGGTATTATTAGGCTGGGACGCAACGCTTCTTTTTTTATGCAACGCATTTAAAAAAAAAAAAAAGAAGTGTGTATTGATGTATATGGGTAGCTTAAAGAGGCTCTGTCACCACATTATAAGTGCCCTATCTTGTACATAATATGATCGGCGCTGTAATGTAGAGAACAGCAGTGTTTTTTTATTTAGAAAAACAATCATTTTTGGCGGAGTTATGACCTATATTAGCTTTATGCTAATGAGTTTCTCAATGGACAACTGGGAGTGTTTTACTATATGGCCAAGTGGGCGTTGTGGAGAGAAGTGTATGACGCTGACCAATCCGCGTCATACACTTCTCTCCATTCATTTATACAGCACATAGCGATATAGCTATATCTCTGTGCTGCCACATAAACACACTATAACGTTACTGCAATGTCATGACAATGAATATACATTACCTCCAGCCAGAACGTGATGTGTATTCAGAATCGTGACCACTTCTCTGCACTTCTCTGTGATTTACAGCACAGCACAGCGAGATTTCGCTGTAAATGACAGTTTACAGCGTAATCTCGCGAGACTACGCCTGCTGTGCTGTAAATCACAGAGAAGTGCAGAGAAGTGGTCAGGATTCTGAATACACATCCCGTCCTGGCAGGAGGTAATGTATATTCATTGTCAGGACACTGCAGTAACGTTATAGTGTGTTTACGTGGCTGCACGTAGCGATATAGCTATATCGCTATGTGCTGTATAAATGAATGGAGAGAAGTGTATGACGCTGATTGGTCACCGATTGGTCAGCATCATACACTCCACTGTACAACGCCCACTTGGCCATATAGTAAAACACGCCCAGTTGTCCATTGAGAAACTCATTAGCATAAAGCTAAAATAGGTCATAACTCCGTCAAAAATGATCGTTTTTCTAAATAAAAAAAACACTGCTGTAATCTACATTACAGCGCCGATCACATCATGTACAATATAGGGCACTTATAATGTGGTGACCGAGCCTCTTTAAGCAAGCATTTTTTTTACACGTTTTTCTGCACGTAAAATGTGCCAAAAACCATGTCAAATACACGCCACTTGAACCTGTCAACTCAAAAGTCATTCAGCACAGGGTCTTCTCCCTTGACTTTCATCATTCCCAGCCTTTTGGTGAGTCCTATTGCTGCTTGCTGCTGTGATCAGCACGTCCTACCATTGTACAATCACTTCAAAAAACGGAGCTGCACAGTGGTAGGCAATTTTTGAAGACAACTCTTCCTGGCTTGTAGCCAAAAATAAGGAGGGGTGGTGAATTTAGTCACTAGTAGAGAGTGTGTTCCTCCCACATTACAGCAGCTGTAATTATGATAAGTGCTCCCCCTGGTGGCCAACATAGGAAAACATGTCAAATTATTATTTAATTTTTGATACTTCCCACCTTGTGGAAGAAAGAAAAAATACACTGACTAAATAGAAGTAACCATATAAAAAATTTGCGACACATTCCCTTTAAAGCTACAATAGACTTGAATCAGGGAGCAATGACAGATCCATTTTAAATGGATCCTATTGCCTTTTAATGGGTTCTGTCAGGTTTCCGTCAAGGTTTTGTTATTTTTGCCGTCACAAATAGTGCAACAGACTGCGCTATTCTTACCGTCAAAAGGCAGCAGAACCCAATGGAACCGAAAAAAGGAAAATTTGAACAGAGCCTAACTTTAACCACACTGAAAAAGATCTTCAGTAACTCAAACTTGCAACCAAGGTAATAATGTATATATCAAAAAAAGTCATAACAACCACCATAACATATTTTCTGAAGTTAAAATTTAGTTTCTCACCTGATTTTGCGGTATTTACAAGTTCTGTGGATCCCACAGCTCCATGAACCGTTACATCACCATCAGGAAGGCAAAGTTCAAACTCATCCATAGGTCTCTGTCCACCTGTGGACAATAATACAAAGTTTTCAAATGAATTAGAAAATTATAAAAAGTAGGACATGGAAAACAGCTAGTATAAAGAAACAGCCACTTGGAATAAAAAGCTGTAAAACAGTGACCTATAATGTTATAGAAAGAAGAAAAAAAAAAAGAGCGAAACCGAGAATACCTTCTTTTACTTCATTATCGTAGATTAGTATCTTAGACCCTTCCAGCACAATGTATTTTCTGTCCCAACCTTGTTGCCCACGTTTGTTGTTTCTAAAAATAGGATATAAATGTAGATACAGCAAACACTTAGAAACAAGCATGAGGAATCATTGTTTTCTCAAACAAAGGAGAATGTATATACTTCCATAATAACTTCAGAGTATATCGGACTGAGCAAAAAATCTAAGCAACACATAACCAAACCATTATATCTCAGTATATTGTACAATCTAGATCTAGTCTGTTACTTCCATTATAACAAACTGATAAGAAATTCATACAGAAATTTGTAACCATATTATCTTGGTATTACAAATCTGAGAGAACAACTCTACCCCTTCCTGCCAAAACCATTTTTTCGGTTTGATCTCCTCGCCTTCCAAAAAACATAACTTTATTTTTCCAACAACAGCTATATTAGGTCTTGATTTTTTTCAAGTTTTAGTTTTAAATGCCACAATTTAATTAATATAATGTACTGGGAAATTTTGGAAAATTATTATGTGGGGTGAAATGGAAAAAAAAAGCACAATTCCTCCATGTCTTGGGGGATTTCGTTTTTACGGCATTCCCCGCGTAGTAAAAATGACATGTTAACTGTATTCTGTGGGTAAATACGATTCCATTGATACCAAATTCATATATATATATTTTTTTTTTTTTTCTCTCTCTTACTACTTTTACAAAAAAAAAACAATCTTTAAAAAAAACAAAAATAGTTTGGGGTCGCCATATTTTGATACCCATAACTATTTATTTTTCATTAATGGAGATGTGTCAAAGCTTGTTTTTTACAGGGCGAGCTGCAGTTTTTATTGGTCGAATTTTAGTGTACATATCACTTTTTATTCCAGTTTTTTGGAAGGTCGTGTGGCCCAAAAAAATGGTCATATCCCCCCCCCCCTCTTGTTGCTCACCGTGAAGGTTTAATAACGTTATATTTTAATAGTTTGGATCATTACAGTTGTGACAATACCAGTTATGTTTAGTTTTTTATGGTTTACATTATTGAGTGTGACATCTAAGTAGTTAAACGGTAAAGATCGGGGTTATTTCCGATCCCGTCGATTAGAGCAGGATGTAATATACAGCTGACTCCTGCTGCATATAAAGCAGGCTATGCTCCTGACCCTGCTCCATACCCCCCACCCCCACCCCGACTGACGTACTTGTACGTTAAATGTCAGAAAGTGGTTAATATAGCCTTACTGGCCTAATTGCCCTATAACTATATACTTAAAAATAACAAGAGTCAATGGAAACGTGAGATCATAGAAACAAAGCCAGGACCACAGCGTATTAGATGACTCCGCCAGTGAACTAGTAGTGAACATTTCATGTTATAGATTGTATTATCTTAGAACAAATCAGTATTTTACAATCAGCTACCTTGGGATCTTCATCCATCCTTCCAGGCGAACAGAGCCGGTCACTTCCTTCATTTGCATTCCTGGGGAATTCATCTTCTCTCTACAAAAGGCTTCGGTGAAATGTGTAGCATATTCTGCGGGGAGGCCACATGTAGCTGGGAGGCAGGAGGAACACTTTGGGTGACACATGACCTGACATTCTTATAGAAAAACAAATAGAAATGCATGTTAACAATCCTGCCCAGAAAGAGGGTAGTGTGTCTACAAACCCTTACCAATGTGTCATGTGTTATGGTCATCTGAGATCCAAAAATTGTTCTTACCTAAACACTTGGCTCCTTGGCGCCCAAAGTGCACAGTGTCCAGGCACACAGAACATTTGGCCGCTCGCATAGTAAGACCAAGATTAAATCTGTGAGGAATATTATGATGCATTCGTTCTTTAAGGCGACGACTAAACTCTGCAGAAACAAAAAATATATATTATTTTTTTCTTTCTTTTATGGTACACAAAATTACGGTCAATCCATGGCAACGGTAATTGTAGCTGGAAAATAGGAGAATTGACTGTCATTTGAAATAGTTACTGGCCTATTGGCTACACAAATACTCACCTTCAGGAGCAGAGGATTCTTTTCTGCGACTAGACTGAGGAGCCAGCAAGCTGGCAGCATTTGGCTGATGCTCTGGAGACCGAACAAGTGCCGACATGATAATCTGCTGCCTTGCTGTACCAGGTGTGGACGGCAGAGGATGGTCAACCACCTTCAGATGTGCCGCTGCATATTAAGTAAAGGCATATTATACACTGGTCATACATTCAGCAACAGGTAGACCTTCATAGTTATTACAGATCGTTGATCAACTTCATCAAATGGCTTTTACACACTTCTTTTTGTTTTAATCTAGCCCTCTTAATTAATGAAGAATAAGAGTGCTTTCCAATTATGTGTAAACACTGCAGCGGCACTCAGGTCCATACAGAAAGGGTGTCCCTATTGCAGCCTTGTCACAGACTGACCGTTTGTGACAATGCTGCAGCGGGGAAACACACTCTGTGCAATGTATAGGTGTGCCGTACAATACACAGATAGTGGGAGAGGGGGGATTGTAGGGAAAGTTTACGTGCAGCAGCACTCAGGTCAGAGAGTTGTAGGGAGGGGGGGGTCATTACTAAAAAACAAAAAACATTTAATTGGAAAGCCCTCTTATTCTTCATATATAAGAGGGCTCGATAAAAAAAAGCTTGGGAAACCTCTTTAAAAGCAAACCACTTTTCCATTTTCAGAAGGGAAAAATTCCTGTAGTATCCCTCAACACCCAGGACGGTTGGGGTCCAGGGAGACTAAGTTCTCAGTGTACTATGCTGCTCTCCATAGTTTCTAATCTATCTTGTATGTTGGCTTTCATTAGACATTCAGTAAGCCAACAGAGATCCTTCTAATCCATGTGACATGACCAGTATTACCTTCCTCTCTAGCAGACCTTAGTTCTATCCTTGTTTTTTGAAGAGCTTCTTCAAGTTCCGCTGTTCGGACTCTCTCTTTTTCCAGCGCTACCTTTAACTCATTGTACTGCAAAGGTATTTGTGACGTCTGATTGGGGTCATCCCTGCGCCTGCCGAATAGACCCTGCAATACAGCCCAACACAGGAAAAAATATTTTAAATGCTTCAAGCTGATAAAAAACCACTACATACTAAAAGGTGCATGCTTCGTAAATACTAATATTTTATTCAATTTCTCACCTTTTTCTTCTTAGATGGCTGATCCATTTTTGCTTGCAAGAAGTCAATGAGTTTGGTTTGTTGGGAAATGGTTCCTTCCATCTTGACTTTTTCATGGGAATAGAGCGCCTAAGAGATGAAATAGCACATGTCTTTCTCCAGTGAATTGACAAGTGGATACCCTATAGCTTTGCCATACAACATTTACCTGCATGTTCTCCAGCTGATATTCTAAATCCCCTCTCTCTGTTTTCAGCAAATCTGCTCGATCTAATGCTTCCTGAAGTCCTTGAGTCAAACGGAAGATGTGATTCTTTTGAAGGTCCATTTGCTGCTGAAGTTTAGCTTGCTGCGCACAAAGAACAGGGCATTTTAGTAGTCTGAAAACTCAAGGAGAACATAATCACTTAAACAAGAAAAATAAGCCACACACGATGCCGGAGCTTTTCAGATATTGTTAGTTCCACAAATCATTATTGCTTTGGATATCTGTGTAGCGCTGAGAATACGTAAAGTGAACATGACAGCAAAATAAAAAATGTACAGCAAGACGTACTACATGCAAGGTGCAGGCTGATTATGTTCTCCTGAATAGTATAAATATTATCTTAACAGAAGTATATAAAAAAAATTATTCTGTATGGCCCTATTCCCATATATCCGGTGGAGTTTCCCTCTGGCACGGTACAGAAACGCCAGAGGGAAACGGATGCCAGAACTGACCCATGCTTTCCTATGGGATTGTTCTTGGCTTCAGTTGCATCAGTTTGTACGCCAGACGTCTAACTTGGCCGGACAGAAGAACGTTGCTTATAGCGGTTTTTCTGTTTCACTATAGTCCGGCTATGAACACGGAACCGATACACAAAATGTCATCAATTGTGTCCGTCTCAGGCTAAAAACAACAGGCCGTATACGACCGATATCTGTGAACACAGCAACATTACAAACCAATAGAGATAAGAATGTGAATGCGGAGGTCGGCCTCATACCTCTTCTAGGAGCCGTTGCTTAAGTTCTCGCTCAGTCTCAAGTTTCTGCTGCAAGCTGCGTGCATTCATTTCCAGCATTGCATGTTTTTTCTCCAGATCATTTAACTGTGGGATAAATTACATTGTTACTATTTTTGTTGGCTAGTAAACTCATATGTTTTGAAATTAATATCATGTGCTGACCTGATATTACAGGACTAATACAATTGTGTAATAATATAGTGAAAAGTTTGAATGAAAAGTTCCTCTTGACATTTTAGTTTGATTCTGCATGACCACAGTATGTGCAGAGTGTTCATTATCTGGGTGACTCGTGCTCAGTTTCTTAACTGCAGGATCTCCCCGGATTCTAATAACTTGGGCTACAAAGTGACAGCTCCAATGGGTGGCCATTTAAAGCACCTATATAGGATTGTCCCCCACAGAGGCTGAGCGGAGAGCCACTTTACTGTGGCGGTGCTAATGGTCTCTTTACTGGGGGGCTGAAGGTCACTTTAATGGGGGGGACTGAAGGTCACTTTAATGGGGGTGGGGGTTGATGGTCACTTTACCGGGGGGCTGATGGTGACTTTACGGTTAGGGGGGGATGATGGTCACTTTACTGTTAGGGGGGGATGATGGTCATTTTACTGGGGGGGGGGGGGCTGATGGTAATTTTACTGGGAGGGGCTGATGGTCCTTTTACGGTTAGGGGGCTGATGGTCATTTTACTGGGGGGGGCTGATGGTCATTTTACTGGGGGGGGGGCTGATGGTCATTTTACTGGGGGGGGGCTGATGGTCATTTTACTGGGGGGGGGCTGATGGTCATTTTACTGGGGGTGGGGGCTGATGGTCATTTTACTGGGGGGGCTGATGGTCATTTTACGGTTAGGGGGCTGATGGTCATTTTACGGTTAGGGGGCTGATGGTCATTTTACGGTTAGGGGGCTGATGGCTGATTTTCTCATTGCTGAAAGTGTTTTGTTTAGAGTGTGGTGTAATATAAATGAGTAGCAAAATATAAAGTGCATCTTATTTTTCAGACCAAGCTTGCTGGCCAACCTCGGTAAATCTGCCATACATTTCTTTCACCCACCACAAACATCTGTCCATGTGACACCTCAGTTGCAAAGGACCTGTCTCCAGGGCTTATAAGGGTCAGTTCACAAAGAGTTTTTTGGCACCGATTTTGACGTGGAAACCCATTGGAAAACTCATGGAAAAATAAAGCAGCATGTTGTTTTTTTTGCGGTTTCTGCCTTTGACCTCCCATTAAAATCAATGGGAGGCAGAAAAACCCTGTGACGCTAGTTTTAAACGTTTTTTTGCAGCGTTTTTTGCATTAGATTCAGAACGCTGGCATTTCAAAATCTGCCTCAAAATTCAGATTTTTTTTTCTGCTTGCAAAAAAACTCAGTGTGAATTAGGCCTAAGAGTGTACTGCTTGTTTTTAGCCGTTTTTTGTCTTTTTGTCAACATTATTTGGTAGGGGTGCCCTGAGGGAACACATTTTTTCCCAGGAATGCCTCGAACCTGAAAAGGTTGGGAAACTGCATTATACTGACCTTATCTGAGAGACTTTCTGTCTTGAGTTTTTGATCCTTGAGCGCTTGCTGAAGTGCCAAAATCTCTGTCTTATGTTCTTTAACTGCCAATTCCACCATTTGGCGAGATTCTGCACTGCGTTGATCAGCTCGAGCTCTGAAAAATCAAATAAATAGTACCACAAATAAACCAAAATTTCAAAAGCATGCCACTGGTAGTTCTTAAAGTAATTCTCGAAACTGGAGACTCATTCTGATTTATCATTTCATTCAATGCTTCACTTTCAGTAATGTTGATGAGTAGTAATGCAAATATTGGAACGTGAGTAGTCAATATAAAAGACGATTTTTGATACTGTAATGTGATGTGATGTAATGTGATGTAATGTGTAATGTGCAATTGTGAATGACAACTACGAGAAACAAAATTGCATTGACTTTGGTTTGGACAAAGTATAATCTCCAAACTGGAGGAGGTGATATTAGACACCTTTTTTGTAGCGGTTTTTATGCTAATAATCTTAAAAACGGATTACTTTTGTCTTTGGATAAGGAGCCATACATTATTAGATATCAGGACAATTTCCCTTATTGCTGTAGTTACCATACAAATACATTACTCAATAATAACTTTCTTAAATTCTTCAGCCATATATATCGAACTGTCCAGCACAGCAGAGAGCTGACCCTTCCCTTTTCTGACAATCACATATTCATGATTTGCAAAATTGTAATGTATTACTTGAACTTTTCTAAGCAGTGGTTTCCCATACATGGTCTAATAATCTGCTCAATTGCATTAGACTAAAATATCAATGTGACTTGCAAACTTTACAGACACAATATATAGTGGATGTTCCCAAGCCAAGAGAGCTGGGTCTTCTGACTGGGATGGAATAGAAAACTTTTACAAAGACCAATGTATTGCTGGAATCCATGCATTACCCAGGCGCTAATTTATTTCCATAGGAAAAGTCAAAAGCTGAATTTCCCATGCTGCGTTGCTGCAAGGGAAGTGGCTCAGGGAAGGATGCCAGCCGCCTGACCCCCTTCATCAGCTAAATGTATGGGAACACTCAATAAAAATGGCAGTTCTAAAATAGGAAACCCCTATACTTTACTGTAAGAATTGCATGACTGATTATAGTTCTTCTTTTAACATCTCAAACTATACAAAGTTTAAGGTAAGTTGTTACTGCAAACGTGAGCAAATGAAGAATTGGCTGTGATTGACGCGCCTTGCTAAAGATGGGCTCACATGGAATATCTATGAGACACGACTGCAGCTTGACAGGGAGTGCCAATCACAGCAGAAGGAGTAGAGTGCTCAGCTGAGCGCTACTTCACCTTTGTGTCAGCGACGGTTGGGGTCTCAGCATTCTGACCCCCACCAATCAAATGTTTTGTGATCTCTCTATGACATATCAAAAGTTTTGTGAACGTGCAGTTACTCTTTAAAGCAGAAGGCATACTTTTATCAGTATTCCAATGGAATTTTCTTCTGTAATAGAACACACCAGCAAAATTATACGATATTAGTAAAGAGAAATGAAAAATAGTGTGGATAAAAAAGAAATTATAGGAACAAATAGTGGTTAAAAAAAAAAAGAGGTGGTTAACTTGATAAAAACAGAAAGGCGTAAAAATGCATTAAAACAAGAAATGAATAAATGGGAAAAAAAAAAAATCTGTGTCCTTGGATACATTTTCCTTTCAGATATTTACAAAGGAGGAAAGATACGTAGAGATTCAAGTGGTAATAAGCAAAGCACACTATTACAAAAGATGTGCCTAACTCAGGAAGAAATGCAAAAGCAGAAAGATAAATCTCCTTGCCCAGCTGGCACATGCCTGGACGTTTTCCAGGAATGACATTTTCTAATACATTACAGTGACCAGCGTTCCTTCTATTTAAGCACTTCCTTCTGGCAGAGTTCTAAGCATGACCGGTATTAAACGGGGGTTCTCCCACAATGCAATATTACATTTCTATGTTAGATCACGCAGAACATAACAGATTTTCAATTGGAATTTTCTTTTATTTATGTGTCTAGACCAGTGAGGTGCCCCCCCCCCCTTTTATGATGGGGAGTCATATTTGGGGAGGCAGTTTTCACAGAATTGATCATAAGCTTCTCTCTGACTCATTTTGTGCTGATTTTAATGTTATACAGAATGAAGGAGACATAGGAAAGTTAAGCAATATGTTTCATTTTGGCATTGACCTCCACCAGTAGTGGTGAGGCCCACGTATTACCATTTTCTGCCTGATGAGGCCCTAGTAGGTAAAAATTTGAGAAGCCCTGGTCTAGATATTATGGCTACATGGTTGTTTTTTTTCATCTCCTCTCAGAACGTCCACCTAATGTGTCCAGTGCTGGTGAGAATACACCGCTTCTAGCGTGACGATTATTTTTGACTGGACTGCACAATAGCAATGCATACATTATGTGGCTGTTCTGAGAGGGAATTGAAATAAAACCAGGGGGGCCATAAGACTTGTAACAGCAAGGAGCATTTTTTTAAACGATTCCGATAAAAAAATTGTTATATTTAAATATTGGACAACCCCATTTAATAAATGTAGTAGCAATGGCTGACATTGATCCAAAATTTGGGATTCCTTAATATTTGGTGGTGTTCTAAAAGGTATGGTTAGAAGGTTCAAGAGGAATATTACCTTATTAGAATACTTGTAGACAGCATCGTAGTAACACAGTGGATGAGATACTAACTTATAAAGCAGACTGGTTGCCAATTAAACCAGTGCCACAAGCGATGCCAAGTAGAACAGTGATACATTTGATGCCAAGCATAATAATGCAAGTGCTGCATGCCAAGTATATTAATACCACATATGCAAAAATCACATTGGATTCTGAGGAAATCAGTGACATTTGATCAATATACAGAACACATTATTCCATGGCTTCAAACCTATTATGAGCTGCAATGTGAAAAACGTATGAAGAAAATGGAATGCAAATTTTCCCAGAATCACAAATTCTGTTTATGTTCTATATAATTTGTTCACTGGTAGCGTTCTCTTTTAATCTCATCTATATTATGGTTTTTCAGCTTTTTTTTTGCCTGAGTAAAGCTCCGTTCACACCATGGTTTTAAGTCTACGTTTGAAGTATACATGCTTTTAAATGAAAAGCATGTAAAACGTGTACAAACAATGTAACATGGGACCAATGTATACCAAAAGGGTGCAAAAAAAAAAGCCAAAACATTGACCTCAACTGTTTGGGCCAAATAATGCAGAGTTTTATCTGGTTTGGACAACCTGAAAAGATTGGAAAGTGCTAGAAATACCTCTAGATTGACTTTGCAAGGCCTGGATTGGATTTTAGTCAGCATCAACTACCCGTAACTGTTAATGTTACTTTGAACTACATTTTTGTACATTTAACAGATAATGATGTCATGGCTCAAAATGGTAGTGTAAAATCGAACAACCCTACATTTAATGGGATGTATGGAAATGGTTGATCCAGGTATAGCAGTACTGGTATCATATATAATAATAATAATGCAATTTCTAGTGCCCATTTTGTTATAGGAAAAGGAAAAAAGACAAGTACCTATTCAGCCCAGAGCCTGTAAGATGTTGTCTCTCCGCTTGGCGCCAACTGCGGTACAGAGCAGGAGACACTGAATGTTATGAGCCAATAATAACCTCACAGTAGTCATAATCTTCCTTGCTTTTAAAACATATTGTATACAGATCCCTCCAGCCAGCTACAGAGTTCTGATTGCTAATAGTCTAATATTTCCCTAGATCATCAAATAAGATCTTGGTGGCCACCAATGAGAGTCACTGGTCTAGACATATACAGAAGTTACAAAAAATCCCTGCCACTTAATCCATTTATTTGGACGGATAAAAGCAGTGAATAAACCAAGCATGCACGAAAAATGTTTCAGGGTCCTGTGTAAGCCCCTAGTTACAGCCCTAGAGTACTGACAAATAATAGAATAGTGCAGGTCGAGAAACAAGTGACTCATTATATACAGTATAGTTTGGAAACATATGGTAAAGCCTCATTGGCTAAAGGCTAACTTCAATATACATAGAAAAATGTCATAACATGCATATGACTGGCTGGAGCAGAATGTCAGCGACGATACAAACAAGGATCAGCACATTTCTAGTGAGCATGTTAAGATGCAAGTATACGTTTAGCTATATGTCCAGTGATAAAAAGTATAACCCATGTGTGTCTATGCCTAGCACACTCCAAGACACATAAAAGAGATTAATATTACATCTTTACCTGCCCTGCTTTTCAGTATCCAGAAGTCTTTGCACTTCTCGGAGTCTACACTCAAACTGCGTCTTCTCATCTTCTAGTGAACTTCTCCAGCTCTCCCACTGACGTTCCTTCTCTAGCAGCTCATCATTCAGTGCCTCTAAATCCATTACCTGCTCCTCCAGCATTGTGCATGTCGTTTTAAGAGCTTCCATTGTCTGTAATTATTAAACCACAGATGTTAAATCAATTTTCATAAATGCTGATTTCTAAAGAAATAAATTGTATCCACTTATTGTTCAACGCTTGCTTTACCTATGTCAATCAGGGTCTGGATCTTTTTTTTTTTTTTTTTTTTTTTTTATACCCCTTACAATCCATTTCTAAGCATATTCTAACCTAAAATAGAAGTTTGCATGAAGGGGTTGTCTAGATAGAACACAGATTTTCATATACTACTCTAGTCACCCCCGAGTCTGTACAGACAGGGAAAAAGTTTATGGAGGCAAAAAATGCTGCTAGAAAGGTCTCGAGTGAAAGACACAATCTTTTATACAAAATAAACAATGCTTTCAGACCAAATAGAGAAAAAGGTGTCCCAATATCATAAAGATATTTCCAGTTCTGTTAGGCCTCATTTACACGAACGTAATATACGCGCGTGCGACACGCGTGCTTTGCACGCATGTCGTACGCACCTATATTAGTCAATGGGGCAGTTTAGACGATGCGTGAATTGCGCTCAGCGCGTGTGCGCAGAAAAAAACTCACGACATGTTCTATAATCGTGCGTTTTTCGCGCACTCACGCACCCATTGAAGTCAATGGGTGCGTGAAAACCACGCATGCCGCACGGAAGCACTTCCGTGCGAACTGCGTGATTCGCGCAAGAGCTGTCAAACTCCTGAATGTAAACAGAAAAGCACCACGTGCTTTTCTGTTTACAAACATCCAAACGGAGTGTCAAATTCGAGTAAAAAATGTTCGGGTACGCGACGTCAGGAGACAGTCACTGTCCACGGTGCTGAAAGCGTTAAACTGGTTCAGCACCATGGACAGTGACTTCCGCTCCGAAAATCCATGAACCTGTAAAAAAAAAAAGACGTTCTGACTTATCGATAACTCCGGTCCGACCTCCCGGGATGACAGTTCAGTCCAAGTGACAGCTGCAGCCAATCACAGGCCAAGCACAGGCTGCAGCCAATCACAGGCTGCAGCGGTCTCATGGACTGCGGCGTCATCCTGGGAGGTGGGGCCGGATGACAAGAGAGGGACGCGTCACCAAGGCAACGGCCGGGAGGCCGGACTGGGGGAAGCAGGAAGTTCTTGGTAAGTATGAAAGTCTTTTTTTATTCACAGGTTGGTGTATATTGTGTTCGGCATTCACTGTCGAGGGTGCTGAAAGTTACTGCCGATCAGTTAGCTCTTTCAGCACCTTGGACAGTGACGGGCGTCGACTAGCCTCATCTCTATGATGGCGGCTGCGCGAAAATCACGCAGCCGCGCATCATACACGGATGACACACGGAGCTGCCAAGTGCCTTTTGCGCGCGCAAAACGCAGCGTTTTTTGCGCGGGCAAAACGCACACGCTCGTGTAAATGAGGCCTTAGGGTTAAGAAACAAAAATATATTCCAGCATAAGGTGTCCAAAAGGGTCCCCCCTGTTCAAGAGAGGAGTCACACAGGAAAACGTAGAAAAGATGTTACCGACTCTCAAAATGTGCAGACTTGTGTTTGCCTGCTCTCTTCCCTACAGGTCTGGATCCTGGGAGGACTTTAGAAGTGCTGCTATAATGTGTACAAATATCTGTCAGTGCTTATTTCAATGTAATGTACTCGTAGGCAATTGTAGTGGCTCAATGCGTATTTAGGTGCGGCGCTGGGAAAACCGGCACGGATCTCATTTTTGTTGTGGATTTATGCTGCGCGGTGATAAAGACGCATACAGCAGGGGCGCGCTGTATGCCTCACACTGGGGGCAGCGTTAAGTCCAGCCAGGACGTGATGTGTATTCAGAATCCTGACACTTCTGTAGCGTCTGTGTGATATTTACAGCAAGGCAAGCGTAATCTCGTTACATCCTAATCTCGCGCGATTACGCTTGCATTGCTGTAAATATCACACAGACGCTACAGAAATGTCAGGATACTGAATACACAGCACGTGGAGGTAATGTATAGTCATTGTCACAACACTGCAGTAACGTTATAGTGTGTTTATGTGGCTGCACATAGCGATATAGCTATATCCCTATCTGCTGTGTAAATGAATGGAGAGAAGTGTATGACGCTGATTGGTCACTGATTGGTCAGCGTCATGCACTCCTCTGTACAACACCCACTTGGTCAAAAAGTAAAACACGCCCAGTTGTGCATTAAGAAACTCATTAGCATAAAGCTAATATAGGTCATAACTCCGTCAAAAATGATCGTTTTTCTAAATAAAAAAACACTGCTGTTTTCTACATTACAGCGCCGATCACATTATGTAGGAGATAGGGCACTTATAATGTGGTGACAGAGCCTCTTTAAAGAGGATCTGTCACTAGTTTATGAATGAAGTATCTCTTAATCTAAAAGGCGCTGAGATGTTGACAACTACAGTGTAATTTTTTTTCAAAAACGTTTATTATTTGCAAAGTTATGTTCATTTTTCTAATTATGCTAATTTGGCTATACTTGCCAAATGGGAGGTTACGGTTTCTTTTCACTCTGGGCAGTGTAATGTTTTCTGTATGATGCTGTCCAATCAGCGTTATACAGTTCTCTTCTTCCCAGCCCAGGAAGACAGCATGATCATATAGTATACAGCTTCCATTCTCGACTGTGTTTTAAACTGGTGATACCTCCGGTTGTGTCACAGCTAGAACTGCGATCCTGGTGCCATAATCTCATCTTTCATATGCCACTAGAACCGCTGTTCTAGGTGGTCCACAGCCTGAGATGTGGCTATTTTAAGTGATCCCCCTTCCCTCCAGCCGCAGTCTCTCACACTGTGTGAAGCAGCTTCATGCTGATAGGACAGCGTCAGAGGCTGCGAGTAGCTCCACCTCCAGAGAATCACTGGTGTTAACACCCACTTGTCTATTATAGCCTCATTTGCATATTTAGAAAAAAGCTCAGAACTTTTAAAATAATAAACGTTTTGGGACACAATTGTCACTAGCATTATCCGCGTGACAGCGCCTATTAGATTAGCTAGGAGATCGGGCATTACTAAACTAGTGACAGATCCTCTTTAAAAAGCTCCGTCCTACAAGAGAAGTGAGTGAGCCACTATTGCCCCTTTTGCATTTTTCTGTTGTGGAACTTTTAAAGAGACTGTGTCTCTCAATTTGTGGAGAAGTTTGTTACACCACTTGTGGCTACTTGTATAAGCCACCAGTTAGTAAAGCACTTGTTATTTGCAACACCTGGGCCTACTGTAATCATCTTTGCAGCTAACCCTGCATTGCCTTTCCCACTTGGCTTACACCAGAATTCACACTTTTGTTATATAATATCCAACTGTTTAATTGAAAATGTAGACACTTTTCATTCAAAATAAATAAATACATTCTGGAGAATCCAAATATAGTACAGTTTCCATACACGGGAGAAATGACAAAAGTCTCAGATTTAACAAAACTTGACCTGTTTCTGACTAGTAAGCTGCATCTCCCGCTCTGTAATTTCTCTCCTTAGGTGGTCCACTTCACTTCGGAGCTGTAATATTTCTTCTGCAGCTCCAGAGACCTCATTCAGCTGTTTGGTTAGATAAAAGTTTTGATTGTTCAGCTCTGCATTTTCTTCGCTCATACGGTTCAACTGATCTTCTAAGTCTGTAAGAACCTGGAGACAAAGTATTCAGATTGTAACATGGTAACCACTGGACAGGCTTTTGGGTGTATTTACATGGGGTGCCCCCTTTTTCTTTAATTGCAGAATAAAATAGCAACAAAAAGGACTCATGGCAATACACAGATAACTCATTTAGTACACATGTGAAATCAATTGTTTGCATGAACATCGTAAAAATATTTCTGTGTTGTCTTTGGGGCTATATACAATATATTTTAAATACCCAGAGTAGGCAACAGTGAGAAAAATTGGAGTCTGTACAAATTTGTGATTTTCAGTGGACTTCCTGAGAAATTCAGAACAGAACTAATTTTCTCACACGCACTTCTGACCAATGCTTTTCAGTTTAGTTTCTTTATCTTTTCCAAATGCATACATGTTTAACCCCTTAATGACCAGCCTATTTTAGACCTTAATGACCAAGCCATTTTTTACGTTTTTCCATCTTCTCATTCAAAGAGCTATAACTTTTTTATTTTTGCGTCGACATAGCTGTATAAGGTCTTGTTTTTTGCGGGACAAGTTGTATTTTTTAATATCACCATTTTGGGGTGCATAGAATTTATTGATTAACTTTTATTAACTTTTTTTGGGGGGGGGATAGAAAAAAAACCGCAATTTGGCCACACTTTTTTGCGTCCTAAATTTACGCCGTGTAGCGTGTGTTATAAATAACATAATAACTTTATTCAGCGGGTTGTTACGATTGCAACGATACCAGATTTATATCGATTTTGTATGTTTTACTACTTTTACACAGTAAAAACACTTTTTTTTTCAAAATTATTTGTTTTTGTGTCTCTGTATTTGAAGAGCCGTAACTTTTTTATTTTTTCGCTGATGCAGTTGTATGAGGGCTTTTTTTTTTGTGGGACGACTTGTAGTTTTTATCGGTACCATTTTGGTGTAAATGCGACTTTTTGATCATTTTTTATCTTCTTTTTTTTTTTAAGGCAGGATTCAAAGAAAACAGCATTGTTTTTTATTTTCTTTTTTACGACGTTCACCGTGCGGGTTAAATTATGTAATATGTTTATAGTTGGGGTCGTTACGGACGCGGCGATACCAAATATGTGTAACTTTTTAACTTTATTTTGTTTTTTTTTTAATAATAAAGCAGTTTGTAAGGGGAAAAAGTGATTTTTTCATTTTGTTTTTCACTTTTATTAAACTTTTTTTACTAGCCCCACTAGGGGACTTCACTATGCGATCCTACGATCGCATTTATAATAAACTGCAATACTTCTGTATTGCAGTGTATTATGCCTGTCCGTGTAAAACGGACAGGCATCTGCTAGGTCATGCCAGAGGCATACACTACGGGCAGACTTGGGGGCCTTTATTAGGCTCCCGGCTGCCATCGGAGACACAGACACTTGGTGATCTTATCACCGGGGGTCGGTGGGATGAGAGGGAGCTCCCTCCCTCTCTCCAAAACCACTCAGATGCGGCGCTCACTATTGAGCGCCGCAAACGGGTGAGATTGATACTGATATCGATCTCACTTGTAAGAGCAGGGATGCCCCCAGCTACCTCTGGTAGCTGAGAGTAGGGAGATTTAATGGCTCCCTGCTCAGTTTATTTATTCAGAAATAAAGGCTATTGCATTGGAATAAAGCACGCTAGTGGCCGCCGTAAAATCACTATGGGGCGGTCACTAACGGGTTAACAGATACTTGAAAAACCAATAAGTCACAAAGAAACGTGTTGAGACCGGCAAGAACATAGTAGCTGCTTTTAGGCTACATTCACACTGTCCTTGTTTGCAGGTGATTTACGGTCTTTTAAACGTATTTCTATCAATTCTGACGTATACAATAATTTAGACAAAATTTAAATAAAGAGTGGCACAACTTCTAGAATCCCCTTGAATGCAATGATAAAATAGAGTACATAAACAATACAAAGTGCCACTAGCAGCCAAGATAATGATCTACTCAGAAAACAGTGACAGTGAATGTCCTTGTACACAGGGCCCCTACATGCATGTATTTTATTGCATGTATTTTGGGCTAAAAAAATCAATTGTAATAGGTTTTTATAAAAAATTCTGAGCCAATTTCATTCTGCAGCCTACATATATTTCAAAACATAGCACGCTGCCGAATGCCATTCACTGTAAAATTTGTCAATTGGGCAGTTTTACGACTCGATCTCCAGCGGTTCCTGTGATCTCTTGAATGCTGATGTAGGCTGAATTATGACAGTGCCCAGATTTCTATATCTTTTCCAGACTGTTTGTGCACCTGATAGTTATTTTAAAATGCTACAAGGGCTCTAACCAGATGTATTTAGAATGCGGACAGACCTAGATTCGGAAAGAAGGTTCTGACTAAAGCTAAAGCAGAAGGATAGGCAGGCCTACCGGACCACAAATGACACCAGCAGTCTGTCATTATTTCTCACTTGTTACAGTGTTTTCACAACAAGTCCAAGAAATTATGGGTAAGGCTAAAGATAACTCTTTCACCAATGGATCCCCAAGGATCGACACTTGTGATAGAACCTTCGGTGAAACGTGGTCCCTTTTAGTTCCTCAATCCCGAACTATCTGGGATGTTTGGGTAGCAAAACATAATATATCCTCTAGGCCGGTTCCTGTGCCTTCTCTTTTTCAAAATCCTGCATTTTGGCCTAGCCTTTTGGCTCGTACCTACTAATTTTGGAGAAATCTTCTACTTCTCGTTTTAAACGTGTATTGGTAGACGATGGATTACCCTCACTTGACTTCTTATGAGTTTAGAGACCTGGAACGAATTTGTCCTGTTTAGAATATGAACAACTACATTTGTTCATTCGCAACACATTCCCAAGTTCATCATATTCTTCCTCCTCATCTTATTTCGAATACCTTTTTCTTCTCTCTCCTGTTGTGCCCAGATGCTTATCGCGCATGTACCAGCTTATGTTGTAGTACTGAAACACCAATAGAGATGGAACTTGATGTTACCTTTGACTAGTGTGATACTTTTAAAAACCATGCGATTTCTCGCATGGCATTTCCTTGTCATCGTAGGCGAAAGAGAAGAACTATAAGATCATATCCAGGTGTTGTCCAGTAGACGTTCACAGAATGCTCCCAAGATTTTCTTAGTTGTGTTGGTAGTGTGAAAAGGAAAGGGGCACCATGCTACAGATCTTGTTGGCATGTACAACAATCAAGCTTTTTTGGTAGAGAATACTAAGCACCTTTCAAAAAACTCAGGGAGACGAGTTCCTAACAACCCCCAGATTACCTTGTTGTCTATTATACCAGGCTCATTGGCCCCAGTTAAGAAAGGTATCCTGAGACAGCTCCTAACTGCAACTATGATGGTGATCGAGCGGCACTGGAGAATGGACCCTCTCTCTGTGAATGGGTTGCAGAATTACACAATATCATGAGAATGGAGAAATTCATTTTATAGGACCATGAACACTACTCCGCTTTCCTCGCAACTTGGCATCCATGAAAAACCTGTACTGTCCTGATTATTGTACAATAATACCTTTCTTCCAAGATTCCATTTACTGCTTCCCCATCCCTATTTTTTTTCTCTTTCCCTACTCCCTTCCTTCTAGCTTACTATGCTTTACTTTTTACTATATACACAAGATCACGTTTCACATATATTTCGCTTTCCTGCACGCTTTAATCATAGCCAGGTCACATTGTTATAAGGGTATGTTCACACGCAGTGGTTTAAGACGTAATTCGTAAATGCCTCGAATTACGCCTGAAAAGACTGCACCATTACGCCTACAAACATCTGCCCATTGCTTGCAATGGGATTTACGATGTTCTGTTCCCACGAGGTGTAATTTTACGCGTCGTTATCAAAATACGGTAAATAAAATGATGCCACGTAAAAAGTAGTGCAGGTCATTTCTTGGGACTTTTTGGAGCCGTTTTTCATTGACTCCATTGAAAAACAGCTCCAAAAACGGCCGTAAAATACGCTGCAAAAACGCGAGTTGCTACAAAAACGTCTGAAAGTCAGGAGCTGTTTTCGCTTGAAAACAGCTCCATATTTTCACACGTTTTTTTGCTAAGTGTGTGAACATAGCCTTACCCTTAACTCAAATTGGTTCTAAGGGATAGGCATTTGTTTTACTGTCCTATCTGGGACAGTTTGGCATGCCCTATCAGTGATAATTATTTGAAAGGGGGTTTTCTCTTCTAAATTCTTCCTTTATACCAAGAACACTGTCTTGAAGTTATTTTTGTAACGCCCAGGATATTAAACTTTCTTTGCAAGTGGATTGTATAAAAGACACTTCGATTCAATGTTCCCTTTCAAGTGATTTTCTTCCTTCATCGACGATACATTACTGCTGTACATTTCAATGTCTTTTTCTTGAAATTCATTAATTAAAAACAGATTATACATAAACTGAATTATGATCAAATCAAAGTTCATCAACTTTGATTTGATCATAATTCAGCGTAGGTCACCGTTCAGGAGATCAAGCCATCATCAAGCCGTGACAGAGCCCGTCTGCCAGATTTCATGATGTGAATGGCATTCTGCAGCCTGCTATGTATTGGAATACATGCGGGCTGCAGAAAGAAAATGGTTCTAAATTTTTAATAAAAACAAACAATGATAATTTTTAGCCGGAAATACATGCAATAAAATAACATTTTTTTGCCCCATAAGGTGTCTCTAACCTTGTTGGCTAAAAACACACTGCGTCCGTTCCCACTGAATGTATAGTCAGAAGTATGTAACTGTATGCCTATACAGTTGGATACACCTGCCACAGATTTCTATTAAAAAGTATGAAGTGCGGCACACATTTTTGTATACACTTGTATTGGAAAGCAGAGTCGACTCGGCAGCACACTTCGTTGGCATACGTTTGGCCATTAAAGTCTACGGCCACATCAGCGGATAAACTGCCAGTTGGTATTTAGACGTGGTATGTATTTAGCCCAACAAGGCATAGGGTTTTGCATAAAAGCATTTTATTAATTAGCAATTAACAATCTTTACAAATATGTAAGTACAGTCTTATCACTATAAACTATTTAAAATGATCATAACTCACTGTACAACTATCCCGTAAGGTATCAAATTTGCGCTGGATCTCATCTCTGTGTGACTGAAAAGAAAAAAATATTTTTTTTTAAAGTAAAATTAAACCTTATAATGAATTAAAAGGCATCACATCTGTTCTTTTTTTTTTATACCCTCAATACTTGGATTTCCTCCTCAGCTTCTGCAGTGGTCTCCTCCAATTCAGTTTTTGCTTGGTGCAGCTGGTTTTCTAGAGAGGAACGCGCTGACTGGAAAGAGGCAATTTGGGATTCCCGTTCCTGTAAAGTCAGCTGCAGCTCTGTTAACTGCCTCTTCAACTCCAGCTTCTGCTCCTCATGCTCCAGACTAATCTGGATGATAAAAACACAAGTACCATCAATAGAGTTTTGAAAGAGATCTCTAAGCCAGTAAGAAAATACATATTTCCTAATGTACTACTGATTGACTACGGAAGACTGAAAGGAAAGTGTTCATTGCCACAGAAAAAATTAATCAGCCTATAGTTTCAGAATAGGATTCACTGGTGTGATATATGAGTAAAATATAACATTTATTTATAACTCTCTAAAAACAGGGGTACAATCACCACTGTGAAAAAGCCCCACCGTGTGTATAAAAATGTATTAAATAGTAAACACTGAGTTCTAATTCAATTGTGAACCTCCTATAGCTCAGTGTTAAACAAGAATATCAATACGGAATCAGCATTTGAAAAGTGGGCATAACAATAGTCTTGACCCTAATTCACACTAGAGTCCGTGATAACCACACCGGAAGCTCCTAGTGTTGAGGTAAACAAACAATGCTAGTGTTCCCTATGCTAAAAAATTCCTATTCACAACCGACCCTACGCGTTTCAATACTCATCATCAGGGGTCTGTACTTGGTCACTCTGGCCGGGATGCCAGCGATATTTAGTTCAGCAGCAGGTATTCTGCTGTACACCACGGAACTTAGAGTCCCAGAATGAAGCATGCCGCTGACATCTATGCGAGCATGCTTCCGTGGTGTACAGCAGAATACCTGCTGCTGAACTAAATATCGCTGGCATCCCGGCCAGAGTGACCAAGTACAGACCCCTGATGATGAGTATTGAAACGCGTAGGGTCGGTTGTGAATAGGAATTTTTTAGCATAGGGAACACTAGCATTGTTTGTTTACCTCAACACTAGGAGCTTCCGGTGTGGTTATCACGGACTCTAGTGTGAATTAGGGTCAAGACTATTGTTATGCCCACTTTTCAAATGCTGATTCCGTATTGATATTCTTGTTTAACACTGAGCTATAGTAGGTTCACAATTGAATTAGAACTCAGTGTTTACTATTTAATACGTTTTTATGCACACGGTGGGGCTTTTTCACAGTGGTGATTGTACCCCTGTTTTTAGAGAGTTATAAATAAATGTTATATTTTACTCATATATCACACCAGTGAATCCTTTAAAATTGTTATGTTGTGGGAGCACAATTGAATATATCTTTGAAATACAATGAATTATAGTTTCAGAATACCAAAAGGTGGATCTGTTATGAGAATACCCTGCCTATTTAAGGACAGCGTATTATAACAGGTTTGTTCAGCTCTTATACCAAATGGAACAAAAAATATTGTCTGTTTATATAATAGCCGCTAAGAAAAAATACAGCTGACTAGTTACTAGTCCACTGTATTCATGAGATCGGCGCTCCTCTACCTCCCCTTACCAATGATTGACAAACGCTGATGTGTCTGCTTGTATACAATCATTGGCGAGGGGGTGGGAAGAGGGCGAGCATCAGGCTTATGAATACTCAACGGAGTTCTCTGTATTCTTTCTTAGAGGCTATTATACAAACAGCGCAATATTATTTTATGCTGTCTAATATAATATTCTAAAAAGATGTCAATAGAGCACAGGCTACCCTGTACAGCATCATGTATTCTGCCTATGTTGCCACAGACAGTCCAAAAAAAATAATTGGCAACCGATGGAAAGACAGGGAAGCAACAAGGAATTTGTTTTCCCTCACAAATTTCTCATGCTTTAATCAGATCACTCCAGCTCATTAAAAAGGGAGCAATTCCAGTAAGAGATGAGTATTATGGGAATGTTGTAGTTGCAATTCATGTAACTATTTAACATTGGTAATCTGTGAATATAGATAGTCATAAGTTAACAAAGCTTAACAATTAGAGGGCTAAAAAAAAAAAAATCATCCTGTAGGAGGCTACGGACAACCTTTTAAAATCTGCAAACTGAGATTTTCCATTGACCATAACATATAAATGATTTTGTTTTTACCTCTCGTAATCTTGTTTCTAGTTCCAGGAGCCGGTTCTTATCAGTGTGCTCTTGGTTATTAATCCGCTCTAGCTGTTCTTCCAGCTTCTGGTTCTGGGCCTCTATTTTTCCAGCCTGAGCCTCTAGGTAGAATTTTTGCTGCCTCAGTTCTGATATCATCTCCTCCTGGGCTTTCCTAAAACAACAAATGATTATAGTCTGGAAAATGCAACAAAACATATCCAGTATGTAACCAGACTTTTTTTTTTTTTTTCCCTAAGGCGAGTGCAAATCGATCATAATAGATACTCACATATTTCTCTGAGTGAATAAACTGCTATTTGCAGCTAGTTTATTGGCTTCAGACAGTTCTGCTAATCTTTGTTCCAAAGACTTGATCTTTGACTCCAAAGCATTGATCATCTGGAAAATTTAAAGTATCAAATATTGGCCATTTACTATTAGCTGAATTGTTTCTTGGACACAGTCAATTAACAAGTAATATTTTTTTTCTCCAAATTTAATACAATATATTTTATTGTAATAAAAAACAAACAAAAAAAAATAATTTCTATAATGCTTACTGCTTTCTGTTCACTTAGTATTCTGTTCTTCTCACAGATTTCGTCTTCATTTTTGACACGGAGCAGCTCAAGAGATTCGTTATCCTCTAAATCTGTTTTGATTTGTGCTTCAAGGCTCTATAGAGTTAAAAAAAACATAATGCTAGCTTAAAACCTTAAAGAAAACTATATAAAGCAGTCATTACAGCTCTAAATGTATGATTAAATATGGAAAGTTCAACTGTCTAGGTTTTTTAAAACTAGTAGTGCCTTGTTCTGTTGAAGCATATGGTTTGTATTTGCTCGCTTCTTTACTAGTACTCCATTCCTCATAAAATGCAGATGACACTCTATGACAAGAAAGACCAGAGACAGCAGTAATAACGAAAGGTGGCCAAACACAAAGCTAGCTGTTGGTCAACTCATTTAATTGATGCCCCCCCCCCAACTATCACATAAACAATCATGCTCAGATAAGCTTACCGTGCATAGCTATTTATATAGGGAGGGGGGAATCTGCCATTGGCAGATGCCTCTGGCAGCGCTCATCTCCCCAGGAAAAAAGGGAATGTACATATTGAAATCCAATGGCTGACTTCTGGAGTTGGGCTGCCCAATACAACGAATTTGTTAAAATTGCCATCTTTTATCAAATGTGTATCGCCATCATAAAAGGCCAGAGGAAATGTAATTAATATCTCCATCTACAGCGCTACTGTGAGCTGGGCTGATAACTGGTAAACCATTTGTTTACATAGGGGCGGTAGTGGTGTGGTTTTTTACCGTCAAAATAAACACAGAAATTGACATCTACAAAGAACAGGTCCATCATGTCTGCTTATCAATTTCCCTGTTTTTGAAGTTGGTTAGGGTTTATCTTTTTGCTTTTGTTAATTATTACTGTCGTTCCATGAGAATTTCATGAGTTTCCATTAAACTAGCCTCATTGTGTTTTTGTGTGCCCATCAACAATGAATAACTTTTCAAGGCTATAAAAATAAAAAATAATAAAATGCTATCAGGAATGAATTAGGAAAAAACAAAAAACAGTATAAAAAAAACACTTGATAAAAGGATTTAATTACTCGAACTTTCTCCTCATAGACTTGCTCATTTTGCTTCAGATGAACATCCAAATGTTGGGCTCCCATTTGGGCCGCCCGGTATTTTTCTTCAAGTTCCTAGGCAAGAATACATAAACACATGATTTAAACAAAGAAGGTCTACTAACACGAAAATAAAAAATATGTATGCGCTATAACCCTCCCAAAGGCGTAGCTAGTGGTTTAGCACAGGGGGGCAAAACACATCTGAGTGGGCCCCAACCTAGTGGGCCCCCGCCAAGGCATTCTCACAACCGCAGAGGCGCATCCGGCAGAGTCAGGCTTATTTAACCCCTTAATGACCGGGCCATTTTGCACGTTAATGACCAAGGATTATTTTTTGTTTTTTCATGGTCGCATTCCAAGAGTCGTAACTTTTTTTTTATTCCGTCGACATAGCCGTATAAGGGCTTGTTTTTTGCGGGACGAGTTGTATTTTGTAATTGTACCATTTTTAGATGCTTATAATATATCGATTAACTTTTATTAACTTTATTTTAGGAGAGAATTGAAAATAAGCAGCTATTCCACCATTAATTTTCACGTTATAAATTTACGCCGTTTACTATGCAGCGTAAATAACATGTTACCTTTATTCTATGGGTCGGCACGATTACGGGGATACCAAATATGTAGAAGTTTTATATGTTTTTCCTACGTTTGCACAATAAAAAGCCTTTTAGAAAAAAATTACTTGTTTTTGCATCGCCACGTTCCAAGAGACGTAACGTTTTTATTTTTCCGTCGATGTGGCCGTACGTGGGCTTGATTTTTGCGGGCCAATGTGTAGTTTTCATTAGTACTATTTTGGGGTACATAGGACTTATAGATTAATTTTTATTTTATTTTTGATGGGGGGAATGGGAGAAAAGAGAGAATTTTGCCATTGTTTTTTGCGTTTTCTTTGGACGCCGTTCATCCGACGGTTTAATTAATGTGTTCATTTTATTGGTCAAGTTGTTACGATCGCGGGGATACCATATATGTGTATGTGTGATTTGTTTTGACAGTTTTAATAAATAAAACCACGTTTTGGGCCAAAAAAGTAGTTTTATTTGACTTTGACTGTAATTATTATTTATTTTTTTCACAAACTTTATTTAACTGATTGTAATTTTTTTTTTAAGTCCCATCAGGGGACTTCACTATGCGATCTGTTGATCGCATATATAATGCTTTGGTATACTTAGTATACCGAAGCATTATTGCCTGTCAGTGTAAAACTGACAGGCAACCTATTAGGTCATGCCTCCGGCATCGCCTAACAGGCAGATGCTGAAGACAGACCTGAGGTCTTTGTTAGACCCCCGGCTGTCATGGAAACCCGACGGCGACCCGCGATTTGTTTGCGGGGGCGCCGATCGGGTGACAGAGGGAGCTCCCTCCCTCTGTCAAACACATTAAATGCCGCTGTCACTATTGACAGCGGCATTTAATGGGTTAAACTGCCGGAATCGGCGCGCGCTTCGATTCCGGCAGTTGCAGCAGGAGCCAGGCTGTGTATAACAGCCGTGCTCCTGCCGCTGATCGCATGGGTACGCTGTCAGTACCCGCACGATCACAGGACGGATATATCCGTCCTCCTGCGCGAACTAGCAGCTGCTGAAGACGGATATATCCGTCCTTCGGCGTTAAGGAGTTAAACAGCTTAGTTTGCTGTGCTATTCAGTTTCTGTAAACTTCCATAGAAGTGAATAGGTGTTACGGAAACAGCGTAGCATAGTGAGCTACACTATAGGGACTACTCACACAGTATAATGTGTATGTAGTGGCCCCCACATAGAATAATGCTCCTATAGTGCCCTCTACACAGTAAAATGCTTCCATAGTGGCCCCCACATAGTATAATGACCACGTAATGGACTCCACAAAGTATAATGAAACTATAGCTGCCCCACACACAGTATAATGTCCCAGTGTCCCCCACACAAGATAATGCCCCCACAGCTGCCCCGATTCAGGATAATGCCCAATAGCTGCCCCACAGGGTATAATGCCCATAGTGCCCCCACACAGAATAATGCCCCATAGCTGCCCCCCACACTGTGTAATACCCCCATGGCTGCCCCATACAGTATAATGTCCTCATAGCTGCCCCCCATACCCAGTATAATACCTCCATAATGCCTACTAAAAAAATAATAAAATAAATACTCACCTATCCCCATTCCCACGGCAAGTGGAGGAGATTCCTCTGCTCCTCCGGTCTGTGCTACGTGTGGCTCGGTGCAGACAGGCGAGATTACGTCACTGCACCGTTCCTGTCTGCAGTGAGCCGCTCACGGCCGTCCTTACACAGTGAATGCTGGAGCAGGGAGGTGACGACTCTTTGCTCCAGCATTAAATTCAACTGTATCTATGTCCAGAGGACGTAGATACAGTCGAAACCGGGACGTGACACCGCGGCCTAGCCCACCCATGGGCCCCAGCATCTGTGGGCCCGGGGTCACCCCCCCCCCCTGCCCTCCTGCTAGCTACGCCTCTGAACTCTCCTTTATCTACTAGGACTTTACATATACCATTATTTTTTCAGCCATCTGTTGAATTTGCTGAGATTTGGTCTGAATGTCTTCCTTTAACTTGTTTTCTCTGCGCTCTACATTCTCCAGTTTCCTAACCTGGTTTTCCAAGGAATGACGTCTCTCCTAAAATGCAAACAGAACTACAAGCTTTCTAACATCTTGTAAAGCAGATCTTGCAAACACTTGTCGAGACAAACATAGCCCCCTAAAAACTCTTGAAGAGGAATAGCAAAGAAAAAAACCAAAAAACCTGATACTAACCAAGTTATCAGCACAACATTAAAATTCAATATATAACAATATGTGTCAATGAAAGGAGTAAACCCATGGTATACATTCATAACATATCCACAGGTTTGCCAATTCACTGAGGCAGCTCTCTCTATAGACTGCAATGGAGAGATGGCCGTGCCCTCTCTATTGAAGTCTATAGGAGTTACAGAGAGCCAAGCACGGCCACCTCTCTGATCAAGTGTATGGGGAACACTGCCTACTGTGCATATGCCATAAATGTATATGATGAGAATACCCCTTTAATGTGACAAGCCCTCTTACAATTACTTGGAATGGCAGTAGATACGTTTATAGTAGATCTATGCATTGACCCAACATATTATGCTCGGTTATACATAATTATTTGTGATAAAAGAAAGTTAAGTATTGAATATAAGAATCAGCGTCTGTCCTCCAAAACTGCAATGTGTCCTTAGCGTAGGCCGTAAACGTGTGATATGTGGGGCAAACCAGATAAACAAGATGAAGCTCTCATCCAGGCTGCTGTGTCTGAAACAGCAGCTCAGTCCCATTCATTTAAATGGAATTCTGTACCAGACAAGGCTGCAGTCACATGCACAGTGCTGTCGAAAGGGATCATCACTTCTTTGTTCTGCTGATCAGTGGTGGAAAACCCCTTTAATGCTAATCACTGGTGACAAATTTAATTTTTCCTTATGCAACACTTTGAATGCCTAAAACTTCTACCTCTAATGTTATTTTTAGTATGCAATGGAGAACAAGTAGCAAGATATGATTGATATGACAATTTATATGGCTCGTATATGTATGTTGAGGATCAGTGAAAGGATGATCTTAACAGCTCAATGAAATAACTAAAAGTTAATAGTGTTGATGAGGTTTTAAGGAATATGGGAAAATATTAAGCAAAACAAATTTATTGACAAAGGACCCACTTCAGCTTCAACCAATTTCTTCTTCATTCCACCATTTGAATCCTCTTGATTCTTAAGTTTTTCCAACTCCTTCTCTGCTCGTTCTTTAGCCTGCCGAATGTTCTGGAGTAATTCAGTAGCTTCAGAGCTGGCCTTTACTGCCTGAGGACAGAGGAAAAAGGAATTGAAACCAAGGACACATTTCATGACATGTAACATGACCAAACCTGCCTTGTAAATGCACACATCAAGAACCATCTTAGCACAGGTTATTTTAAATTGCAAGTTTGTAGCCGCAAGGACTTAAATATGTGCCTTGCCTTTAAAAGGTTATTCTGGTTTCAGCAAATAAATTATTTTGTGTATAGTGAAAAGTTCTACAATTTTCCCATACACTTTCTGTATCAATTCCTCACTGTTTTCAAGATCTCTGCTTGCAGTCATCAAATAGGAATCTTCATTGTTTACTTCCAGGGGATAGAAACTTGTCCTGGTCATGTGATGGACACACAGGTGCACGGCTCGTTACAAGACGGAGTTCTTATAACTGAACTGTAATCAGTCCTGCACCTGTGTGTCCATCACATGACCATGGATAAATTTGTATCCAATGAAAGTAAACAAATAAGGTTCCTATTAGACGACTGCAACCAAAGATCTTGAAAACCATGAGGAATTGATGCAGAAAGTATATTAGAAAATTTTATAACTTTTCAATTTACAAAGAATAAGATTTATTTGTCGAAACTGGAAAACCCCTTTAACTGTTCCCAATAGTCTGTCCCTCATAGAAAGTTCATGACAACATCATATATGTGCATCTACATATACAGACACTGTATCTTCCTCTACCAATATATTTAGCTACTTTAAAATGAAGAACTTTCCCTATTGATACAACTCCTGGCAATTTGTAATCACTCAACTTCTTGTAATGATTGGCAGTATCAAGTAATGTCACTGGATATCAAACATGCCACTTACTTTAGAGAGTTTCTCCTGCAGCTCATGAATTTTATTCTGTTGCTCAGCATTGATCTTGTGATATAAAAGACAGCAGCAAATTAATAACTGAACTGTGTTTACTATATGTGCACCATTTTTATCAAAAAGGAGATATGTGCTATTTTAACATCAGGGTGATAGTCTGAATTCAGTCATTGCACCGATGCTATACAGCATTATATATTTCTTGCAATTTTAACACTAACAGAATAATTTCAGAAATGAACCCTTTTCCAATTAATTAAAATGTGCATATACTACACAAAGAAAACAAGTTATTAATGTAATGCCAGACTGTTTAAAAAAAAAAAAAAAAAAAATTATGTTTTCCTATTAACCATAACAATTTTGATGCCATTTGAAACAATTATTCATGTGCAATATTAAAGGGGTTTTCAGAGGTTTACAAAATTTCCCATACAGTAGAAAATGTACAAATTTATTTATTTTTTGCCGAAATTCATTTCTAATAAAAAAATAAATAATTGTACCACACAAGGTTTTACCTGAGATATTATATTGCCCAGATTCTGCCGTTTTTAGAAATATCCCACATGTGGCTCTAGTGTGCTAATGGACTGAAGCACAGGTCTCAGAAGCGAAGGAGCACCTAGTGGGTTTTGGTCCCCCTTTTTTAAGAATATATTTTAGGCACCATGTCAGGTTTGAAGAGGTCTTGTGGTGCCCAAACAGTGGAAACCCCCCCAAAAGTTACCCCATTTTGGAAACTACACCCCCTCAAGGATTTTCTCAAGAGGTATAGTTGGCATTTTGAGCCCACAGTTTTTTTCTAAATTTATTGGAACTAGTCTGTGAAAATGAAAATCTACTTTTTTTCTGAAAAAACATACAATGTTTTAGTTTTTACAAGGAATAAAGAAGAAAATGCACCCCAATATTTGTAAAGCAATGTCTCACGATTATGGCAATTCCCCATATGTGGAAATAAGCTGCTGTTTGAACCCACAGCAGGGCTCCGAAGGGAAGGAGCGCCATTTGGATTTTGGATTTGCTGGAATGGTTTTCGGTGCCATGTCGCATTTGCAATGCCCTGGAGAGACCAAAACAGTGGAAACGGCCCAAAAGTGACCCCATTTTGGAAACTACACCTCTCAAGGAATTTATGTAGGGGTATAGTTAGCATTTTGACCACACAGCCTTTTCGCTAAATATATTGGAATTAGGCCTCATGCACACGACCGTATTTTTGTCACACGTATTCGACGGTTTTTCATTAGAAATGAATTAACCCTTTCAGGACTGATCCATTTTTTGCTTTCTTATTGTAGTTTTTCACTCCCCGCCTTCCAAGAGCGATAAAGTTTTTCTTTTTCCATCAATAGAGCAGTGTGAGGGCTTATTTATTGCGGGAGTAACTGTAGTTTCTATTGACACCATTTAAAAGTACCATAAAATGTACTAGAAAACTGAAATTGGAAAAAAATCTGATTCCATTTTTTGGGGGTTTAGTTTTTACAGCTTTCGCCGTGCGGTAAAAACTAAACATTTACTTTATTCCGCGGCTCAATACAATTACGGTGATACCAAATTTATATAGTTTTTTTTATATTTACTGCTTTTACAAAGAAAAATCTATTTGTTAAATACTAATGGATTGCAGTATATTGTTATTCTTACAGGCTTCTGTAACAGAGCGATCGCTGTACCTGTCCTTTAGTCCCGGGTGTCAGCTGTAATACACAGCTGACACCCGCAGTGTATGGAGCGGGCTCAGCACGTGAGCCGGATCGATCCATACATCAACCCCCGCACCATGACAGGCAATTAAGTCATAGTGCGCAAAGGGGTTAGTGCACAGCGGATGGTTTAAAGTGAAAATTGCAATTTTCCACTGGTATGCCATTTTAGTGCATAATATGTTGTGCCCAGTTTGTGCCACTGAAGACAAATACCTCATAAAACGTTAAGAGGGTTCTCCCGGGTATGGCGATGGGTGCAAACTGCTGTTTGGGCACGCTGCAGGGCTCAGAAGGGAGGGAGCGCCATTTTGCTTTTGGAGCGCAGATTTTGCTTGGCAGTAGTTTTGTTTGGGGTTTTGCTGGTATTTCAGTTTGTAATGTGGGTGCATATGTAAGCTGGGCAGAGTACATCAGGGCATAATAAGAGGGTATAATAATGGGGTAAATAAATAATAATTCATAGATATGTGGCAGGTGTCACACTGATAAATGGCGCCCAATCTTATCGCTATATTCTGAAAGGCAGAACTTTTTTTATTTTTTCACCACCGGAGCCGTGTGAAGGCTTATTTGTTGCGGAACAATGTGTAGTTTTCACTGGTACCATTATGGGGTACATGCGATTTTTTGATCACTTTTTATTAAATTTTTTTGCAATCCTGACCAAAAACAAGGAATTCTGACAATGTTTTTTAGTTTATTTTTTTGTGGCGCTCACCGTACGCTATAAATGACATTGTTACTTTATTCTGCGGGTATATGTATATAGGTTTTTTTATATTTTGCAGCGTTTGAACAATAAAATCACTTATTTATAAAAAAAAATCAGTGTCACCATATTCTGAGAGGCAGAACTTTTTTTATTTTTTTAGTCCAAAAAGCTGTGCAGTGGCTTGTTTTTTGCGGGATGGATTGTAGTTTTTATTGGTACTATTTTGGGTACATGTGACTTTTTGATCACTTTTTATTCTTTATTTTGGGAGCGGTGGTGGGTGACCAAAAAATATTGATTCTGCCGTAGTTTTTAATTGATTTTTTTGGGGTGTTCATCGTGTGGGAAAAATAACATTATAGTTTTATAGTTGGGGTCGTTCCTAACGTGGTGATACCAAATATGTGTACTTTTTTAACGTGTTAATTTTTTTCCTATAATGAAAGACTTATTATAGGAAAAAAAAATGCATTTTTTGTTTATGTAACAACTTAATTTTAGACTTTTTTAAAAACATTTTTAGTACCTTTTTTTACTTGTCCCACTAGGGGACAATTAGACTTGCAGCTTTGATCGCTGCTAGAATACATTACACTACCTACGTAGTGTAATTTATTCTGTCATTGTGACGTGACAGTCACACTGACAGGAAGCCTCGGAGGACCGGCCGGGGGCTGCTCCTCCGAGGCTTCCGTACATGGCAACCCGGAGGCCATTGTCTGGCCTCCGATTGCCACAACGAGCATCGGCAGCCCCCACTGCCGATATGCTTCAAACCCCTTAAATGCGGCGATCGCAATCGGTCGCCGCATTTAAGGGGTTCATTGCCGAAAGCAGCGGCAATGGTCCGCTGACCATCAAGACTGTTGTGTCAGCTGTCTGGGACAGCTGGCAGCGCGGTCTTGTCGCTCTGTGTATACACAGAGTGACAGTTTGAAATAGTGACGAAAATGAACGTCCTGGTGCGGGAACTAGCACCCGACCATGATGTTCATTTTGGTCATAGGTCGGGAAAGGGCTAAAACGCCACCTTAGCTTCTGTAATTTTAGATATGGAGAACATCAGTGTTTCAAACTATATGTAGAGCGATGTTGAGATCTGAAAAGTTAAATTCAGCCCTGAAATCTCATTTTAATAGATTACAATGGTTATAACAAATGACTGGTGTGACTTTCACTACAAATAGAAGGAAACAGTCCTAAACTGACCTTCTAGACTATGAAGTCACTTAATATTAGAGCAGGGAACCGAATGAAGCAGACTGGCACACTTGCATGAGTCTACCCACCCACTTCACACTTCTGCCCACAAGCACAGTACAGGCAATATGTCAGGGAAACCTGCTACAGTTTTATGCATTTTTCTATGTTCTGCATTAAAAAAGGCAGAACAGAAATGATCTCTGGTGCAGGAAACTGGACCATTCATACAATATAATAATATTGATTATCCGCAGAGAAGCATTTTCCAATAGCTCTGAAAACTTTTTCAACCAATGACGCTGGTTTCTGTAGTCTAAATATGATATTTTGCATTCTTGTATTATCAATAGGAAAAATATACGGGCCAAATTACCTCTGCGTCTATGTTCATCAGGACATCAGCCCTTTACGACGAAGGACGGATATATCCGTCCTGTACAGTTGCTAGTTCCCACATAAGAGCGGATATATCCGTCCTCTGATCGCGCGGGTACTGCCAGTGTACCCATGCGATCAGCGGCAGGAGCACGGCTGTTATACACAGCCTGGCTCCTGCCCCAACTGCCGGAATCGAAGCGCGCTCCGATTCCGGAAGTTTAAACCATTAAATGCCGCTGTCAATAGCGAAATCTAATGTGTTTGACAGAGGGAGGGAGCTCCCTCTGTCACCCCATCGGCGCCCCCGCAAAGAAATCGCGGGGCGCTGTTGGGTTTCCATGGCAGCCGGGGGCCTAACAAAGGCCCCCAGGTCTGCCTTCAGCAAATGCCTGACCGGCAATAATGCTTTGGTATACTAAGTATACCAAAGCATTATATATGCGATCATTAGATGTAAAAGCAGTTAAATAAAGTTTGTGAAAAAAAAATTACAGTCAAAATAAAATAAAACTTTTTTATTTAGTAAAAGTGTCAAAACAAATAACACATATATGGTATCCCCGCGATCTTAACGACTTGAACAATAAAATGAACACATTAATTAAACTGCCGGCGTCCAAAAAAAAACAACGGCAAATTTCTCTCTTTTCTCCCATTCCCCCCCATAAAAAATTTAATAAAAGTTAATCTATAAGTTCTATGTACCCCAAAATAGTACTAATGAAAACTACACCTTGACGCGCAAATATCAAGCCCACATACGGCCACGTTGACGGAAAAATAAAAAAAGTTACGGCTCTTGGAATGCAGCAATGCAAAAACAAGTCATTTTTTTCTAAAAGGGTTTTTATTGTGCAAACGTAGAAAAAACATATAAAACCTTTACATATTTGGTATCCCCGTAATCGTGCCGACCCATAGAATAAAGTTAACATGTTATTTACGCTGCATAGTAAACAGCGTAAATTTATAACGTGAAAATCAATGCTGGAATAGCTGCTTATTTTCAATTCTCTCCTAAAATAAAGTTAATAAAACTTAATCGATATATTATAAGCATCTAAAAATGGTGCAATTACAAAATACAACTCGTTCCGCAAAAAACAAGCCCTTATACGGCTATGTGGGCGGAATAAAAAAAAAAAAAGTTACGACTCTAGGAACGCGACCGTGAAAAAACAAAAAATAATCCTTGGTCATTAACTCGCAAAATGGCCTGGTCATTAAGGGATTAACATACTCAAAATTCATCATATACTCATTTGCTAAGTCCAGAAAAGATCGTTTATGTTTTTCTGTATACGAAGTGTCAACATTCTGCAGATATAATGCACTCACAACAGTGCTTGTTGCCATCAGGGTTCACAAACCTCTCAGTAAGTTGTAGTGTAACTTGTTACCTAATGTAACCTTATATAACTAGAAACCGGATACCCCAGTGCTGCCAGGCAATGGTTCTGAACACTGAACCACCGTGGATGGTTGTCCTAAGGTCTCATTGGAAAAGCCAAATATCGAGAATCCAAATAAAAAGCCCACATTTCAGTAATAAGTAGAGGGACATATGATTGCCAAAATAGTATAGACCTAATAGAGCCATCTAAAAGAGGAAAGACTGATAAAAGCATATGTCAGGACATTCACCTTTTCCAGTTTAGAATGCAACTCTCCGACTTCAGCTTTACCATAATCTTTAGCCTGTAAATAAAAGCAAGTTGTGACCATTATTATCATCCAGGTTTCCATGCTGCTCAGTCTACCCAATATTCACAAAATGCCATTAGACCTAGTAATATGTGAGTTGTATGTAAGAGACGTATAACATTCGGTCTTTATGCAGAACAACTTTTAAAGCGGATGGAGCCAGATCAACCTGATGCCAGGCTAACCATTGAATTTTCTGTGCCGTTGTGAACCTTTCAAGGGACAATTGTGTTATTTTCCTATAACAACCACGTGGGGAAGCACATAGTTATTATATTATATTTTCCCATGATAACATTAGGGATAAATGCTGGTCATAAAAAAAAAAAAAGAACCATATAATTCACATGGTTATAATTTATAATTTTTTGGGGTGAGAAAACTTTTCACTTAACACTGAACAAGCTATATAATATGCTGAGGCGTAGAAAAGCTGGATTACCTTCTGAAGTTTCTGCTGACATTCTGTAGCTTTGCGCTTAAATTCGTCTGCTGCGAATCGTGACTCTCTCAATTCTGCCTCATATAGGTCACTACGTCTTCGAGCAGCGGAGAGGTCTTCTTCCAACTGCTGCATCATCAACTTCATCTCTTCCAGTTGGGCTTGAAACTCCTAAAGGGTGTGACACAAGCTAGTAAACCGGAAGCGTTCTTCAGCACAAATAAACTATGTTTTTACCGGTTCTACCGGAAGGAATTCCTGTTTGATTGTTAAATGGTCCATGATGGGTTAGACATATTCACATTAAAACTTTTTAAGAACATCTAAGCTGTGCAAAGTTGCACTAAAGAAATGAAGGGTTCATACATCAAGGCAGCATTAGGATCCTATACCCAGAAGGCTTCCAAACTAATTAGCACAGAGGACAGCTCATACCTGCTCCTTAATATCCTGAAGCTTCCGGCTCTGTTCTCGGATATCATGAAGAAGCTGTAGAGCCTTGTCATCCTCCTGGGAGACCTCCATCCGGGCCTGCTCTAGGCTGCGCTTTAAACTCTATAACATGGAACATTTTAAATGTATAAAATATTTGATTAGTAATGCCGAGAAACAAGAGCAACAACGTTTATATAGATCTCTTACCTACATTAGAAAACGAATGGGAGAAGAGAGTTTTTGGCAGTTGAGAACAGGATGCCGGCTTTATTGACACAACCCATCAAGCAATAACAGCAGCCAGTTATGTTTCACCCAACTATGGTCTCTTGAACTGTAATAGACTCTTAAAACAAGAGCTAGTCTCAACACTAAGAAGACCCTGCACATAACCCCAACTGTATTATTGCAAATGTATATGACACATTATACATTTCCAAATACTGGATTTATCCTCTTTAAAGGCTATAAAAACCTTTGATGACTTTTTTTATTTTACTAAAACAATGTAGTGTTTAGTGCAACTTTGTCATTTGTTTTTATGAAACAATTGTTTTACTTTTTGAGATACAGATTTTATGTATCCTGGATAAATAGAAGATGTATCTTGCGGTGAAACCCGGATCTGTCAGGTCAGCAGGACTGACCGCTTTGGTGATAGCGGGTCCTGCGTGTCTCTGACACACATGATCCAGCTGTTATCGATCACATCTAAAGTTATGAACTTAGATGTGATCGATAACAGGTGGGTCCTGCGTTTAAAAAAATAAAGGATAGCCCTGATCATAACTACAGTACATGCTAGTATTATGTGGCATTAAAAGAGACCCTGCCACTATGACAGACATCCCAGTGTAGTTTCTGACAGATCTATGCTACAGAGTATAATATCATCCAAAATGCCAAACAGGGAGCTGAAACGAAAGCACTTCCTGGTTCTGTGGAGTCACATGGTGTATCACATGATCCCTCATAGTCAGTAGCTCTGAAAAGGATCATGTGCCACTAGTATAACTAGGGCATAGGGCTGGGCGATTAATTAAATTAATTTGATTAATTCGCCCTCAAGGTCTGTTTTTTAACAGAATCGTTGAACTGATTCTTTAGTGGCGCCGTCGTGCCATGCTGCAGGACCGAACTGGGACTTAAAATCAGCCCTGGAATTTTTAAACACACAGGTCCACCGCAGGCCATACGCAGCCGCCAGTGTTGGGCTGGAGTACATGGGACCACCTTTCAGCTATACAAGACATGGAGAGATGTATTAAAACAGGTGTTAATGACAAGAGGAATAATTCCCGATAGCTCCAACTCCAATGAATCCACTGCTTTTCCACGAGAATAATGAACATGCTCGTTATTCTGGAGGATTTTTTGCGCAGAGCCGAAAAAAATTTAAGCAGACTTATTTCTGCTGCATGTGAATGGGGTATAAAATAGCTCATTCACTATTAATGGATGCAGAATGTTAATGGATTTGAAAAGGATTTAGGTGTAGAAACAGGGACTTAGTCCTAATCAAATCCCGATTGCGTGATCATGGCCTAATACTGACGTATAAAGATTGCAAATTATACCAGTATGCAATGCTAAAATATCACCATACTGTAACTAAATAGTATGATTTCAAGTTTATATTCAGCCATATACACACGCACTCACATGCTGGACACATGACGCTCAGATGCAAAACACGGGCTGGACACATGCTACATTCCTGCTACTCACACCTAGGACTAGGGATGTCACTATACCAGAATTTGGACTTCGATACCGATACTTCGTGTAGTATTGCGATTTCGATACCAAAACGATACTTTGCCAACAGTAATAAAAACAAAAAAAAAGTTCTTCCATTTTCTGACGTGAGGCGCGAGGTGTGATGAATTTTGAATGTGCCTCTCATTAATAGTAATTAACCCCATCATGTTTCTCAGTCATAATGGGTTAATGTGTAAGGTACATGATGGGGTTAATTACTATTAATGTGAGGCACATGGAGGTTAAAGAGGCTCTGTCACCACATTATAAATGCCCTATCTCCTACATAATCTGATCGGCGCTGTAATGTAGAGAACAGTGGTTTTTATTTTGAAAAACGATAATTTTTTACAAAGTTATGAACAATTTTAGATTTATGCTAATTACTTTCTTAACAGACAACTGGGCGTGTTTTTACTTTTGACCAAGTGGGCGTTGTACAGAGGGTGTGTATGACGCTGACCAATCAGTGACCAATCAGCGTCATACACTTCTCATTGTTCCAGCCCAGCTTCTTTCACTGCAGAATCACACTATAACAATGGGCTGGAACAATGAGAAGTGTATGACGCTGATTGGTCACTGATTGGTCAGAGTCATACACTTCTCTGTACAACGCCAAGTTGGTCAAAAGTAAAAACACGCCCAGTTGTCTGTTAAGAAAGTAATTCACATAAATCTAAAATTGTTCATAACTGTCAAAAATGATTGTTTTTCAAAATAAAAACCACTGCTGTTATCTACAATACAGCGCCGATCACATTATGTAGGAGACAGGGCACTTATAATCTGGTGACAGTCTCTTTAAATTCATCACACCTCGTGCCCCACAATAAGTGAAAGAAAGCAGTTTTTATTTTATATTTTTACAGCGTACACATCATAAAAATAGTTTTGCAGGTTATTACGGCCGCGCCAATACCGAATATGTGTATATTTTATGTATTGAGACTTATTTTAATGTTTATTGTAAAAAATGTGTATGTGTATTTTTTTTTTATTTATCCCCTTACCGCACCAGGACGCACCGGTACGTCCTGTATTGAAGTGCTTTAAGGCACTGGGACGTATCGACGCGTCCTGGCTAAAAACTGTCACCCTGTCAAAGGACAAGGTGACAGAACTGTGCCGTCAACGGTTTATGACAGTTGATCAGCACAGTAAGACGGCAGGGGACCAATTACAGCGGTCCCCCGGCCGGCGATTGCTGTAATCGGTCAGTCACAGCAGACTGACAGATCACAGCTTCATGAGGTGGTGTATGTGGATGGCACTGGCTCAGAAGCTAAGCCAGCGCTATCACCGCCGGTTATCAGCTGTCTGACACCCCGCTGCAACGGCCAGCACCGGAGCTAGGCTCCGATCCGGCCGATTAACTCCTTAGATGCATCGATCAACGCGATCGCTGCATCGAAGTGTGAAGTGTCTTCTAGCCTGTCGGCAGGCATGATGGTTGCCATGGGCGCGGGTGTCAGCTGTTTGTCACAGCTGACATCGTGCTCTAACGGCCAGGACCAGAGCTAGGCTCCGATCTGGCTGATTAACCCCTTAGATCGCACCCTATGGTTGCTATGGCAACCGAAAACGAATAATCGCTTCCCAGTACGGAAGCCCATTAGCCCCGCCGGGAGGCAAAGCCCAACAGGCTTGCTGTCAGTGAATAGCTGACAGCTCTAATACACCGTACTATGTAGTTAGTGCAGTGTATTAGAATAGCGATCAGGGCTTCATGCCTTCAAGTCCCCTATTGGGACAAAAAAAAAGTTAAAACAAGTTAATAAAAATGTTGAAAAAAAAATCAAGTTTCATGTTAAAAAACACTATAACAGCTTTTTTTCCTATAATAAGTCTTTTATTATAGGAAAAAGCAAAAAACATTAAAAACAAAAGTACACATATGCGGTATCCCCTGTGGTATCCCCTGTTTGTTAGTCACTACCCCTCGCAAAACAGAATAAAAAAAGGGATCTAAAAGTTGCATGTACCCCAAAATTATACCATTAAAAACTGCAACCCGTCCCACAAAAAACAAGCCCTCCCACAACATTTTTGACGGAAAAATAAAAAAGTTATGGCTCTCAGAATATGGTGACACAAAAAATAAATTATTTGAAACAAAAGCGATTTTATTGTGCAGACGCTGCAAAGCATAAGAGAAACGATATACATCTGGTATCGCCGTAATCGTACTGACCTGCAGACTAAAGTAAAATTGTCATTCATAGCGCATGGTGAACGGCGTAAGAAAAAATAATAAAAAACTTCAGAATTGCTGGTTTTTGGTCACCTTGCTTGCCAAAAAAAAGGAATACAAAGTGATCAAAAAATCGCATGTACCTCAAAATGGTACCAATGAAATCTACAGATTGTCCCGCAACAAATAAGCCCTCACACAGCTCCGGTGGTGAAAAAATAAAGAAGTTCTGGCTCTCAGAATATAGCAACGCAAAATGTGCAGAGTGTTCCAAAAGTGGATAAGATCGGGCAGCATTTCTCAGTGCGACACCGGCCACACATCTATGAATTATTATTTATTTACCCCATTATTACATCCTCTTATTATGCCCTGATGTTCTCCGCACAGATTACATATACCCCCACCTTATAAACTGAAATACCAGCAAAACCCCAAACAAAACTTTTACTAAGCAAAATCTGCGCTCCAAAAGCCAATTGTCTCTCCCTCCCTTCTGAGCCTTGCAGCGTGCCCAATCAGGAGTTTATGTCCACATATATGGCATCGCCATACCGGGGAGAACACGCTTAACAGTTTGAGGTATTTGTCTTCAGTTGCACGAACTGGCCACAACATATTGTGCACTAAAACGGCACATACCTGTGGAAATTTGCAATTTTCACTTTGCACCATCCACTGAGCATTAATTTCTAATAGAAAAAAAAAACCTGTGTGGTCAAAATGCTCACTACACCCTTTAATAAAATGCCTTCAAGGGTGCAGTTTCCAAAATGGGGGCCACTACTTGGGGGTTTGTTTTACTATTTGACCCCAAACCCCTGCCATTGTGGGCTAATGCTGCGAAAATCACCAAAATAGGACTCACATGCGCCTTTCACTTCTAAGCCCTGTCATATGTACAGGCAAATGATAAATGCCTTGAGGGATGTAGTTTACAAAATGGGGTCACTTCTCAGGGTTTTACACTCTACTCTGGTACCTAAGGGAGCTCTGCAAATGCGACATGGTGTCCGTACACTCAGTACATATATACAGCATCAGAACCAAGCTCAGTACATGTATACAGAATGCGCACATATATATATATATATATATATATATATACACACACACTCACATATACATATTACCAGAACCAAGCTCAGTACAAATACATTTCAGTACTGAGATCATTTGCAAAGTCAGGTTAGCAGCTTCCAGTATGATCTGAACAATGGTAATGATATACTGGGAGTTGCTTACACCCCAAAAAATAGAACCCTCCATCATCTGTACAGATCATACAGTAATAATTAGGTTTCGTTCTCATCTGCGTCGGGGTCCCGCTCATGGGTTCCATCAGATCGTTCCGTCAGGGGAACCCACAAAGGGAAAACAAACGGAAACCATAGCTTTCCATTTGCATTATCATTGATTTCAATGGTAACGCTTCCGTTGCTAATGGTTTCCGTTTGTCTCAGTTTCTCAAAGGTTTCCGTTTTTTGGGCAGTATCAATAGAATAGTCGACTGTATCCATCTGTAATTTATCACATCTAAGGCCGGATTCACATGAGCGTGTGCGTTTTGCGCACGCAAAAAACGCGACGTTTTGCATGCGCAAAAGGCACTTAACAGCTCCGTGTGGCAGCCCCGTATGATGTGCGGCTGCGTGATTTTCGTGCAGCCGCCATCATTAGGACTCTCCATTTTGGATGTTTGTAAACAGAAAAGCACGTGGTGCTTTTCTGTTTACATTCATAGTTTGACAGCTGTTGCGCGAATCACGCTCGTCCCACGGAAGTGCTTCCGTGTGGCATGCGAGATTTTCACGCACCCATTGACTTCAATAGGTGCGTGGTGCGCGAAATACACACAAAGAACGGACAGGTCGTGAGTTTTTCGCAGCGGACTGACGCTGCGTAAAAATCACGCAACTGTCTGCACGGCCCCATAGACTAATATAGGTCCGTGCGACACGCGTGAAAATCACGCGCGTTGCACGAACGTATATCCCGTTCGTCTGAATAAAGCCCTAACTTAGATGTGATGTATTACAGGTGGATCCTGTCAGTCCCACGGACCTGATGTGTTCAGGATTCACGTAAGATACAGCTGCTCTGTATACAGGATACAGAGAATCTGTATCTCAAAAAGTAAAAAGATTTTATAATTAAAATAATAAAATGATAAAGTTTCACAAAACACACTGACACACATACATATATATATATATATATATATATATATATATATATATATATAAATATGTAAATCCCTTTCGAAGGTGTACATAGCCTTTAAAGTGTAGCTAAACGTTTGATAGACTTCTGACATGTCATAGAGACATGTCAGAAGTTTGGATTGGTGGGGGTCCGAGCACTGAGACCCCCACCAACCACTAGAACGAAGCAGCTGAAGCGCTCGTGTGAGCGTTCAGCCGCTTCCTGTCTGTTCGGCTTTTTCCGGAAAGCCGATGTATCGGAGTATGGGCTCATAGACTTTCTATTGAGTCCGTACACGATACATTTATTTCCGGAAATAGCCGAAAAGACACGAAGCGGCTGAGTGCTCACACGAGCGCTTCAGCTGCTTCGTTCTAGCGATTGGTGGGGGTCTCAGTGCTCAGACCCCCACCAATCCAAACTTCTGATAGGTCTCTATGACATGTCAGAAGTCTGTCAAACGTTTAGCTAAACTTTAATGCAAACAATCAGATCGTAACAACCATTGTCCAGTAAAACACGTAGCACATGCAGTTTTACCAAAAGTCTGTGTAAATTTTAAAATGATTGTTAATGTCCATACAGTTTTTTGCAGACATTAACAACCATTTGAAAACTGTGCTAACTTCTGGAAATGCAGCATGTTGACGTGGTTTGCAGCAGTCTCGTTGTAAGACAGCAGCTACTATATGTATATACTGTACGGGTATATTCACACAGGGCGGATACATTGTGTAAAAGCACACAGCGTATCTGCCCTGTGCGCCGCAGGGAATTCCAGCTGAAAAAACGCACCAAAAATTGTGGTGCAGCTTTCGGCCAGGAATGGCTGCTGCGGTCACATGTGAAACTCGACAGTCTATTCTTGCTCTTAGAAATGAAGGCTATTCCATGCGAGAAATTGCCAAGAAACTGAAGATTTCCTACAACGGTGTGTACTACTCCCTTCAGAGGACAGCACAAACAGGCTCTAACCAGAGTAGAAAGAGAAGTGGGAGGCCCCGCTGCACAACTCAGCAACAAGACAAGTACATTAGAGTCTCTAGTTTGAGAAATAGACGCCTCACAGGTCCTCAACTGGCAGCTTCATTAAATAGTACCCGCAAAACGCCAGTGTCAACGTCTACAGTGAAGAGGTGACTCCGGGATGCTGGCCTTCAGGGCAGAGTGGCAAAGAAAAAGCCATATCTGAGACTGGCTAATAAAAGGAAAAGATTAATATGGGCAAAAGCACACAGACATTGGACAGGGGAAGATTGGAAAAAAGTGTTATGGACAGACGAATCGAAGTTTGAGGTGTTTGGATCACACAGAAGAACATTTGTGAGACGCAGAACAACTGAAAAGATGCTGGAAGAGTGCCTGACGCCATCTGTCAAGCATGGTGGAGGTAATGTGATGGTCTGGGATGCTTTGTGCTGGTAAAGTGGGAGATTTGTACAAGGTAAAAGGGATTTTGAATAAGGAAGGCTATCGCTCCATTTTGCAACGCCATGCCATACCCTGTGGACAGCGCTTGATTGGAGCCAATTTCATCCTACAACAGGACAATGACCCAAAGCACACCTCCAAAGTGGAGGTGGAGTGGCCAGCGCAGTCACCAGATCTCAACCCCATAGAGCTGTTGCTGGAGCAGCTTGACCGTATGGTACGCAGGAAGTGCCCATCAAGCCAATACAACTTGTGGGAGGGCCTTCTGGAAGCATGGGGTGAAATTTCTCCCGATTACCTCAGCAAATCAACAGCTAGAATGCCAAAGGTCTGCAATGCTGTAATTGCTGCAAATGGAGCATTCTTTGACGAAAGCAAAGTTTGAAGGAGAAAATTATTATTTCACAAAAAGTTTGGGGTCACCCGGACAATTTTGTGTTTTCCATGAAAACTCACACTTATATTTATCAAATGAGTTGCAAAATGACTAGAAAATATAGTCAAGACATAATGATTTTTATTTCAAATAATAATTTTCTCCTTCAAACTTTGCTTTCGTCAAAGAATGCTCCATTTGCAGCAATTACAGCATTGCAGACCTTTGGCATTCTAGCTGTTAATTTTCTGAGGTAATCGGGAGAAATTTCACCCCATGCTTCCAGAAGCCCCTCCCACTAGTTGGATTGGCTTGATGGGCACTTCTTGCGTACCATACGGTCAAGCTGCTCCCACAACAGCTCTATGGGGTTGAGATCTGGTGACTGCGCTGGCCACTCCATTACAGATAGAATACCAGCTGCCTGCTTCTTCCCTAAATAGTTCTTGCATAATTTGGAGGTGTGCTTTGGGTCATTGTCCTGTTGTAGGATGAAATTGGCTCCAATCAAGCGCTGTCCACAGGGTATGGCATGGCGTGGCAAAATGGAGTGATAGCCTTCCTTATTCAAAATCCCTTTTACCTTGTACAAATCTCCCACTTTACCAGCACCAAAGCAACCCCAGACCATCACATTACATTACCTCCACCATGCTTGACAGATGGCGTCAGGCACTCTTCCAGCATCTTTTCAGTTGTTCTGCGGCTCACAAATGTTCTTCTGTGTGATCCAAACACCTCAAACTTCGATTCGTCTGTCCATAACACTTTTTTCCAATCTTCCTCTGTCCAATGTCTGTGTGCTTTTGCCCATATTAATCTTTTCCTTTTATTAGCCAGTCTCAGATATGGCTTTTTCTTTGCCACTCTGCCCTGAAGGCCAGCATCCCGGAGTCGCCTCTTCACTGTAGACATTGACACTGGCGTTTTGCGGGTATTATTTAATGAAGCTGCCAGTTGAGGACCTGTGAGGCGTCTATTTCTCAAACTAGAGACTCTAATGTACTTGTCTTGTTGCTCAGTTGTGCAGCGGGGCCTCCCACTTCTCTTTCTACTCTGGTTAGAGCCTGTTTGTGCGGTCCTCTGAAGGGAGTAGTACACACCGTTGTAGGAAATCTTCTGTTTCTTGGCAATTTCTCGCATGGAATAGCCTTCATTTCTAAGAGCAAGAATAGACTGTTGAGTTTCACATGAAAGCTCTCTTTTTCTAGCCATTTTGAGAGTTTAATCGAACCCACAAATGTAATGCTCCAGATTCTCAACTAGCTCAAAGGAAGGTCAGTTTTATAGCTCCTCTAAACAGCAAAACTGTTTACAGCGGTGCTAACATAATTGCACAAGTGTTTTCAAGTGTTTTCTAATCATCCATTATCCTTCTAACACAGTTAGCAAACAAAATGTACCATTAGAACACTGGAGTGATGGTTGCTGGAAATGGGCCTCTATACACCTATGTAGATATTGCATTAAAAACTAGACATTTGCAGCTAGAATAGTCATTTAGCACATTAACAATGTATAGATTGTATTTCTGATTAATTTAATGTTATCTTCATTGAAAAAAACTGTGCATTTCTTGCAAAAATAAGGAAATTTCTAAGTGACCCTAAACTTTTGAACGGTAGTATATACATATATATATACACATACATATCTACACAAACACATTATATATACATACTATATCTACACACACATGTGCACATCACATACCATATATACACACATCACACACACACAAATATGTACATTACAATGTGTACTTCATATGTGTATAATGTGTGCGTAAACACACATGCACTTTTTATGTAGGATAATTGTGAAGGGAGTTCAGCATTTTGATGGGGGGAGAGCCTTCGCTCCAGCAATTCTCCTGCTCACAGCCCGACACAGTGCGCGTAGACAGTCTCCCCTGCCTGGAGGTTGTGTGAAGAGTAGGGAGTAGGGGGCGGGGGGGGGGGGATTCTAAAGTAGCACAGGGAGTTTTGTTAGATAGCAGCACAGACTACAGCTGCTATTACAGTCGGACAGCAGTTCTTGCTGTGCCGCCCACTTAGAAATGCTGTACCCTGCCGCCTAAAGCCGGCCGTCGACAGTGATCGTTTGGGCGGCCAGCAGGCGGCCCACTGTTCACTGGCCCATCTTGTCCAGGAGGAAGCTCCGCCCCATCACCTGCCTGGTCTGTCCCTGCTTCCCCATGGAACTGATGTTCTGTACTGAACAAAATGATACAGTTCGGAACAGCAGTTCCGTGAGGGAAGCAGGGACTTCTAGCATATAGCCACACCGCCCTATAGATACTACCCCCCTTTTAGATAGTGCCACCACACCACTGTAGATAGCACCCCCCTTGCAGATCGCATCCCCTTCCCCCGTTGTAAATCGCACCACCCACTTCCCCTTGTAGATCGCAGACCCCACTTCCCCTTGTAGATTGCAGCACCCCCCCCCCCCCCCCGCCCTCCCTTCTTGTAGATAGCGCCACTGTAGCTTCCACTAGGAGCTGAATCCCCGGTCAGAGCGTCAGCAACTTGTGGCTGGAGATTCAGCTCCTAGTGGCAGGTACAGTGCTTCGATCTACAAGGGGGGTGGGTGTGTGATCTACATGTGGAGGTGCGATCTACAATGGAGGGGGGTGGAAGTGCTATCTACAAGATGGTTGGGAGTAGGATCTACAAGGGGGCTGGGGTGCTATCTGAAAGGGCGTGCGGCCCTATGGCACTATAAGTGGGCACTGTGGCACCATCTACAGGGATATTGCGGCACTATCTACAGGGATATTTCGGCACTATATACATGGGCACTGTGGTGTTTTCAGGGCATTGGGACAAAAAAAACCCTGACAAAGGAAATCCACTTGGAGACACAATGATGCAAAATGGACATGAACAAGTGACAGTTGCCCAGTATTTAATGGCAATTTGTTTTCACTGTCGTGTGAATGTAGCCTAAATGACTATGATGGCATGAATCCCATTCACATGTACCGTGGTCGGGCCGGGAAATCCGGCTGACACATGGACCGTTTCTCACGGTTCAATCACGGTCGTGTGAATCCAGCCTTAATGTCATTCATTTAAAACTCCATGGTGGGGCCGGTACTGCACAGGGTCCTGCTCAGACTTCAGATACTACAATGTAATCTCGCCCCAGAGTGCCCGCTCGCCACTATCTGCCTGGCCCTGCTGCAATGTACACTGCCCCCGCCTGCAATGTCGGAGACCGGCTGAGGTGGTGACGGGCAGAGGGATGTTAGTGCACGGAGTGCATAATGGATTATAGATTCTGTTAACCTGTACCCTGCCGGGGAACACAGAAGTTATAATCAATTAGATATATTTTTCCAGTTGTATTTCTGATAAAGTATTTGCAGAGGTTAAAAGTTGTGAAGTTATGTACAATTATTATAGCAATATATGGTAAAAAGTTATTTATATAAAGAAAATAATTTATTACATTATCTCTTGGTATTACTATTAAATAAATGGAAAAAAATAAGAAAATCAAGATTCAAATCGAAAGTCACCCAGTGTTGAAAAAAAAATCAAGATTTTATTTTTTAGTAAAAATCGCCCAGCCCTACTAGGGTATCACAATGAAGTACTTATTTTATTTGGTCCGTCATAGTAAATGGATGTTCTCATCATATACGTTTATGTCAAATCCACAGGACATGCCATAAATGCCTGAAAAGTGCAGGCCCCAACATTATCACCCTCTCCTGTTGGGACAACAAGGGTCCTGTGACCCCTTTCACCAATTCACTTGAAATCTCTCTCCATAGACTGCAGTACATAGGTGGACAAGCTAGTGATCGGCCCTATCCATTGAATTCTTTGAGCGTAACAGAAAGGGTATGTTCACACGCAAACGTAAAATACGTCTGAAATTACGGAGCTGTTTTCAGGCAAAAACAGCTCCTGAATTTGACATTTTTGCAAGTGCACGCGTTTTTTGCGGCGTCCATTACGGACGTAATTGGAGCGGTTTTTCAATGGAGTCAATGAAAAAACGGCTCCAATTACGTCCCAAGAAGTGACATGCACTTCTTTGAGGCGGCCGTCTTTTTACGCGCCCTCTTTTGACAGTGGCACGTAAAAAAAAAGCTTGTCTGCACAGAACATCGTAAAACCCATTGAATTCAATGGGCAGATGTTTGCCGACGGTTTGGAGACGTTTTCTCGGCCGTAATTCCAGGCAAAAAAACGCCCGAATTACGTCCGTAAATAGGGCGTGTGAACATACCCAAAGAGCTGAAGAAGCAGCTGAGCAATCTAAAACATTTCTCCCCTAAAATCACTTTTTATTTCTCCAATTCTAAAAACATTTCCATTCTAGCAGCTTTCTACTATAGGTTTAGTACTTCTTTATCCCTTTCGCTGCCAAGTGTTTCTGGACATTTTGCACCTCTTGTAGCGGAGAAAATGTTTACACTTGACATGTATAAATAAAAGCCAAATTATAATATATTAAATTCATACTAAGCCCCCATACCCATATAGTTTCTTAAATAGGCATCCGGCACATTATCAAAATGCCACAAAACACTTTATACACACAGGCACCTTCATGCAGTTTTGAGTAATTTTTGTAAAAAAAACAAAACATAAAAGGTTCTTGCTATAAATAGGAACCCTGAAAGATTCGAAACGCGTAAGCGTTTTTTTTTTTTTAATCTGTTTAGGATTCTTAAAAAAAAGTAAGATTGTCAATAGTGTTTCAACACTAATTTTGCAAAGTTCATGTCTGTGATTAAAATTAGACGCTCAACACCACCTAAAAATAAAAATACAAGATGCGTGTTCAGAAATGCCACTTATGCCTATGCCTACATGCACATAATTACCAGAACTTAAAAGACCAAATATCTAGTTTTAAGTAGAACATTTAAAAAAAGAACAGCTTCTAAAATACAGGGATTACACATCTTAAAAATTGTGTACCCCACACCGTATATATTTCCTGAAAGCAGACAACCTTAAGAATGTAAAAGTATTACCTAAAAGTTGACATTCATAAAAACATTAGTGCAATTATGTGATACACAGTGATGTTTGTCGGATTAAAAAAAAGCTGACTGCAGCAGACCCTTTATCCACAAAACGGACATTCCGAAAACTGTATTTAAAATAATGTTCACACATTCCGCACGTCTACACGCACATGGTGCTCAACCACCACTCCATTCAAGCTTCTCCTCGCTGCGGGGGTGCACTGAGGATCTGGGGGTTCAGGTTAATTCTGGTATTACCACAGAAAATTTTACATTTGCGCCTAAAGCTGCAAGAAGAGGATCGAGAGTCTATATCAACAAGAGCATATGCTCTAAAAAAAAAAACACAGAGGCCATGCAACATTTGGACTTAGTCTGCAAATGGAATAAATATATACAGTGTCCAAACAGCTACTGAAATCAATTTTTTTTTAGAAAGATCACAGCATGCTGTGTGTAAAAAATACAACTCAATAATTTAGATGAACAACCACCATCATGCAACTTTGCATCAAACCGTGAATATAACCAAAAATTGCACTAAATTGTTCTAAAAAGATTACTCAAGCAGACCCTTTAGGCCTGATTCACACGAGCGCTGCACATCTCGGACATGAAAGGTGCATCCGTGCTCAGTGTTGCGGGACGCGATGTCACGCATACCCCATAGTTGAGAGTCTATGGAGGGATGCGTGAAAAGAACGGACAAGTCCTATTTTCCCACGGCTCCTTCACACGGTCCGTTGAAACAACGGCTGTGTGAACGGCCACATTGAATAACATAGGTCCGTGGGACGGCCGCTATTTCAATGGCCGTACCACGGACGTTTAACACATTCGTGTAAATAAGGCCTTATGCATACAAAATTTACTCTGCAATAAACAAAACGTCTACGTTTACTGTTGTCGGTTTGTTTAAAAAAAATAAACAGATTTTTGCATGCAAAATAAGTGGGGTATTATGTATATCATATTTTTCGAACTACATGACACACTTTTTATCAAGAATAGTTATTGCTAAAAAGTCCCTGCGTCTTATAGTCAACAGTCAAGGGGCTCGGCTGCGCCAGAACCCCGCCCCCCACGACCGCTTCCTTAACCCCTTCCCGAGCAGGGGGGGCGAGTGAGATTTGGAGCGTATGAGATACGTCCTTGGCAGGAAAAGACCTAAAGCACATGTCTACAGCCCTTGGACCAATATTGTTTCGAAGATTAGTACTGTCAAAGAGGGCTGCCATTATCAATCCTATTAGACATACTACATTCTAGATCGTGTGACAACTGCAAATACACATGTACTGTTATGTGCCCCAGAACGAAACATTTGTGGGAATATATAATGTAACAGTTGGAGAGAAGAAGCAGTAAGACCAGGCTAACAGGTAAAACAATTCATATAAGGGTTTGTTCACACAGTCTTTTGCAAGCAGAAAATATGGCTCAAAATTCCTTCAGGAATTTTGAGACAGATTTTGACCTGCCTGCACTGTCTTTGCCGCGTTTATTGCAGTGTTTTTCGGCCGCGGCCATTGAGCTCTGCTGGCAAAAAAACGCAGAGAAAACCGCTTTCAATGGGAGGTCAGAGACGTAAACGCCTGAAGAAAGAGCATGTCGCTTTTTTTTTTTTTAACCGCAAACATCTTTTTCTGATTGCGGGGAAAATAGAAAAACGCCTCTGCCTCCTATTGAAATTAAATCAATGGGAGGCGATTTCGGCTGTTTTCTTGGTGCGGTTTTCGACGTGGATTCCGCTTCAAAAACAGCGCCAAAAAAACTGTGTGAACTAGGCCTAAGACTTCACGTCACCAGTTCCACTTATAGATTAGAAATTCTATTGATAGTAATTCTCAATTATGTATCTATTAGCTGAATAATAGAGGTGAGGAAAAATCAGATTCCATCTGGTAGTTTTCCCCAGTGCTGTCAAAAGAAAACAAGCATCACTTATGACTCCCCAGAAAAGAGCAGAGGTGATTCACCTAATAGGCATATATTAGGGAATTGCTTTAAAAACCTATGTGAGGGCAGCATAGGATAGAGGGGAAGATGCTGAGCTAGGAGATATATTGTTTTCTATGATTTGATACAAATGCGGACAGATTATATAGAGAAAGTCTGTGAGTTCTGCATCCCTCGCCTACACAGAGTGATTGACAGCTCTCCCTGTATACAAACTCATACAGAAAAAGCGGTCAATCACTGTATGCACGCACCACGTGTCCAAAAGTTATACGGCAGGCATTCAGTGCGACTCGTTGTCTCTACGCAGGACAGTACTAATGCAGGTTCTCCACGAGTATCGGAATATCGCGGCAAACCCGTGATAATAACGTTGTGTGTGGAGACAGCCCGATTATGCAGTGAAGCTCCACCTCTTACTCCACCAATGTGAGCATGGAGCGAGGTGAAGAAAATGGCTCCCTGCTCCTTCTGTGTAAGTATGCCTTCATGTCTATATATATTTGTTTGTGTATGTGAGCGCAAACATGTATACTTAGGTGTGTATGTATTTGGATGGATGGATGTTTATGTACTTTTGGACATGCCTCATAAAATCTGTGTTATGGATTATTCACACATTGCGGTTTTGTTATTTTTTTGTCCCTGGCAGATTTTTCCACAAGTGCGTTTAAAATGTGATAAAACGTCTGATTAAGGGGAGTACTGTTCTAGCAATTATTGATCAGATGCCCACCAACCAAATATTTATGGTGTTTCCTGTAAAGTTATTGTAGATTAATTATACTGTGTGTGGCTGCATTAACTGTACTTAGGGTGAGTGCTAGTATTAAAATGTACTGGGGGTGAGTGGCAGCATTAATTGTACTGGGGGTGAGTGGCAGCATTAATTGTACTGGGGGTGAGTGGCGGCATTAATTGTACTGGGGGTGAGTGGCGGCATTAATTGTACTGGGGGTGAGTGGCGGCATTAATTGTACTGGGGGTGAGTGGCGGCATTAAATGTGCTGTTTGTAGGTAGAAGCATTTATTGTACCGAGGGGTGGTGGCATGAATTGTACTGTGAATGGGTGGTGGCATGAATTGTACTGTGAATGGGTGGCGGCATGTATTGTACTGGGGTGGCAGCATTAAGTGAACTGTATGTACTGTAGTTGGTAGCATTAATTGTACTGTTTGTAGGTGGCGGCATTAATTGTACTGTGGTTGAGTGGCGACATTGTGTGTGGCAGCATTATTTGAATATCTATATTTATTGTACTGTGTATATGAGCATTAAATGAGTACTGGCAGCACACAGCATTAATTGGACACTGAATGGCAGCATTACTTAATCATTTTATGGGGGTAATAATTGAGCACTGTATTGGGGTACCAAGTAGGCATTGTTTGGTGATATCATGACCATTAACTTTCTTTTGTGTTACTTTTTTGCCTATTGTATTTGAGATTGATTTATGCATGAATTTGCACAAATAGCAAAAGTGGAATATGCTGACAGTTTAGTACATTTGCTTAAAGGGGCTGTCCGAAACCACAAAAAACATGATATTGCTTATTTAATACGAAAGTAAAGCACTTTCTAATTATTTTATGTTACTGAAGATTCCCTGATTGCACGAGCGGAGGTGACATCTAAGTGGTCACGTGAACCTGGTAGTTTACAGAAAGCGGTGACGCATCATCACAGCTGCACGTCACAGGGATACACCTCCCCATGTGTTTAAGCGCAGCTCTATTTTGATTGACCTCTCAGCGCCTTTGTAGTATGCTGCCCTGACGTTTTTCATTGTCGCATGATCCATATGAAGCAAACGAAGGAAGAAAAAAGGAAGATCCTATAGGGCGCTGCTGCGTGGTTGTGGTGGAAAGTCAATGAAAAAATAGAAGATATATAATAATTATATAATAATTATTTATTGAACAATAGATGGCTACGCGTTTCAACACTGAACTAGTGTCTTCCTCAGGCCATCCATATGAGAGGGGGAGGCAGCTGCCTGTGACGTGTAGCTGTGACGAAACATCACAGCTTTCTGAAAACCCACTGAACTTCTTCAGTCCGCCGTTCAGACAACCAGGGCATCTTTGGTAGCAAACTATTTAGTAAATTCTTTACTTTTATATTAAAGGAGCAATGTCAATTTTTTTTGTTGCACTGGACAATCCCTTTAAAGAGTATCTGCACTTTAAAAAAAAAACTTTTGATATGTTAGAGAGATATTTAGAAGTTTTGATCAGTGTAGGTCCAGGTGGTGAGACCACCATGATTGCCGAAACAAATGCTTTGAACCTTCAGTTGTGATCGGCGGTACTTGTCAGGCTGAAGACGAGCTCTCATAGAATATCATAGAAGTTAAATATTGTTTTGGGGGTACTTGGTTAAAATTTCTATGACTAGGCTTAGAAAGGTTGAGATACACTGGTATAGGAGACCTGACCGATCTACTGTAATATCTTGTGAAATACAGCGCAATTTTGTCTGCCATTGTCATCCCATAATTTTGAATAGTTATAAGATTTGACAAAATATTTTTGTCTGGCTACAGATTTACTCTCAATATAGGGGTTAGAAAAAAAAATACATAGGCTTCGTTCACATCTGTGTCAGAGTTCCGTTCTGGATACCGTAGTCGACTGCGCTATGGATTCCGTCAAAACCCTTGCACAACAGAGACAAACGGAAACAATTTTCACCGAATCCGTCACCATTGAAATCAATGGTGATGAAGACGGAAACCTATGTGTGTCAGTCAGGGCTCCGTTCTGACGGAACATCAGAACGGAGCCCGGACGCAGATGTAAACGCAGCCTAGCAAAACAGCCAAGACTGAATAAAAAATTAGCTGGCAAACATTACCCAGAAGTAGTAACTTATGTAGACATTTTAAGACCAAAACTATAAGGCTGTGGCCTATTTTGTCCTTCAGGACACAGCAATCTTTTTTGCTTTTCCATCCTCACACTCCAAGAGCCATAACTTTTTTATTTTTAAGGCCGCATGAGGGCTTCTTTTTTGCGGGACACATTGTATTTTTTAATGGCACCATTTTGGGGTACATATTTTTACTTTTATATTATTTTTTGAGGGGGAGTGTGGGAAAAAATCAGCAATTCTGCAATTGTTTTGGGGTTTTTACGGCGGTATAAATAACATATTAACTTTATCCCGCGGGTCAGTATGATTACGGCGATACCAAATTTATATATATTTTTTTTGTGTTTTACTTTTTCACATTTATATTAAAAAATTTGCAAGATGAATTGACATTTTCATTGGTACTATTTTGGGGTACATTGCGGCTTTTTTTGTTTACATTATAAAGCAACTTTTATTGGGAAAAGTTTTTTTGTGCCTTTTTTCTTTAGATTCATATTTTGAAACATTTCATTATTTTTTTTTTATTTTAGTTCCGCTAGGGTACTAGACTGCGATTCTTCGCTGATATCATACACAGCAATACAGTAATATTGCAGCGCATTACATCAGTGAAGAATCACATAGTCTAGTACCCTAGCGGAACTAAAAAAAAAAACGTAATTAAAAAAAAGTGACATGAAATGTTTAAAAATATATCTCTAAAAAAAAAAAAAATTATTGCTTTCATATGTAAAAAAAGAATAAAAAATAAAAATTATATATATATTAAGAAAAAGTGCACATGATTGGTATCGCCGTAGTGTATTATGCCTGTTAGCATGGGCAGGGACTTATAGGAGTATGAAAATGGCAGACTTAGGGACCATTGTTAGGTTTCCGCCTGTCATAGCAACCCACCCATTGGCCCCCCCGTGATTGCATCACGGTGGTGGGGGTGCGATGGGCTGACAGAGGGAGCCTGCTTCCTCTGTCTAACCACTTAGATGCCGTGGTCAGCATCTAAGGGGTTAAATGTCCGGGATTGGAGTTCTCTCCGATCCCAGGTTGCTAGAGCAAGATGTCGGCTGTATAATATAACTGGCACCTGCAAGGGATGGCGCAAATGCATTTTGCAGGGACTGTATCGTTCCTATGACATAATTGTACATAATAAGCGAGCAGAGGTTAAAAGGGAAGTCCAGTCTGAGAAGTCTGATCTTGGAACACATTCTGAACATAAATGAGCTCTACAGAGAACTCAATCCCCTTTGGGACTTGCTCAGAGATTTCTGATACTTGAAATCTGACAACATTCTAAGCAAAAACCTTAATTTTATCACTGCCATGGTAACGCAGACTACTGTGATGTGCGAATGGCTATTCCTTTATCCATCTAAGGCCTGGTGCACGTGGCAATGCCACACAGCAGTTCACAACGGGTCCCTATTACCCATAGGCAACTATATTATCCCCTAGAAGTTACTGACTGAAACCACGAGTAAAAAAAAATAACACCTCTGTGCGCCACGGTGTATAATTGAGGGGACACATATGTACAGAGATTTCTTTGGGTGTTGTATACACGTTCTGAATATCAGATTGCAAATAGATCCTTGTACTGTAACTATGCAAGTCTAGACTATGACTGGTGACCAGGATACAGATCCACTTGACAGTAACATGGCAGATAATGATAACTTCCTGAAGAGGTCTACAGCACAAATGGATGAGCTTTTGAAGGGAAAGGCTTCACAAAGTACAGGACATGAAGATCTAAATGACATGAAGCAGTAGAACATTCCTGCAGCTGCCCATCTCCTACAGGCTGTTGACTGCAGTTTACAATAGTATAAACTACAAACTTCTACAGGACCTCTAGAGTCTGTAGTTGGCAGCATTGTCCCATCTGTTCACAACTTCATACTGATCATATGTAGCCGATTACTTTCTGTATTACCATAAACCCATATGTATTTGACCCTACGCCTCGATTACTGCCAGATTGTCAAAAGATTTTTAAAAAAAAGAAGAAGAGCTGAATCTTCCCTAATTTGGCCAGCTCTATTTTTATTCATAATAATATTGTCTGTCTATGCTATCCCCCTAGAGTGTTTACAAAATATGTTGGACCAAAAATCCGGTAAAAACTAGACTGTGTACGGTAACTTAAAGTGTTACTTCTGGAAACAAATAGAAATTAAGCTTCATGGAGCTCTACATGTCCTAAGTTTTACTTACCCGGCACAGTTACAGAGATACCTGGCTGTCCACTTTAAAGCCAACATATGGAAAACTTCAACTGCTGAATGCAAGAGTATTTCCTATACAAACCCCTTCGTGACTCATGCCAACGGTGCTCGGTTGCATGTTGCCTTGGCTTACAACATAGAAGAGGACAGCGAGAGATCTCCAAAACGGTGCCACCCAGGTAAATTATAGGGTTGTAGGTATTTCGAGCTTTATTTAGATTTCCATAACGCCAGGAGTTACACTTTAAAGGAGGTTTAAAAATAGAATGAAGTTCTCACTCACATTCACCATGATTCTAATCCTACTCACAACTATGCCACAAATTCAACTAATTGTCCAATCTGCTAACAAAATTAATTATACTGAACAATGTTCACTAAATGTCTGCATGCATCACAAATAGAAATAAATACGATAAAAAAAAACAACAGACACAAATGACAAAAACTTTCTATTGGATACTGTACATGTCTGTCCTAACCTCAGTCAACTGTAGTCACCATTCTATAAAAAAAATATTCTGTATATCTTTTATACAAACTCATATCAAGAGTGTACATTTAAAGACATGTAAGCCCCAATGGGGACAGTAAGTAAAGACCTCCGTACAGCGCTGCGGAATATGTTGGCGCTATATAAGTAACACAAAGAAGTAAATAAAGAAGGATACCTTAGCGCACCACAAATTGTTTGATTCAAACCAGTAGCCATGGGACTTCCAGCTATACGTGAAATTTCCTAAGTGCTACACAATGAATTTTAGTCCTAAAGGAGAGTATGATTTGATGCTCACGCTGCATTCTGTGATGTAGGTTGCCAGGTCTTGCTCCAGGAGAGACCTCTGCGTTTCCGATGCTTTTAATTCAACTTCTTTTTGGCTGAGTACAGCCTCCACCTCAGACACCCGACGATGTAGTCGAGTCATTTCTTGCTCCATCTGTAACATACATAAAACGCAAAGGATTTATAAAGCTCACGGTTGGAAAGTCCATCTAAAAACAAGAACTATTTACTGCCACAACTAGTGCACAAATTCGTCACTGCGAGCTCACTTCTTCTAATGGTGGGCTCATAAAGTCATCCACAGGCTGGCTGTTCACATTAACACACAGTCCGATGAAAATGCCCACAGCACACAGCTTGCCGGTAAGATAGTCATTTTCACCTGCTTATGTCCCTTCAGTATTATCCCAAATCCAGCTCTGATGAGAAGATGGTTTGCCTCATCATCACATATATTGTAAATAAACCATGAGTGTTCTTCAGAAAGTGTCCAGTATAAGGGGATAATCACATTCCAGTCATTGTCTTTCCGCAAGATCATAGGTTGGATACAAAGGGTAACATAAAATGATTTATATGCGTACGGAAGGAAGGTCTATCATTTCCTAAAACACGTCACGAGTATCAGAATGTTATATCCATTGATGTATTCAGCGGTCCTTGACTCCCACACAAGATGTTTCTCTCCTACACTTGGCTTAGGGTGGGAGATCCAGTGTAGTCAGTTGAGACTTGTGAGAATAAAGGGACTGTCAAGCTGTGGGAACATCTTTAAGATGGAAGCTGGTCGCTCAAGTGCTCTATGCCCCAAAAGATAAAACCACTCTCTTGATGCCCAGGAACGCACTGGAAGTAAATTTCTGCTGCAAACAGGGAGGCCAAGTGTTGATTTAAATACCTTGTGGCATTTGTCCTGAGTTTCCAGCAGCTCTTTGCTCTTGTGAAATAACTTCTTCTCCATGGAGCTGGTCTTGGCTGGAGAGTCCAAGCCAGACACAACGGACCTGAACGATAGATGATAAAACATGGTAAAGATAATATCATCCACAAAGCTAATATTTTGTTCACTTAATACATTTAAAACAGCTAGGAAGGAATAGCTTCTACCCATCATTTTTCAGTATCGTCATCTGACCATTTTTTTATTCTGTTGAATAACACTTTCCATAGGCCTCCTGCTAATACCAACATTGTCTCATTCCCTTAACAATTTACCACTCATACACCTCCAGTAATCATCTGCCTCACATAGAAATGACAAAACACAATCATTGCCAGCGTCATCCTCCACCAATTACTCATTTCTCAAGGTGCACAAATCTTGGTCATCATGACATCAGAGAAGCACATCGCTCTTCATATGAAGCAAGAATAATTTATAATACCTTCCTCCTACCTAGGATCATTTCACGTAAGCGCAGTCAACAATAAAGCAACCATATCCAGCAGTATGCATGAAGTGAAAGGTTTGACACTCGCAAGCCAGAATCTTTGCCATGAATCAGTTATCCATAAATTACATTAGTGATCATGGATTTTCAAGTGCTTCCTGTTATTTGCCAATGTGACTACAGGGTCACTCCTACCAGGGGCCCATGAATCACCAAATCAATGCCTTCCTTTTTGAAAGAACGGAAATTATGAGCTATGTGAAAAACTAAAAGAAATGCCTGAAAAAAGGGACTGTTCACCACTTGATTTGTATCAAAGTCAGGTGCCCACTGCATACAGTACAGGGTAGCTGGTCTTGCAATAAGGATTTAGATAAATCATGGCCCTCTAGAGAAGCTTGTGCGATAGGAGTATCTGAACATATCCATAGAGCTCTATGGACCCAGCGGATGCCAAAGGAGTGCCCCTTGGCATCCACCAAACAGGTATATATTGGTGTGTGTGTGTGTGTGTGTGTGTGTGTGTATGTGTGTATATATATATATATATATATATATATATATATATATATATACATACATACATACACACACACAAACACATATATATTTTTGGGACATTTCTTTTACTGTATACAGTGGACCACCACATCAAAAAATAGTCCATGCTTTTTCTAGCATGGGGGCCTATGGCCAGCGTGACTTTTTGGCATACAGTGGCATATGTCAGGCTTTTGCATTCGACGCAAACAAGATTTCTCCAGCGCATACACTGATTGTAAAGGGATAAACATGATGTGAACATAGCCTAAATTTTGCCTATGATCTATGTAAGACATAATAATAAACATAAAAAATATGAAATTCCTAAAATTGTGGTCTGGAAAAAACTTGTACAGTATTGACTTAAATAAATTATTAAATGTGCAGTATTAGTCACCTGACATCTTCCATCATTTTGTAATATGAAAGCCAAAAACCATAATATTAAGCATATTAGACATATAATAGATGTAGCATATGTTGCGTCTGATAACTGTCAGTAAACACTGTACAAAAGCTTGAAGGCAATACTTAATATTGGGAGTGAGCAGGACAGGGCAACTCCACCATATCAGGATAGCATAAACCCAACTTTGTGAGTCATTACTGGTCATATCATTGTAGACCTATTTTCCCTTCTTCCTCAATATTTCTGCTGGCTCCTGGATTTGACAGATTGGCCACTACATTTTTGTCTGCCCATAAAACAGTACAATATATTTTGTAACAAAATATCATTCCATAAAAGTAACTTTGCAGATGCTTCAAATAATGGGTCAGGGTTGAAAAATCTGTGCCATCCATCTCCAAGGCTCCCAAAATAGAAGGGTAATTTCGAATGAAGCTCAGGAATACATAAGCAGCGATTGCATAAGAGCAGCCAGGTTATTATAGTACTGCTACTCTGGATACAATGTAGACACACTTCCACTGCTGCAGGAACTATGCAGATAAATGTGCTTGTATGGAATATCAAACACGCTTCAGAAAAGCCTGTTGTTCCTTCATCTTCAAAGGTGTTACAACCCCAAGGCTTACTACCATCAACAAGGCTCAAGCACATCCAGTGGTACCTGACTGTATCCTCCTGACATGTTTACCAGGGTCAGACTCGGAAACGGGGGATCCACCCTTTCTATATAAAGTTTGCCGAGAGCATTCCTATTTTACGAATGAAATAAATATGGAGACATTAAGTACTTTACAGCTAGTCCATAAAACCTCTGCAGAAACGCGTGTGATGTGGCAGTCTCCAAATAAAGAACAAGCAGGTCACAAGCCATAAACGGATTAAGAGGCTAGATTGATATGTTCATTTAGATCATAACCTTTTGATTTTATGTGATTTTCCAGCATTACTACAATTTTTACGGTAAGTATCAAATAGAATTAGATCTAGCTGGCACTGAAGCGGAGTGAGGTGGCTGTGCTTATTCTGACTTATCAGCTGTTTTAGGAAAGCCATCTCCTGTACATCAGTACCGCTACATGAGAAAAGGGAAGAAACCATCTAGATGTATACGTATTCATGTCAGCAGGAGTAGTGTGATGCAGATAGCATACAAACAGCACTGCAGGTCACAGAAACCTGCAATCTTCAGCCAAGTCAGGACAGTCACACATTCGTTTTACTTACTCGGATTTGGTGAATGCGCCAAGAGCCTTGATATATGAAAACCCCACAAATGGCAGCCCTTCGCCCGAGAAACCTGCAGCACTCAAGTGGCACGAAGAGGGTAAAGCCCGTAAATTCTTCTCCGGTTCGTCAAAATTTGAGGTGTCATCGTCAGACTTTAAGGTAGGAACGAATGGAGGAGGAGCTGGTCAGAATGAGAGAAATGAGGATTACAACCCAGGAACCTGCTTCATTAGCTGCACCAGCACTGCAGCTTGTGCTCTCTCAGGAACTGGCAGACTGAGTCACTGCTATGAAATCTATTACAGCAACAAGATATTAACCCCTCCATCCCCGCCAAGCAAGAACGTCCCCTTTCCAAGATTACTAGAGTTCCGGGATCATTTCACCTGCTAGAACAAGTAGCCATTAACGCTTGTCAAAGCGCCCCCTGAAACGGAGCCCCGCAGGCATTTAGAAGGACGTTTGCCCTGCTTTCTCATTACATTCAACCATCATGATGATGTGATGACGATATCTGTGCATGAGGCAAGCTAAAATATTCAGAAGATGTGCAAGTATACAGATGCTGAAATGCAAGGGAAGCCTGAGCCGTCTACTGAAGGCTAGTATTAATACAAGAATGTGTTGCCCTTCTCAACAGTCCATCAGGCAGCTACTGAGATAGGAGGCATTGTGATATTGACGATCCTCCCGGTTCTAATACTGTTACCATGGATCCAGAATAAATCTCCTCTGGGCCAATAGGATATAGGAAAGGAAAAATATCTCACTCTACATAGACTGTCATCGAGCTTTCACCAGTGTATTGCAAAGCAAGCAGTAGAAAAAAAACAACACATGTGCAATAAATGTGGCACAGTTCACATGAACGACACAATAATTCAGCTGTGCAAATTGCCAGCATGATACCAATATCACAGGCTGCAGAATGTGCCTAAATAACGCAATTAGGGGTGAATTATTTAATACTACAGAACAGATATTTACTGCCAGTTCACACAGCCGCTCAGGATATTGCCTGCAAAATAATAGCCTTGTTTGCGGATTTTGTTCTAGGGTCACACAGGCCGTGGAATGCAGGATCTCATTTCTGCGCAGTGAGCAGGAACAATGAGGTGGAGGAGCACTACAGGCAACCCGAGCAGGTCAATTTAAATTACAATAAGACCACTGGTTGCAATACAGTCTACACCACAGCCTTCTACACATGACACCCACTGGAACGCATATCTAAAATTAGTTACATAAGGAAGAAAAGGAAAGAAAACTAAACGTGTATATATATATATATATATATATATATATATATATATCCATCTACATATCAGGTATTGGAAATGCATACAATTATATATTTATTTCCACCTACACACTAGAGCAGGCCTTGAAATTTTCAGGTGTCAAATGAAACAGCAACATGTGACAAACCTGGGCAAGAGCATAGATTCAACACAACGCTACATAATAAAATACAGTCTTTATAGATTTATATAGAGCTGGTGTGTGTATGTATGTATGTATGTATGTATGTATGTATGTATGTATGTATGTATTGTATTGAAAGGCTTTTGATAAATACCCAGTAATTTTCCATGCAAGTTTGTACACCCTAGGCCCATAGTAAACATTACACTGCAAATACAGGGATATACCACTAAAATGAGATTTGTTATGAAAAAGAAAACTGAAAATGTAGCCTATCCTTTCAGGCATAGCTACCAATACTGGACTAATTCCAGTCAAGCAGCCAAAATGCCTACAAATGTTTAACAACCTATTGGGGGATTATCTTTTGCTGTCTGAAAGTTCTAACAGTAGCTGGGTGTCCTTCTTCTCAGCCGGATGCAGGGGGCCGGCCAGTCTCCGACGGTATCCAGGTCCATCTTTCTTGGTGGAAACAAGCACATTAAGCTCCTCCAGGGCAGAAGGAGAACACAAGGTACAGCACACGAGGATGGTGGAGGTAATAAACTGCATTGGTTGTACCCACGGTGGGAGCACTATGTGCAAAGTAACTTGTAGTGGTGGTTGCGCTATGGTGACATATTAACTGGGTGCACTATGGGGGACACCCATTGTATTTTGGGAGCAATATGTGCGCAAGGTAACTGGTGCTGGAGGCACTGTGGGGGACCACTGACTGCACTTTGGGGGGTACTCAAAGTAACTGGCACTGGGAGAATTATGGTGGAAAATATTAACTGGTGGTGACACTATAGTGGATATTAACTGGTGGTGAGAGCAAAGTAAAGGGGGGGGATACTAGGGGGAATACTTATTACACTTTAACGGCATTGCTGGAAAGATTTATCTTTTTATGAATATTAAGTGTGTAGGCCTCATGCCAAGCCTACACTTGTTCGTCTAAGCCTCAGGCATCAGTCCCAGCATCATATGAATATATTATATGGCTTTTGGGCCCTGAGGTCCACAGGAGGATTCTGACCTATACAGTTATCAGCCCAAATCACCATAAAGGACATGCCAAGGAGGAGAAAAGACCTGCTTTCCACTGCAGCGAACCTGCTGGGTCCTGCAGTGCCGGTCTACAGCAGAAGATCACTAAGGATATTTGTGTGTGTCCACAGACTCAAAGAATTTTACTGTATATGGATGATGATATAAAATCTATTATTTAGCGTAATATAGATGAAGTAATTACAATTATTCTATAAAATGTAATGCTGGCTAACCTTACACCATTACCTGTGGTGCACAGCAGGCGATCCTGGGATGCTTCCTTTCATGTACATCTGTCATTTTATTAGTGCCTTTTATTTTGCCTGCTGCAGCACAAATGTATGAAATGGTGAAGTTTGACTAATATTCAACTTTTTTTTTTTTTTTAAAAGAAAAAAACCTTATTCATTTACTGCTAAATCTAAGAGATGACACATTCCAATGTGAAGCAAGGCAAAATACATCCATAAGAAACATAATGCACTGCAAACGGTGACATCCATTGCAAAATTGAGCAACAAGACCGCAACATGTAGAGCAGAGGGTTTTTATAAAACCACATCACTAGCAGTGTACTAGACTGTTGAGAATTTTCGGTGCGGAATCCGCAATTACAAACAACAAATCTGCCACGTCTGAACGTTGCCTTAGAGAAGCTGTGACATGGCAGCAGTATGTTTTCAATACTGCTGATCAGAAATAGCCAACAACAAATACATATATAGGATTTCTGATCGGCAAATTTGTAAATAGGCCTTTCAATTATTGAATACTTAACCCATTAGTGACCGCCCCATAGTGTTTTTACGGCGGCCTCTAATGGGCTTTATTCCGATGCAATAGACTTTTTACGTCGCTGCATCGGAATAAGTAAACAGAGCAGGGAGCTGTCAAATCCCCCTGCTCTCAGCTGCCAGAGGTAGCTGAGGGCTGTGGGCGTCCCTGCTCGACCGGGTGAGATCGATATTAGTATCGATCTCACCCGTTTAACCCTTCAGATGCGGTGCTGAATATGGAGCACCACATCGGAGTTGTTTTGGAGAGAGGGAGGGAGCTCCCTCTCTTCCCACCGGCACCCGGCGATAAAATCACCGAGTGTCTGTGTCTCCGATGGCATCTGGGGGCCTAATAAAGGCCGCCAAGTCTGCCTGTAGCGAATGTCTGTCCGTTTTACACGGACAGGCATAATACACTGCAATACAGAAGTATTGCAGTGTATTATAAATGCGATCGGACAATCGCATAGTGAAGTCCCCCTAGTGGGACTAGTAAAAAAAAAAGTGAAAAAAAGTTTAATAAAAAGTGAAAAAAAAAAATGAAAAACCCACTTTTCCCCCTTACAAATGGATTATTAACAAACAACATAAAGTAAAAAAGTTACACATATTTGGTATCGCCGCGTCCGTAACAACCCCAACTATAAACTTATTTGTAAATTTGGGACGCAAAAAAGTGTGGCGAAATTGCTGTTTTTTTTCTATTCCAACCCCAAAAAAAGTTAATAAAAGTTAATCAATAAATTCTATGTACCCCAAAATGGTGCTATTAAAAATTACAACTCGTAAGCCGAATCCATCTTCAATACGCTGACGTTTTGATCAGTGTGTCAGAAGCACACAGGAGCCGCTGTCAGTCCAGCTCAGTGATGGATTCGGCTTACAGTAGCGTTATGCAGCTTCTATGTATCGTAGATACATAGAAACTGCAGTGCTAACACTAAATAAAATGTGTAGTAGGAAAAAAAATGTTTTTTATGCCCTAACAAGGACTTTACATTAAAAAAACAACTCCATCTTAGATTTTCATAGCCTTTAAACAAACGATTGCCTGCTTTCTTAACCATGTCACTGTAGCAGAGAAGTGAGAGGGAAAGGTGGAAATATTTATTTCCTAGCTCATGTTTTTCTTCCCACTATATGATATGTTACAGGGGTGTACCAAAACCTAACATTGTTGGCCTATCCTTAGAATAGGCCATCAATGTTTGATCAATATGGTCCGGCTATAAGGACCCCCACAGATCATCGCTTGAATGGGGCGGAGCTGTAATGCCAAGCACAGCCTCACACATGGATGATCCGCTGTGCCTGGATAAACAATGAAGGTGCTCGTTCTGATAATCCACGTGAGTCCAAGGGGTCAGACTCCCAACGATCGAAAGAACAGGCCATCAATTTTTAATACCATAAAACCCCTTTAAGGCCTGTTTAACACAGAACCCTTTTTTTTTCCATTACTCTATGGTCTCTTTATGCTGTCCATATGCCCAAACATGGCATATGAACATAGGTTGTACTAATAAAATACACGGTTTTACATATGCCACAAAACTGGTAACAATAAAAGATTGCACCTATATCAAGATGGACAAACATTTAATAAAATATGCACATTGCAAGTTATAGAAAAAAACAAAAGGTAGTTTTCTGCACTGTATAAAAACAGTGAGAACTAGTGTCCCCATTTCACAATGTCAATGTCAGACAGAATTACTCCTCCACATAGAGTCTGAAATTATTACTACAGTGATCAGTCTCTAATTTCAAATTGATAACGTTTCTTAGTTAATCTGTTTCCATGAAATGTGGTTGATATCCCCTACTGAACATGTCCTGGCAGCCATATTGGTTGCCACATGGTGTCACAGAAACATATATAACAGAGAAACAGCTAAGAATTTAAAGACCAGGCAATTTTAAATTTTCGTTTTTTCCCTTCCAAGTGCCATAACTTTTCTATTGACACAGCCGTATAAATGTGTTTTTTTTTATGCGAGGCGAGTTGTCGTTTCTAACGCCACCATTTAATGTACCATATAATGTACTAGGAAGCTTTGAAAATTTATTTTGTAAAGTGGAATGTAAAAAAAAAAAACAGCAATTTCCCAATTATTTCTTGGGTTATGTTTTTACGGCATTTATCCTGCAGTAAAAATGACATGTTAACTTTATTCTGTGGGACAATACAATTATGGCGGCACCAAATTTATATAGTTATTTTTATGATTTACTACTTCTACAAAATAGAAACATTATGTTATAAAAAAAATTTTTGTTTGTGTCGCCATAGTCTATAGCTATAACTTTATTATTTTTCTGCCGATTAAGCAGTGTGAGTGCTTATTTCTTGCGGGTCAAGATGTAGTTTGTACCCCAAAATGGTATCAATTCAAACAACTTTTTATTCCATTTTTTGTTGAAGACGAGGTGAACAAAAAAACAGCAATTCTGCCATTTTTATTTTATAAAAAATATAAAATAAAAATTACTGCGTTGTCCGTGCAAGCTAAATAATGTTATATTGTAATAGTTCGGCCTTTTATGGAAGCGGCAATACCAGTAATCCTTTTTGGGTAGGGGAAATGTTTTTTTTCGGGGACTATTAAAATATATATACACAGTCGTGTAACATTATTGTGACCACCTCCTACTTTCGACATCTGCAGCGCGTAGCCCATGAAGGAAGTGATGTGTCGTGGGCCGGCTTGGTGGGTATACAAGGTGTTTGATAGGCTGTCTGAACATATATCACTCGTTGTTGCCATGGGTAAAAGGGGCGATTTATCAGAGTTGCAAAAAGGGATGATTATTGGCTTTCGGCCCAAGGGTGGCAGTATTTCTCGAACAGCGCAGTTTGTGAACTGTTCGCGTGCTGCTGTGATGAACGTGTATCGTGAGTGGATAAGTGGCAGCATTGGGAATAACCGACGTGGAAACTGCGGCGCACCACATGCAATTGATGTGAGAGATGAACGTCGGCTACAAATGTACACAAGGGCCGAATGAGACGCTACAGTGGAGCAGCTCACCATGAAAATTAACCAGGGGGCTACCAGATGTGTGTCTAAAACAACAGTACAGCAAAACCTACTGCGTATGGGGCTCCAAAGCAGACGGATGGTCACTGCTCCTATGGTAACAAAGGTGCATCAGTAAAAAAAGGCTTCAATTTGCACGGCAGTATCGGAATTGGACCACCAATGATTGGCAAAGTGTTGCCTTCTCTGATGAGTCACATTTTCTGCTTCATCGAACGGATGGACGTTGGCGTGTCAGGCGAGAAACATCAGAGAACAAACACCCTGCAACCATTGCTGGAAGATGCTGGTGGCGGCAGCGTTATGGTCTGGGGAATTTTTCCATGGCATTCTGCGGGCCCACTCATCCATGTGGAAGGCACTCTGAACCGATTTGGGTATGAATCTGTCATTGCAGATCACGTCCAACTATACATGCGGTTTGTCTTCCCTGGGGCAGATGGAATCTTCCAGCCAGACAATGCGACATGTCACACGACCAGAAATGTCCGACAGTGGTTGGAAGAGCACGAACATGACTTCCAAGTACTTCCCTGGCCCCCTAATTCGCCAGACTTGAACCCAATTGAGCATCTGCGGGGCCACCTCGATCGTCTTTTTCGCTCTATGGATCCTCCCCCACGCACCATCCACCAAAAGTGGGATGCACTGCAATCAGCATGGCTCCAGATACCTGAGACAACCTACCAGCACCTTATTGAGTCACTCCCAGTCCGTCTAGCTGCTGTCCGTGCTGCACACGGAGGTTACTCTGGATATTAGCTGGTGGTCATAATAATGTGACTCGAATATATATACACACACACACACACACACACACACACACAGAGAGAGAGAGAAAAAACCATAAGACAAAGGAACGGCACCAGGACTTCAATGAAGATGAAAAATGGTTGCTTTATTCACCTCAAGTGAGCGACGTTTCGGTTCAAGACAAGGAGAAAGGTTATAAATAGTTCCAAAAATCAGGCAGCACTCCAGAGATGTAGCAAAGTAGAAGAAGTGCTTTAATCCATCAATCAAATTTGGTTGATGGATTAAAGCACTTTTTCTACTTTGCTACATGCCTGGAGTGCTTCCTGATTTTTGGAACTATACATTTGGGTGACTTTGGTTGTGTCCATGGCGGGCTTGCACCCTCATTATTATGATTTTCTGACTGTGCGGCTGACATTTTTTGTTTTTATATATATATATACATATATATATATAAACAAAGGATAAACAAGCAGCACCGTTCATCAAAATACGTACAGCCAGGGTGCAAGGTCTCGTTTGGACATATGACCAATGTCCCAAATACCAAGTAAATCCTTTCAAAATACGAGACAGCACACCTTGATAGTGAAAAAAATGGATTTATTCACCACATGCGACGTTTCAGCCCTACTCCATGGGGCCTTTCTCAAGCATTTTGAAAGGATTTACTATATATATATATATATGGATCACATAAACAACAAAAAATTGAACAGCACATTCCAACTAAATGATATAAAATGTGTATGCAGGTGCAGGAACACCTGTGACTGCAAATATACAGCAGAAAAAGAATGGCGACTGTGTCGCAGTGTGCTGTCGCCATTCTTTTTCTGCTGTATATTTGCAGTCACAGGTGTTCCTGCACCTGCATACACATTTTATATCATTTAGTTGGAATGTGCTGTTCAAATTTTTGTTGTGTTTATGTGATCCATATATGTGGGGTTAGTGACTGCCTCCACTTGTTGTTCTTGCACTCCTCCCATTCTGCCCTTGGTGATTTTAATCAGTTCAATGCTGGATCCTACCATCCCCAGATATATATGTAGGCTTAGTCCCAGTTCTGGGTGTATGTGCAGCGTAGGTTCCCACCTTACAGAGGTCGCCTTGTAGTGGCAGGTGGACAAACACTTTTTGATCAAAATGTGCACTAAGAACCTCCCTATTATAAGTAGATTTAGCTTTAGTGCATATTTATTTATATTTAGTGGTTTAGGTGGCATTAATGTCGCAGTGTGCTGTCGCCATTCTTTTTCTGCTGCTATATATATACTAACTTTTTAATATTTTTCTTTATTATGTATTGAAGTACATCATGATTTTTACCTGCTCCTACAAAGCCCCCAGGATCCTATGACATACACCCCCCCCCCCCCCCCGAGATAGCATCTTTCAACCGCTTGGATACCACTAGGAGGTTAGACAGCAGGGATCGTAGTAATCTGCGATCCTAGCAGTTAGAGTATTGCATCAGCTATATTGTACAGCTGACGCCCACTGCGTAGGGAGAGGGTTCAGCTTATGAGCCTGCTCCATACATCACCCCTCCCCCTATGACAACATAATTACTTTTTTTTTTTTTTTATGTACTCACTGTTTTGAATATTGTCCCAGTCAGTGTTTGGAAAAAATGGATGACAGCACAAGTCTTCATATTTAAATCTCTCCCTTTGTCCACAGAGTAAACTTTGGATCAGATCAAGAAAATTTTTGCTGATTTTTGGTTCATCTGGAAACTTTAGGAAACGCTGTAAAAGTAATTAAAGACAATTAAAAGATGCAATAAATAAAAGCATCAAATAAACACTTCTAAAAAATAGAAACATTTAATAACCTGAAAGTTCATGATGTTGTTGAATGTTTTTGTGGATGTCCCCTCTGTAAATGGAGATTTTCCATAAAACATTTCATAGGCAATGATACCTAAAGACCACCAGTCACATTCAGGACCATATGTTGCTTTTCCATCCCCATTCATCACCATGAGCACTTCTGGAGCCATATAATCCGGTGTACCAATCGGCAGTTGTGAATTCATCTGAAAATCAAATTGTGACGTGTTACTGGGCAGCAAAACATGGAGATCCAGTAGGTAAAGCTCAAGGAACCCAGTGCACTCACCACTTTATTTGATATCATTTTTCCTGCCGATCCAAAATCTACCAGTTTAACGTGTCCAGTGCGATCAATGAGAATATTCTCTGGTTTAATATCTCTATGGAATAAGAGAATGTATGAAGTATTCAAATAACAAAAACAAAGAAAATCATAACATTAGTTTTCAATACGCTCACAATAAACACAATCCTCACATGATCAAAACACTTTATTTACTGTATTATGTACGGTCAGCTCCGTTTGTCTTTTTCAGCGGCTGCACGGTTGGCCAATTATAGTAAATGGCTGAACATGCAACTTGTCAAAAAGTTTAGTAGCGCCGACAAGACCCAAAATGGCATGGTGCCTTCCTAGTGCCGCTGCAACTTCAGTCTAGTGATCAGTCGGACCCCACCAATCTGTCATTGATGACGTATCCTAGCAATATTTTAAGCGAGATAACGTGTACAAACACACTAGGTGGATATGTTGCGTAAAACTACACAGCGTATCCGCCCTGGTGGCCGCAGGGAATTCCTCCTGAAAAAACGCACCAAACAGTGGTGCATTTTTTCGGGCAGCATGTCCACTCCAGAAATCCTGCAGGGAAAAAGTTTAGATTCACCCCGGCTGTAATCATGGCAACACGTCCCTCACTTCTGAGTGTAGTACGGCCTCCAGGGATGACGCTGCAGTCCATGTGACCATTGCAGCCTTTGATTTTCTGCAGCAGTCACATGGGTTGAAACGTCGCCACAGGAGGCTGCGTTCAGAATAGAGGATTGCGTCGCTAGGACTACAGCAAGGTGCAAGTATCAGGGTTTTCTATTAGGGTATGTTCACACGCTGAGCCAAAAACGTCTGAAAATACGGAGCTGTTCTCAAGGGAAAACAGCACCTGATTTTCAGACGTTTTTTGAGCAACTCACGTT